>NC_136495.1:107371002-107506002 GCF_053919585.1 Euprymna scolopes
ATTTTTATATAAAAATAAAATTTTATTAATAAATCCGAAATAATTTAATTTTTAAACGAAAAAAGTAAATTTGGTATATCTTTTTAGTATTTTTTTTTTTTTTTTACATATGTGCAACTCATCGTTCACATTGGAAATGTCGGCTTTTATAGGTTTTCGGGTATGCTTACAACCTCTCCATGTTAAGAACGGCTTTCGCAATAGACACTCCCCACCTCCCCATGTTAAGAACGGCTTTCAGATTAGATACACCTAACCTTGTCAGCATACCCGAAAACCTATAAAAGTTGACATGTCGAATGTGAACGATGAGTTGAACGTAATGTAAAAATGTGCAGAATTTAAAACGGAGCGAAATTTAAATGTGCGTTCCATTTTTACAACAACCGTAAAACCGAGCCTTCTCCGCAAGTTTTACCGTTTCTTCTTGTAAATGGTGCGAAAGCCATGATTATAATATTAACTTATATGAAATCGTGTTGCGTGTATCGTGGTTGATTCTGCGGCGCGCTTTGGAGGTACTTTCTATCAGGAAGAAGGCTAGACTGGCTCATACGATTTCTAACCATCGTCGCCTCTCTGAAAATTGTGTTTCACTTTATTTGATTACTGGCCCGACAAATCTTGAAGTGAGACAGAAAAGCAAGAATTATAACCTAATGTCAGAAATACGCCTCGAGGTGTTCAGTTTAAATGATGTCCTCAAAGACATTAGAATTGTTCCTCTTCTCCGGAGTTTCTTTTTTGAAGGGGGAAGAGTGGAAAAGTGGCGTTTTCTAATTTCTGAGTTTACTTGTTAAGCCAAGATTATTTTACAAGAGACGAACACTAATTGAAATAGGTATAATATAGACTCTTTAGTGAGAGATTAAGGGATTGCCTCCGGGTTCGAGGAATTCTGGGCTACAGTCCAAGATTTTAGTTATGTTGATCTATAGCAAACGATTTGTCAATATTGTTCTCTTATATATATAGTAATATATATATATATATATATATAGAAAACATCTGCAATGTGAGTCTTTTTCCTCTGTTAGTCGTCTGTCTGTCAAGCTTAATTTTAGTCTACCAGGCTTAATATTATTTTTATTATTTACTTATTATATATATTATCGATTATGCATGCTTCACAATTCCCATATCGTGTTAAATCCTATACTAAGTCTACATAGTAATTAATTATCGCCAAATATACGATTGAATCGGCTTTTTTTTTTTTACTTGGGTTACACCATTTATCAAGACCTGAAGGCTAGTTGAGGACAAGATTAAATGAATGTAAAGTGGTCGTGTAGTAATAACTTATGGTGTAAATTGGGCAGAATTTGATTATATATAAGGACGACTTAGCAGGAACTTAGATTTAAAGACTACCATGTTGTATTTAGTCGGCAAGCAGGCCAGCAGACCGTGTTCCATAGGCTGTCAGTTCTGGAAAATAAGCTTTGTTCATGGAATCTGTGTTTGTATTTAGGCACAGATCATCATCATGATCATCATCATCATCATCATCATCATTATTATCATGCAGTATAGGTGTAGTATCTATGTTGCGCATCAGATAAACACCCTCTGAACCTCCAATGCTCATTTCCAATGGAACGAACCCGCGACGATTGGCAGCAGAGGAGGCCGCAGCTTCTGGCCGAAAGTAATCTCAGTGATGTAGACAGTCGCCCTATCGTGTCTACCGCTACGCATTTTTCGCCTTTTACGTAGTAGTGGCGTAGGCACAGATAGAGAGTGGGAAAAATAATATATAACGGTTGTAGCTTGTCGAGTGTTTTTGTGAAAGTTTGGTTAGGGGGGGGCATAGATTGGAGATTAGTCGAGCACTTGCCATGAAAATAGAGATAGAGCAGAGAAGGCTCGCAACGTCTTTTCTGTGGGAAAGAAATTGCTGGGAAGAGAAAAGTGCATTGCCTACTAGGTTTTGAGGCCGGTTTGGAATTCTATCAAGGCAGGATAGGTACTCTTCACCGCTGTTTTTACTTCATCTCATAATGGTGGATGGTTTTCCTTTTCCCTCCAGATATAATTAGCCATAACTGACTTTTAAATCTACCTACGTAAACCTAATATAGAATTAAACACGATATGGGAACCGTCAATTATAAATAATAGATAATATATACCGTAAAAAGTGACAATAACAAGCCATAAACTAAACAGTCCCCTGACTGATGCCTTTGTCATATTTTGTGGTGGGATTGGATAGAGTCATGTGGTTAACCTTATAGCTGATTACCTCAAGCGAACATTTTCTCCCAAGGATATGCAACACCCAGCTGTTCTTGATGCAGCTTCCACTCGTACTGCAGTCATTAAAATAAACGGCACCACATTTCACACGGCTTTCCATCTTTCTAATTTTCATGGCAGATCAAGAAAGACCCTTTCTGATCAAACTCTAAATGATCTACGTACAAAGTAGAAAAATTTGAAGGTTCTTATCACTGACGAAATCTTCATTACTGCCTATGAACACTAGCTGAAAGTTTATTATTTAAACACCTCAGCTTAACATGCACAATTAACAAACAATTGACATGTTCCTATTTACTTGCCTGCCAACGAGGGTATAGTTCGATAAAGGTCGGATCTTCATTTGTAGAAGGCACTTAAAAAAATGAGTTGCCTGCTTACTAGTTTGTAACCTTATATCGTAAACCAATAACATATATTAAAGTACAATCTATGAATATACAATTAATATTTGTGAAATCAAGTCTACAAGAATTACTTCCCTTCTACTATTTAGCCAAAATCAGTCGTAAAACTGTTACCTATTTTGACCATTTAAACCCCTGGCCTGATGTAAAACATTGGGCTAAAACAGCCAAATGATACCGTTTCATGCCAAACGATGCGTTAATTATGTTTAATTCGATAAACCCCCTATTTAGGCACAAGTATGAACTTTAGAGGGAAAAAAATTAACCAGAAAAGTTGTGTTTTTACCCCTAAAACACTCTGAGGCTCAAGCCCCAGAATTTTCACAGAGTCAAATATTACGTTTCCAGATATCCATGTGGTCTTGCTTTTGGGTAATTTTCAGCAAAATCTAATGGTCGGAAAAGATTTTATGCCCAGAAAGTGCTATCTTTGGTCATTTTGACCACTTTTGACCCCCTGGGGACGCAACCAGAATTTTCCCAGGGTCAAATATTACGTTTCCAGATTTATATCAATGTGATCCTGCTTTTGGGTAATTTGCAGCAAAATCTAATGGTCGGAAAATATTCTATGTCTTGAAAAATGCTATTTTGGTCATTTTGACCCTTTTTGATCCCTCCCTCCACCTCAGGGAACGCAACCAGAATTTTCTCACGGCAAAATATTACGTTTTTAGATGTATATCCATGCGATCTTGCTTTTTCAGCAAAACCCAAAAAAAGATCCTGTCCCAAAAAGTCCTATTTTTTGGCCATTTTTACCCCTTTTGACCTTCTGGGAACGCAACCAGAATTTTTATCAAAAATCCGAGAATCTTACATTTCCTCCCTTCATGCAAAATTTTAGAAAAATGTAACGAGTAGTTATTTAGAATTTTAGGAGCAAACGGTCGAATGGACGAGGATGAATTCTAAGGTCCAAATCCGACTAAGACGGTAGACAAAAAATAATGTATATACACACACACACATATATATACAGTAATATATATATATATATATATATATATATATATATATATATATAAAGTAGTAGCGTTCGTGTGTGTGTGTGTGTGTGTGTATATGTATTCCCAATCATCAAAGAAATATAAAGGCCATATGTGTGTATACCTCTCCTGGTCAAGAAATATTTATGTCCATGTTAGGATACTTCTGTCAAAGCAGACATTATATTGTATACGGACTTTCAATATATAGCATTCTTCAAACCACTTTTACATTATTGAGTTACGGTCATTAGCATATCACATTAAATTAAATCTATCTAAATAATTACCTCGATGACATTACTTATTCGACATAATAGCTTTGTTTCAACTGTACTAATTAAAAAAAAATTAATTATTTAGTTTATTTATGGATTAAATAAAAGTTGCCGCTCGATAATCCATACAGATGTCAGAGTTCAATATCACAGATTGTCGAATTCGACGAGACGCAGAGATGTGATCGACTGAAACGTGAAGAGAATAAAACCCAATATGAGAAGCATTCAAATAGTAGTAACTTATTTTGACAGTTCTACCCAATTTATACCATTACCAATCAATACGCTGTTGTCTCGCCGCCCACCTGACACTCATCAACCTTTATCCTTGAGTGGCCTTCAAGCCTTGATAAATGGTGACTCACTAGTTAAAAAAAAAAACCAACAATTTTAAAGCCAAGTACGTCCAAGGATGGAATACTGTTGCCATATCTGGGCAGGAGCTGCTAAAAACAGCCTATCCTGCCTTGACAGAATACAAAATAGACTTCGTGGCTTAGTGGGGGATGCCCTTTTCTCTACCCTGCAATCTCTCTCCCACAGAAGAGACGTTGCGAGCCTATCCTTGTTTTATCGTTATTTCCATGGCAGGTGCTTGTCTGAACTTCAATCTCTGGTCCCCCCTCGCCAATCTTTCACGAAAAACACCCGTCTAGCCGAATCCACTGTGAAAATTTTCCCCCACTCTATATCTGTGCCTAAATCAAAACGCGGATTCCATGAACAAAGCTTCTTTCTTAGAACTGCACGCCTGTCTAACTCTGTTCCGTCTGCCTGCTTCCCACCGGACTGCAGCTTGGATGTCTTCAAGTCCAACGTTAACAAATTCCTAATGAACCGCCCCCTTAAGTAAACACTTCATCAAATCTCCACACTAACGTAATGTACTTGCAATAACCCTTATCCCTGAGTGGCTTCCAGGCCTTGATAAGTAGTGATCACTGTGTAAAAAAAAATCTGAAATGAAGCCAACCTCAGCCACAAAACCACCAGATTCTAGACCATTTTGTGATGGCTTGTTCCCTATTAACTAAGGCGTGTTCACGTGCAGTTCTTGGCGGTCTTCCTTCCAGGTTTTGCTTTCCCACTCTTGGACAAGGGTTTTATTTTATGAAAATCGCTCCTGACAAGACAAAAAGCCACTTGAAGTAAGGAGCTACAAAAACAAAACAAAAGTAAAGCACTACTTTAAGGCCTTAATTAGGCAACAATTAGTGTTAGATGAATTAGTTTATTGTTGAATCGTCTGAGGCACCCCTACCGGGGAATACCGATGAGGCTGCCCGGGCTTGTTTTGCATGCTGTTTAGGGTGTTGGCTTTTCAAATCCTACTTTCCCGACATTGTGGCATATGTTCCCGCCGTGGGAGAGTAGATAAACACTAAGACTTTCTATCGGCCATTTTAACGTTGTTACGTCGTAAACTACTTCCCGCACTGTATAGCATTAACATTTAACAATGTTGGTATATAGTGTCGTAAGTTAAAATGAATAAACGAGCTGCGTTTCCTAACAAGAAAAGAACGTCAACAACCAGTCGTACGAGGATGTAAAATCCTGTTATTCTTGTACAGGATGTGCGGTGGGGGGAACAGAGTGCGAAGTCTAGCGGCACTGCCTTGACAGGTGCGAGACTTGAAAGATCGCTGTTTATTTATTCCGGCGTCGCTATCAGTCTTGACAAATTGCAGACGGGACACTTTCCTGTCCCCACCTCTCTCTCTCTCTCTCTCTCTCTCTCTCTCTCTCTATATATATATATATATATATATATATATATATATATATATATATATATATATATGAAATGACGCCTGATGTCCAGCAACACTATTTTCGTCTCTTTGCAAGCGATCGACCTGAAAAACGGCGAACGTTTCCCACGCACTTCTCACTCAAAAATCATCGTTATTCGATATATATATATATATATATATATTTTTTTTTTTTTTTTTTTTTTTTTACTATTTACGAAATTATGTAAATCCTTACAGACGGACGGAAAAAGTTGGTTCCTCCGGCATTTATGTCTGTAAGTGTGTTCCCTGTCGAAAGAAAGGTCAAAGAATGTATGTAAAATCTAAACGTTCATTTTATGCAAAATTTTCCAGGGAAGACAATGGAAGTGGTTCTAAAGTTCTAAACGCAACTCCAAGGGTGCTATGATGGCATTATATAAAATCAAAGAACCGTGTTAGTAATTTAATTTTTATGCATGAATTTTTATTATTGGTTCACAAAGAGCTTTCACACATGTTATCAAAGATCCCATAGAAAACAGTCTGTGGTGTTCCCTGGAAGCTGACTGACAACAAATCTCAACAGATTTCTAGTACTCTCCACCTCTTTCGATAACATTTGCAAATAAATGTGCATCATCGCAACAGCTGCTTGCCATTGATTTCTCGTTGGCAGCGGCTATTGGTCTTCACTGGAATTTGAGTGGCAATAAGCCTCCCCAAGGTCCCAGTTCTCTTCGCAGTTATCCAGCGGAGGTCTGGTCAGCGCGCTCTCCTCGGTCTTTTTCTTCCTCCTTAATTCTACTTGGCTATTCGGTTTCACTTTTTTCTTTAGTTTTTATTTTATTTTTTATTTTTTTTTTTTTTGGTGGGGGTGCAGATATATAGCGATGAGGGGATGGGGTGAGGTTAGAGAACTTATAGATAATCGGCTTCAGTGTACTTGGTTCCATGTAGCGCTTCATGTTTTGCATCTGCAGTAGTTTGCCTAACCCGCCCTTGTTGCTCACGTATGTTAGGCTCCACATTCAAGGGTTTTTCTTAATATTTCAGCTGTTTTCATTATTGTTGTTCGTTGTATTTTTCCAGTCATTCCTTTGATTCCAATTTCTCCCATTCTTATTTCAAAGTTTTTCGGGACTGTTCCTAGTGCTCCTACTATTATAGGCATTATTTTGATTCTCTTCATCTTCCATATCCCTTTCAGCACTCTGGCTAGCTCTGCGTATTTGCTTCGTTTCTCCTTTTCTTTGATATTTATCCTGTGGTCAGCTGGAACAGCAAAATCTACGATTTGACATGACTTTTCTTTTTTGTTAATTATTACGACATCCGGCCTTCTTGTTTGGATAGGTTTATCATATCAGTTTGTATATCCATGTCACATGGGATTTTGCGATTCTCGTTTTCAAGTACTGTTGCCGGCTTATTTTTGTACCACTTGTCTGTGCGTTCGAGATGCAGTTGTTTGCACAGTTCCCAGTGTGCTGCCCTTCCCACTCGGTCGTATCTGTTCTTGTATTCCTTTTGGGCCAGTGTGCTGCATTCGCTTATTATATGGTTTATCGTTTTGTCTCTTTGTCCATAGAGTCTGCATTTGCTGTTTTCTTGTGTTTTGTCGATCTTTGCTTTGATGTGATTGGTCCTTATCGAGTTATCTTGTGCTGCGGTTATTAGGGATTCAGTTTCTTAGCTTATGTGTCCTTTTCGCATCCATGTCCAAGTGTTTTCGTTATTTTCATCTTTTGTCATCTTAATGACTCTTCCTTGTAGTTGTTTTTCTTTCCATTTTTCTTTTCTCGTCTTATCCTTTATCTTTCTGTTTTCTATTTTGTCGATTCTTTCAGTGTTTCTCGCTGCCATGATTATTCTTTCCGTGTTTTGCTTTATGTATTTTTCTAATCTTTTTTTTTTTTTTTTGTCATGCAAACAGTCTTCTATACAAACTAGCCCTCTTCTGTCTTCTTCATTTTGACGTGCAGTCGGTCAACATCGTCCTTTGGGTGAAGTGCATTGTGCATGGTCATGAGTTTCCTAGTCTTCTGGTCTCAGTTCTTCTTTGTTCCACCCGATAAACGGTCCTAAGTATCTTAATAGTGATACTGCGCATGTATCTATACCTTTTATTAGGTTTTTGCTATACAATTTTGTTTCTAGACGTTTTCTTTTTGTCCTGAGGTATTCCTTTCCGATTCTCTCTTTCATTTCTGTGGTTTTGATGGTGTCTGCTTCCAGAATTCCCAAGTATTTATAGTCGTCTTGTTCCCCTAGTGCCCTCATCTCCGTTTAGTTGAGTATTTCTATGCCTTCTGTCGTTTCCAGTTTCCCCTTTCTTATAACTAGTAGTGCACACTTTTCCATACTAAACTCCATTTGGATATCCTGTCTGAAAATCCTGGTAGTGTTTATTAGTCTCTCTAGTTCATTTTCGGTCCTTGCAAAAAGTTTCAGGTCGTCCATGTACATTAGGTGGTTCATTTTTTCCTCTATATTAGAGAATTTGTATCCAGCTTGCCTCTTTCTCAGTATATTGTTCAGGGGCATCATGGCTATGTGAACAGTAATGGTGCTAGCGAATCTCTTTGAAAGATGTCTCTTTGTATGTTAATTTCTGTTATGTGTTGTCCATCAGCTGTCACTTCCAGCCTCCATGTTTTTATTGCATTTTATTTCACGTTAATGATTCTGCTTGGTATTTTATACATTTTTAAACATTCTATTATCCATGTTTGTGGGATCCTGTTGTACGCCTTTTTTTTAGTGGATCAATGCCATGGCTAAATTCTTTTTCCTTCTTACCTCTTTTATGATCTTTTGATCTATGTATAGCAGATCATGTGTTCCTCTTTTTCCTTTCTGGCATTCTTTCTGTTCTTCGGGAAGAAGTCCACGATTATTCAGGTAGAGGTAGATTTGTCCCCTCTGTTGTGCTGTCAGTGGGTAAGCACGTGATCGGCCTATAGTTGCTGGGGGCGGTTCCTTTTTCTGTGTCATTTTGTATCAGTGTGGTTCTGCCTTTTGTCATTCAATTTTGACACGTTTGTTTCCTGTATACATCTTCTCATGTTTTGAGCTAGTCTTTCGTTACCATCATCATCATCATCATCATCATCATCTGTATATGATAAGATAGCGTGTGTGTTATTTATTTTGTGTGGCACGCTTACATCCGAATGACTGTCGTTTAATTGTTATGGCCTTCCATTTTTTGTAATAAATAATTTTACCAAGAATTCTTCATAAGTTTTGGTTTCGGTTTCGATTCAAGCTGATGCGCCCAAGTCATATGGATATATATATATTTTTTTGAAATCGCAACTTTATAATATATAAAAATCGTAGAGCATTAACTCTGTAATAATATATACGAAATCTGCAAGAATTAGAATATCATATTTAAGCATACTTCACGGCCGGGCTACGCCGGACGTCCCTGCTAGCTTAGATAAATACTTTCGCAGTTTTAGCAAAAGAGCTACAGTAATATCAGAGCGTCTCCATTTACGCTGAACATTTACAGAATACCAACATCAATATATTACATATAAGCCCCCTGTGGAATTTCCACAGGTCCCGTTAGTTATTATTATTATTATTATTATTATTATTATTATTATTATTATTATTATTATTATTATTATTATCAGCAGCAGCAGCAGCAGCAAGAGCAGCATCATAATCATCATCATTTCTGATGACTTATAGAACAAAAACTTTGTATTTAGAATTAAGGTTTCTTAGCCAATTCATTTCATACATTGAGGGTTGTCTGACTTGCTATTTAATTTTCAATGTAAGTTGTTGTACTGTTTTTACTTACTTTTAATAAGATAGGATTGAACTATAGCGAGTTGAAAAAAGTCATTTCTTATGACGGAGAAAAAGACATCAACATTGCCTTCGCAATTCTTAATATTTAATCCCTATAAGTGTCTTACTTCTTATTTGTGAGTTGGGAGTTGGGAGTTGGGAGTTGGGAAAGAGGGGCGTCTAGACATTAAAAAAAAAGTCAGACGTTAAAAACCTCAGGCATTAGAATTGAACGAAAACAAACTTCGCTCAAATAAAGAAATCAAAACAAAATATTGATTTGTAGTAGAGTCGAATTTCTAGATACGATATTAATTGGTTCCGGCTTGATTTTCGTATCTTGAAATTTTCGTATCTTGAAATTTTCGTATCTTGAAATTTTAGTATCTTGAGATTCTCGTATCTTGAAATTTTCGTATCTTGAAATTTTCGTATCCTGAGAGGTGTTTTATACGTAAATCGTTTAATCCGCTCCAAGCTCTATGAAAATACACTCATTAAATTTTATATGGGTAAAACCAGAATGAAATACGATCCAAATAGTACTTAACCTAAAGGTTAATACATTCTCTTGCACTTTATGTTTTACTCTTCTTTGACATCCAAATATAAAATTATGTTTAATTAAAAACAACTAAGAGATACGACATAATGTTTTTTAATTGTTACTCGTAAAGTCACAAACTCAATCAAACTATGAGCACTCATTTAGGCGCGCAAAAGAAAAACGATTCCATGTAAAATGGATTATTTACTTTCTTACAGCTAATTTGCGATTTTTAAGAAAAAAAAACTCGATTTTTAAAAAGATTTTGGAAATACTTAGGTGCCTGAAAAATAATCTTTCTGTCACTCGTATCTTTCGTATTGTGAAAATTTTTTTCCTATGCAGGGGCAAAAAATTTCACATCACGTTTCGTAAGCTGAAAAATTCGTAAGTAGAGTCTTTCGTATCTAGAGATTCCACTGTATTTAAATTATTCGAACTGCTGCTGTCATCTTAAATGTGATTTTCACAACGTTTCAGCGGATGTAACCTCCGACCGTCTTCAGATGTCTCTTATCGGACTTGGAAATCCGTATAAAATTTCGAAGTGAACCTTTTATTTAATCCACGTGGGTAGCATGCACTCTTTTAGTCAGCCATAACCAAGTAGAATCTTCAGTATTCTCAGTTGTAATCTTAGTATTGCTCGCACTAGTTGTGACAACCAGGCTTTAGTAATGGGTATTCCAATTCCTGCTGAAATTTAGTTGGAATACCCATTGCTAAAGCCTAATTCGTTAATTTCAAAAATGCAATCTGCACGTGAGGATACTTTAGAAGAACAATATGCAATAGAAATCTGTTTTAAACTTGAAAATGTATGGAATGCTTCACACTACTTTTGAACTATCTAGCGTGAATCGAGGATCAGTTTTTGATTGGCATAAGAGATTCAAGGAAGGCAGAGAGTCCTTTTTTACCTTCTTTTCCTTCTTTGTGTTACGGTTTCGAGCCTACCTACCTACTACCATTTTTTTAAACACTTCTCTCCACCCGGGCTGTCTACTGTTGTTTTGATTTCCCCCTCCACACCTCTCCACACCCGGGCAACGCCGGGAACTCCTGCTAGTTTTTAATAAAGCAAAAAACTTACTAGCCACTTGTTCGTGTTGCACAGCAATTATGAAAATGTTATCATCCTCATTCCATTATCCCTCGGATCTATGAACGTATTGAAGAGTCGAGGGCAAAAAAAAAGTACATAGCAAAATGAAAAAAACATATGCGAATGGTCGGATTTAATTCCCTAGAGTATCAAGAATGAACTTATCAAGTCGAATGCATTAAATAAACGACATTAATTACTGTTTGTTGAAAAACAGCATCTGGTTCATTTTTTATAGATGCGTCCACGTATTTATATGAAATGCTCTGTCCGTCGAGTTGTCCGGTGTTCTGTCATTCATAGCTAAACGCACAGATCGAATGGGCCTCTTTATTTCAAATTCGTCCAATCATTTTTAAAAGAGGGTCGGTAAGCCGGTCATTCTTTAATTTCAAGTAGCATTTTCGTCATCTGTCACGATTTAGTTAGGCATAGTATTAGTCATGAATACGTAACGATATGCTTCACTGTTAAATACCCGTCCCAGGATGGGTAAAAGTTGTTTTTTTTTTCAAACAAAGCAGTTTTGCACCAGTTATATGTTCACTTACGAAGATTAAAATCAATATATAATGATAGTAACCATGTAATCTAGACTCTTTATCTTAATTTGGATGAAAACAGGGAGGCCCAACGTTGTCCGGGATCGAATAATGATGAACGAATGTTTCACACTCCCATATGTTTATTGTCATCGAAATCGAAAAAAAATCGCCCATTTTTCAATCACATCGATTGACTGCCTGCTCTAGTCGGTGACCCATCGCGGTGTACCGGGAGGAAGCTTTACACCCTTCCCGCGGTAATTTTGTTAACAATATATTGTAGTCTACATTGCACTGTAGAGAACCTACTGTTGGTGTTATTACAATCATTTTATATATAATGGCTTGAATTAAAGTTTAAAATGCAAAAGTCAAGTATCATGCTTTAATTGTGCTTTAAACAGAAACATGTATTTTGAACGCGCCCCTGTCATATCAAAGAACCTGCTGTTGATTTTATATGTCTGGCCTTTATGATTGTGCTGTGATAATGGCTTGAATTAAAGTTTAAAATGAAAAGATCAAGTATCATGGTTCAATTGTGCTTTAAATAGAAACATTCATTTCGAACACGTCTCTTGTGATATCAAAGAATCTACTGTTGATTTTATATGCCGAACTTTTCCGCCTGTATGGTAATAAAACATTTCAAATGAACGTGTGATGTTAGGCTGTATAAGGTGTTAACTTTGGTTAAAATCGTCTGTTCCCGTTTTCATCGGATGTTTTATCGATTATCGATACTTATCGAAGGCATTCCGATACGAAACCTATCTAGGAATATTTACATATACATAACGTACATTTGTGTTAGATTTCACAAAGATTGGTCTAGTCGTTTCAGAGTCCATAACTCTCTCTCTCTCTCTCTCTCTCTCTCTCTCTCTCTCTCTCTCTCTCTCTCTCTCTATCTATCTATCTATCTATCTATCTCTTACACACACAAACAAACACAAAGACACACACTGACACACGCAAACAAACACACATTTACATGTCTAAAGTTTCAGGCTTAAGCTTAAGAGGTGTCAATAAGGCATTGAAATTCAGGAAAATTTGCTTTATGACAAGACTGTTAGTCGTGAAAAGTGATTTAGTGTGTCCAAACCTTAGGGAGGTTTCTGAAACGGTTCTTGTGTCATGGGCAAACGGCTTCTCTCGTGAACAAACGATAAAATTCATCAATGATGGATCAAGGGGTTGATATGGGGGTGTTTCTTCGAGTTTTCGCCATTATTACTGGCATGATCGCTGTGCTGGAATGTGAAATAAATGAACAACACGTCTTGTTTATGAAAATAGATTTTTTTTTTAATTTAACATTTGAAGGAGAATTTTAAGAACTCGAGATGTTGAGCCGGCGACCTTTTAAACTGATTATCCTTTTCTTTCGTGATGACGAAAAATATAACATAAAAGACGGAAAGATAGCGAGAGAGAGAGAGAGAGAGAGAGAGAGAGAGAGAGAACATGCATGTTAAAAACAAGGAGATGTCATTCATTTTATTTACTTATTTTCGGACAATTATCCTCATTTTTTTATAGTTGTTATTTAACGACGTTTCACCCAACTATTCCTTTTGCCTTCGTCAGGTAGTTAGCCGCAATAGGATAGGAATGCTGAATCTTTAACTGTATCTTCGGTAATTACTGCCTTCGATTGTTTTTTCATTGTTTTTGTTTGTTTTTTCGTTGTTTTTGTTTTGCTTTTTTTTTTTTTTTTTTTTGTCTCACCACATTTTGTAAAACTAATCCACTGGCCTGCTTTGGGTAGGATTGAAACCGCTATCTTCAGACAATGCTCATCTGAAAGTGTAGAGATTCAACGTCCTTACCCACTGCAACAACATATAACTATAAAAAGATAAAGATAATAGTCCGCAAATAAATAAACAAAATATACAAATTAATCATCTCCAAAAAATTCCAATAATTTAATAATATGAAATCATTGACCTAAAATTCCTGGTGTTGGCTAAGTAGGCTTAATCTTCTCCGATGGCTTTTATACGGCTGTCTCTCAATATTATCAATTCATAAGGCTATTTTAGTTAGTTTAACATATAAAGTTTGGATATTTAAAAACAAATATTGGACCTAAATAAAATTTCAGCTGATACATCAAACTTTTATTCTGAATAGCCAATTTTCATTTGATATTGATGGACCATATTATTAACACTAAAAGAAGATACTTCGTTACAGTTTATTTTTATAGAATGCTATGGTCTCGCCCAAAGAATTGGTAATATAGAAATATTTTCAGTGATGACAGTAAACTTAAAGTCAGGCAGAGTAATAACTCACATTTTATTTGGAAATTATAAAATAATTTCTTCTTTACAACTGAAAGTTTATTTATTTTTTCTGTATTAGATTTTTGAAAATGAGGGATTATTCATATTTTAATTTGAATAATACAAATTAAAATGCTGTATAAGTTTAAAAAGGGAAATAACTCGTATTTTCATTGGAAGTGTATCAAAAGAGTTATCTTTCTTACAATTAATTTCTCGTGTATAATTTTTTAATTTGGTAAATTTTATTCTGTTTCTGTATAAGTTTTAACTATAAATGAAATGTGTTTTCATTTCAGGAATATTAAAAAGTTATCTCCCTTTTAATTTGATTCTCTTTTCTCTATAAGCTTCATGTGTAAACATATAAAAGTTATGGTTAACTCGCCGAATCCCAGGAAAAGCGGTGTACAGAACAGCTAGTACGTAATAAATGTATCGACCATTACTTTCTGTATAAGTTTTTTTTAAAGGAAGAATCACTTATATTTTAATATGAAAAATATAAAATATAAATTGTTATCTCCCATAGAATTAAGATGTTTGAACTTAAAACCTGCAGTGGCAAGTTTTATTTCTTTTTTTTATACAGATTTAAAGAAAGGACAATAACTCATATTTTCATTTCAAGCAAATCAAAGGATTAGCCAATCGCGTAGCCAGCCGTGCTTTCCGTACTTTTTGTATCACCCACTCCAATTAGAAGTTGACCGAAATTTTTCCCCTTATTTTAAAGCGTCATTAGGGCAGCCAGAGATAGGCAGACAGGCACTAGTCTTGTAAAAAAAAAAAACCTGCTTGTTAAAGGAAGGAATTATTTAATACTTTCAAATCGATTTTACCTGGGATTTCACAATGATATCTCAAAGTTTACCTATCTATAGAGGAATTTTATAGCGTTGGATTCGTTTCGTGCCGTTTCGTTCAAAATATTTACTAATTTATTTTCATTTTTTTTTTTTTGTACGAAAACGAAACGAAACTTTTTGTATAGTTTCGTTTCCCTCTATTGTTCGTACATCTATAAATATTTAATTACAACCAGAATGTAGCAAAAGGTACCAAAAATGAAAACTAGCATTCGTTAATCAGGTTGAGTAATTTGATAAAGTAATTATATTTAAAAATGTAATTAATCAATCAATATATTTAAATTTCTCGCTATAAGAACATTCAGTGGGCATTAATTGCCATTTTTAGGTTGATCTAATTATAATAAAAAGTGAACGAAACGAAGCTTTAATAAAACGAAACGAACGAAACAGTTTATTTTGTAAAATTTTTGCCACGAAATTTATCCCCCCCCCTCTTCTTGGTTCGTCTTGGCTACAACGAAGCTTTATTTCTATATATGTTCCTTAAATGCGAAAATATGATTCTTTTTCTTTATATATTTTTGAATTGGGTATAAAATATGTTTCATTTTAAGAATATAACCAGGATTATTTCCTTACGACTAACATTTGATTTTCTTTTTACTATAAGTTTAAAAAAGGAGTACAAACTAGTAACAATTATGAATTAAAATAAACTTACCGGGCAACGGCGAGTTAGGAAAAACTAGTACGTAATAAATGCATTGACCAATACGTGACTCGTGTCTGTTTGTACGCTTAATATGTTATCCTTTTATTTTCTTTGATTTTAGGTAAATATTCCAGCTAGATTAAAGGAAATCTGAACCGGTTCCAGTGTACAGAGCCAGGGTAAGAAAAAAATTAACTCGCGTTTGTTTTTATTTTTATGATTGTTTGTTTGCTTTTCAAAAGGTCCTTTAATGTGCAACTCTTCAGTGGTTCTTTCACAAATATCATTTAATGACAGCCGTATGTTTGTTCGACAATTCGTTTGTTTGTGTCCGGTCCCGATAGTTTTTTTTTTCCGAATATACGTGAGATGCGTACGCAAGCATGTACATAACGTCGACACATACATTCATATAATCTCCTTTAACTTAACTGCAGGAAATATGTTAACAGAAAAAAAAAAGAGAAGAAAAAATATCACTCTTTAGAGTAGCATCATTTTTGTTTCTTTTCCTTTCGTACGTTCTAACACGACACAGCGATCGACGTGTTTGAACAGTGAAAACGATTTTATCGTATTTCTCGAGTGTCAAAAAAGATAGACCACTTCATGTGTAATGGTTTTAACTCTGCGTTGCCCCGATTGAAGCGCGGTAAAAGTCATAAGTCAAGTGATATCTCATTCGAAATATAAACATATTTTATAATGATAGATAGATAGATAGATAGATAGATAGATAGATAGATAGATAGATAGATAGATAGATAGATAGATAGATAGATACGACGGTCATTCCAAAAGTAAGGGTTCCTATTTTTTAACTAAAACAATTGAAGAGACTTGAAGACGGAAGTAGTACCATTAAAACGAGCGACCTTTTCTGTTCCAGAATATATTTTTCTACATAGTCACCACTATTTCTCAATGCAGTTTTGCCAGCGAAAACGATGGCTGTGCATGGGCATCTGGCGCGCACTTTGTCACAAGAGAGTCATTCCATAATAAAGCTTGTCATATTTTTAAATAACAACTACAAAGACGGGAGTAGTACCATTAAAACGTGTTTCAGAATTTATTTTTCTACATAGTAACCACCATTCTCAATTCGCATTTGCCGGGAATTCGGTGATGCGTTTTTGCTTCTGACGTATGTCCCCCACAATCACACGTCCATAGCAGGGATTGATTTATTAGAGTCTCACACAGTCAATATCTGCAACAGAAAGATAGAAACTTCATGCCTTGAACGCACAGTCATCATCAATAGCGATTGTCGTGTTTGAACAGTAAAAAAACGATGTTATCATATTTCTCAAGTGTCAAAAAAAGATAGACCACTTCACGTCTAATGGTTTTAACTCTGCGTTGTCTCGATTGAAATGCGGTAAAATTCATAAGTCAAGTGATATCTCCTTCGAAATATAAACAGTTTTTATATAATATATATATATATATATATATATATATATATATATATATATATATAGAGAGAGAGAGAGAGAGAGAGAGAGAGAGACAGACAGACAGACAGACAGACAGAGAGAGACAGAGACAGAGAAAGAGAGAGAGATTCAACGGTGGTTCCAAAACTAAATATTTCTTATTTTTAAACTCAAAATCTTCAAGAGACTCGAAGACGGGAGTGGTTCCATTACAACGTGCGACCTTTTGTGCTCCAGAATTTATTTATTTATTTATTTTACATAGTCTCCATGATTCTCAGTGCAGTATTGCCAGCGATGACGAAGTCTGTATATGGGCGCTTTTACATAAAATGGTTGTTCCAAAAGTAAATCCTCCTATTCTTAATTTAAAAAGTTGAAGAGCTACGAAGAGGGAAGAGGTACTATTAAAACGAGCGACCTTTTTCTGCTCCAGAATTCTACATAGTCACCATCATTCTCAATTCACTTTTGCCAGGAATTCAACGAATAATCTCTTCTTCAATCACACGTCCATAGCAGGGATTGATTTATTAGAGTCTCACACAGTCAATATCTGCAACAGAAAGATAGAAACTTCATGCCGTGAACGCACAGTCATCATAACAATGTAATCTGCAATCCTCTCTGAGCCATTCGGCAGATTATTAAAATAGAAGGCATTACGTGTAAGACGAATAATACGGGATGGTCCATTTAAAAGTAGCCCAATCACTCTAATCTTTTTCTTACCGACCAACTGACACCACAATACAAATTGCAATTCTTTTTCCAACAAGATGGCGCTACATGCCACACATCTCACAGATCAGTGACACACGAGTTCATGACATGTTTACGGAGGAAGGAACAATAAGTAAAGGGTTATGGCCACCACGTTCCCCGAACTTGTCATTATGTGAGTTTTATCTTTGTGGGATTTTTTATCGTTGACAGATTTTAAAACAAAACAAGTTTATGCAAATAATCGTCACTATCTCTGAAGAATAATTTTACCAACGCTATTAGGAGAGTCATCAAAGGAGATCTACAGGCAGTATCTGTATACGTTGTTAAAAGTGCCCAGAAATGCATAGATGTCGATGGGGAGCTCTTCCAACACCTTTTACAACAGTTCAGGTAATTTAAACAATAAAAGAATGTTCCGCCTCCCTACTACATTTTCTGGGTTATGTTTAAGTAACACCTTTACTATCAATAAAATAACATGAGGGTGATGTAAATGCGTCTTTGGTTTAGTATGTTTACTTCCGATATATATATATATATATATATATATATATATATATATATATATATATATGATTAAATGATATATATATATATATATATATATATATATATATATATATATATATGATTAAATGATATACGATTAAATGTTAAGGGATCATAATAGGGGTTAAAGTTAAAAAAATTGACAGCTTTTTTTTTCTTTGCTTAACATACACCTCCAAATACCCGGGCAACGCCGGGCACCCATGCTAGTATATATATATATATATATATATATATATATATATATATATATATATATATATATATAAGTGAAAGAGTCTGTGTGTGTGTGTGTGTGTGTGTGTGTGTGTGTGTGTGTGTGTGTGTGTGTGTGTGTGTGTGTGTGTGTGTATTTACTTACGCAATAACTCTGTCAATTTTTAATCTACAGACTCGAAATTTGATATACAGGATACTGAGTTTGGGGAAATCTTTGTAATCCGTTTTCGGATAGAAATTTGGCTATTAAGGGGTAAAAGTTCAACGATTTGACCTTTGATAACTCTACAAAACTCCTCTGCCAATTTTGAAATTTTAGATATAGGTTCCTTGTACATGGATCTAACTTAATAACTTAATTTGAGCCAAAACAGTAAATGTTAAGGGGTCATAATATGGGCCAAAGTTTTAAAAAATTAACCGTTATTTTTTTGTTTTGTTTTTTTGCTCAACCATACACATCCAAACGCGCGGGCAACGCCGGGCTGAAATGCTAGTATATATCTATATATCTATAAAAGTGAACGTGTCTGTGTGTGTGTCTGTCTGTCTGTCTGTCTGTCTTTGTGTCTGTGTACATTTCCCTACGGAATAACTATCAATTTTTAGTCTACAGACTCGAAATTTAATATACAGGGAACTGCCATTTGGGAAAATTAAAAAAAATGACCGTAATTTTTTTCGCTCAGCATTCACCTCCAAACACCCGGGCAACGCCGGGTTAAAATGCTAGTATATATATAAAAGTGAAAGTGTCAGTCTGTCTGTGTGTTTGTGTACATTTCCCTACGTAATAACTCTGTCAATTTTAAATCTACAAACTCGAAATTTGATATACAGGGTACTGAGATTTGGGAAAATCTATGTGATCCGTTTTCGGCCAGAAAGTTGCCTGTTAAGGGATCAACGTTCAACGATTCGACTTTTGAGGACTCTATCAAACTCCTGTGTCAATTTTGGGTTTAAACACTTGAAATTTTAGATATAGGCTCCTTGGATATGGATCTAACTTAATAACTTGATTTGAGTCCAAAACAATAAATGTTAAGGGGTCATAATAGGAGTCAAAATTAAAAAGATTGACCGCTTTTTTTTTTTTTTTTTTTTTGCGTAACTAAACACCTCCAAACACCCGGGCAACGTTGGGCTGAAATGCTAGTATATATATATATATATATATATATATATATATATATATATATATATATATATATATATATATATATATATATATATATATATATATATGCGTTGAGTCGTAGACATTTACTGGGATACGCACCTCCAGTGCATTAATTTACTGGGATAGATGCACCTCCAGTCTTCGTTAAAACATTCATCTAGGAAAAGGTAATTCTGTTGTAAAAACCTACGGTTTACTGTATACTCTGTCCTGTTGCAGTCGTTTGCAGCGACAAAGGTTAGCAGTAATACGAAAAAGTGTGTTTGTTCTACACAAAATCTTCACCACTATAAACAAATTATCTGTGTGGATTTCCGAGCAACTTACTTTTAGTGACGGAAGCTCATACGTCGAAATCGACGGGAGAGTCCATCATATATAAGTCTGAAGAATCCTAGAGTGGATGAAACGCGGAATATTCAGTGTAGCTTAATCGCTATATATATTTTATAACTTAATAACTAGCTCTACCTACGTATTGAGCACTGTTGAAGTAAATACATAAAGTTTACGCATAAATTTATACTTTCGTATATTAATTTATGTGAGTAAATGAAATAGTTATATATATATATACTAGCACTTCGGCCTGGCGTTGCCGGGGTGTTTGGAGGTGTATGCTTAGCAAAAAAAAAAACAGAAAAAAACGGTCAATTTTTTTTAACTCTTGCCCTTATTATGACCCCTTAAAATATATTGTATTTGGTTCAAACCAAGTTATTAAGTTAGATCCATGTCCAAGGAACCTATATGTAAAATTTCTAGTGTTTAGACCCAAACTGACACAGGAGTTTGGTAGAGTTCTCAAACGTCAAATCGTTGAACTTTGACCCTTTAACAGCCAGATTTCTGGGCGAAAACCGATCACATCGATTTTCCCAAATGTCAGTACCCTGTATATCAAATTTCGAGTCTGTAGACTAAAAATTGACAGAGTTATTGCGTAGGGAAATGTTCACAGACACACAGAGAGATAGACAGATACTTTCACTTTTATAGATGCAAAAAAAATATATATGTATACATAAATATATATGGAAACAATTTTGTGTTTACTGTAAACTTTTTACGCAAATATTATGCAAGTATAAATCATGTAGAATGTCTGTATGAATATAATTACACGTAATAGTTAACTAAAAATGATGATCCCATAAGAAAACCGAAAAAACTAATAGGTAATTAATTAAAATGAATGTTTAAAAGAATATGTAAATTAGCTAGATCTTTTGCTAGTGAATGCAATTCCACAACCTAGATATAAGAAAATTGTATTTTCTTTTTAAATAAATAGAAAAGGGGTTTTTAATATGAATATCAATACACACAAAAGAAAAACGAATTCATAGGAGTATATATATATATATATATATATATATATATATATATATATACATATATATATATATATATATATAACTACTTAATTTAATCACATAAAATTAATATACGAAAGTATAGATTTGTGCATAAACTTTAAGTATTTACTTCAAAAGTGCTCAATACGTAGGTAGAGCTAGTTAGTAAGGTACTATATATAGAGAGAGAGAGGTGGAGTGGGGAAGATGTAAAAATGTGACCATAAATCGATAGATATGATGGACATTACTCCCATAGATTTTTCCAACAAAATGGTCATCTCAAACGTCATCAATGTACCATAGTCCCAATTATAATCGTAATAATCGCTTGAATTCGAATCAGATTATTTACCAACACAAAAGCAAATAAACAGACGCTTGTGTTTCTCTTCAGGGCCTCCACGTGCTTCTTTTCTCAGCAGTGGACAATCCTTACGTTCAGTCGATGTTCAACACGGACTGTACCCCAAAGTTCCACGCTGTATTCGTTGATCGTGGAAACTCTTAAGTAGTCGAACGATATTTCTATTTGCTTTGCCATCATTCTCTTTCATGGTTTGTATGTACAAGTAATGCCACCTTTTTATTCCGCCCGAATGGATCACAGGATGGTCGCAAATTGTATTGTTATGATGATTGAACTGATGCGTTGATAATCAGCTCTCGTCGGCGATAGACAAGCCATTGACTTTCCTTGTTCGATCCTTATTGGCTCCAAGCGTGGCCTGGGGGCCGACGGTTTCATCCCCTTGAAGCTCGAGATGGTTCACTCAAAGGGTTGGCGGACCACAATCCAGCGTGTAGCTGAGTCATCCGCAAGGAAGAGAACCACATGTTGGTGGGAGAAGCGTGCCCGTAGAAAGGAGAGGACAGATCCGGCTTCGACCCCGGCCCAAGCAGAGAGACAAAAAGGCTACATCTGCAGCAACTGTGGCAGGTCCTGCGGCTCCCACATTGGCCTGCCCTGCCACACCACAAGATGCAACCATCTCCAACTGAATCAGTACGCAGAATTTCATGATCTCTCGAGATCGACGGAGCCAACAAAAACAATTGGCTCCAAGCCAGACACTGTCAGTTGGACACATCTTATTCTAGCTATTTACTTTAACATAATTCTTGTTATGGGTCGATTCCGGTTAGATCATAATTTGACGATCAACTGTTGGGATCAGAAGTTGTGGAGTCAAGAAGATGGGCACTTTTAAGAACGTAATTCCATTTTCTAGATAACAGCCATGTGTAATCCTCTGCACGACGATTGCGAACTATCCCAGACTAATAATTCGAGTTCTTGGAGACAATTTCTTATCTTGTTTATTTCCGTCCGAATTATCCAAGGTCATGAAAAAAGAACTTTTTCTGAAAATTATTATCTTTACTCCTCAACTCTGGCTAATAAAAAGAACATGTGTTTTAGATTACAACTATCATACGTTTCTGGTTCTTTTGAAATGCGTATTGATTATTTGTTATATTTAGATTCTTCGGACTATTGTTCTCATCTTGAGTGTCATTTTTCGCAACATTTTAGTCGATGTAACCTCCGACCTTCTTCAGGACTATCTTGTTTAATTAATAGTTTCTCGATGAAACATAAACCACACGTATCATTTAAATCTTTTCATTTGATAGCCTACTATAGACCCCATCATTTAACTACAGACCCACCATACTTAAGTACGTAAAATAACTGTGTTCCTGAATTAGCTTGTTTTGTGATAGTAATATATTTTTAAACCTCATGTAATGTATTCATATAATATTTTTTTGTTATTCGTGTTTTCAGTTTATGTATTATGAGAGTAAAAAAAAAATAGATACGATAGCATATGTATTAGATTTTAAAAAACTTCGAAGAAGCCATTGTCAACCTATATAAAACTAGCGGAGATGTGCGCGCCCGGCTTTGCCTAAGCGTAAAATACGCTTAAATATAATATTTTAATTTGTCCAGATATCGTATCCGATGATGAGGCTCCAGCTTGCGGGCTTTGGGAAGTGTGGAGACACCCTTTAATTGCCATTGGTCCCAGGTCCACTCTTGCCCGGGGTGGTAGTACCTGTTAGGGTCCTAACTATGGATTAAATAGAAACCGACTGAAAAGGGTTGATATGCCGTAAAACAAAAACAACCAACCAACCAACCAGATTTCGTATATATTATTATAGAGTTGCGATTTCAAAAGTAAACGAAAACTATTTAGGTTCCATCAGCTAGAATTGGAGCTGAAACTGTAACATTCAAAGCTGGTAACGTTACCACTGTACTAACGTGATATGCATATAAGCCTATTAAAAATTAAAAATAAATTAAGATAAATTTACAAAATGTTTGACGATTTTTTTCAATTTTGACCCCCTTTTGACCTGTTAAAAACAATTTTAACCAGCTAAAAAGCCATAAAAGAATGGCTCGTTAAAAAATCCAATCATGTGAGGCCCCTAGCGCCGCTCGGCGACTTTTAGTTTCGGAGGAGATAGAGTTTGAAAATATGGAGACAGACAAACGTATAGCCGTTTATATATTAAATTAGAAAAAAAATGGTGAATTGATATACGTGTTCAACCACTATTAATCAATTATAAAACACCCTACTTGTTACGGTTCTAAATTCTTGCGATGAGGATTGCTTATTCGTATTATTTGGATTCTTCGGACTGCTGTTCTCATCTTTTTTTTTATATATTTGCACAACGTTTCGGGAGATATAGATTACAGCAAACGCCCGCGGTGTTTTACGTATTTCGTTAGAATTTGGATGAGAGGTATGTGTGAAAGCGTAGCACTAATAAAATTTTAACTTCATCTTCAAACAATTTCTCACAAGCTGACATATGAGATCAAATCCCCTTCGCGCCTTTCTCACATGTATACACATACGAAGATCTATACACAAATGTATATGATGATGATGATTGCAAACGTCTTGTCAGACGAGTGCCACTCCCTCAGACACTTAATGTCCATGAGCCCAGAAATGACCTTTTTTTTTCTTAGTCATACTGGTGAATTCACACGCTCACGCAGGCATGATACTGAAGACGGTCATTGAGATCAATTATTACATGTTTCCAGCATTTCAAGCCTCCATGTGTCATAACTTTTCCATCGCCACAGGACCATTTTTATAAACAAATGCCTGAGGAGGTATCTATACACAGGTGATGTTACAGAGTCTTAGCTTTGCACGACAGCTAAGTCTCTCTCTCTCGGTTCAAAATGTTGAGAAATGTATATACATGCCTATGTATACGCGTACACATATGTACACGGACATGCAAACACATGCATACCATTTGTAGTTTATTCAGCATACATACGCATACATTAAGTAAATAGAAACCTTTATTATAATAACGAAGACTACTGACATAATGTCGTCGTGAACTTTCCTTTATTCTTATGCACTTCAAACAATGCACATTGTCGCTGAGACGTAAAGGACACTCTAAGTAGGGAGTTGAGCAGCGAGATGTTAGTTCACATTACATTTAAACTTCTGTATTTTACTATAGTCTGGAAAGCAGGAAATATGGAAGCAATTCCAAAAGCTAGCAGTCCGAGGACAGAAACTATTAGAGTAGAAAGCTCTCCGGTATCGGGTTGGGGGACATCTGAGATAGAAGTGGTGAAATTTGGATGCTTTTCGGATTAGTTTACATCGAGGGGGCACCAACGCTACGAGTTCCTCAGAACATATTCCATCAGAGTACTTGTGAAACAAGCACAGAGATGTAATATTGCGGTGATGGTACAGGGCCTGGAACTTGGTTGACGCTGGTTAAGTTCAACTTTGTATTAACATATAATACCGCTCCTCTGAAATTCTAAGAATTATAATGCTTTTTGAGCCGTGCCACGTTTAAATTGTAATATATTATAGAATAGTAGGGCTAACTATCATTGTCCGGGGCAAACACTGTCACAAGTTAAGTTTAAAACAAGCAACAATGTTTAATTTTGAAGTTACAATGACAGATGGCTTCTCCACATAATAATCGACTTGGATCATGAACACATATATAATATTTTAATTAACTAATCGACCCCTTTCCCTTGTCCGAGACTAATTTACCAGCTGAAGGTTGTGATATCGTATGAACATAATTTTTGAAAGTGCCAAGTGGATCATAATTACAGCATAAAGCAGCCAGTTTCTTGCATGATCTAACCCCTAGCCAGATATAATTCCTATCACCAACCTGTTGCTTATAACATAAACCAATACACTTAATTTGATTGGAAAATGGCGATTTAACTGATTTCAATGACAATAAAAAATATTCAATTCCCAGCAACGCCGGGTGACCCTGCTGGCTAAATATATTCAGATTAACTCCTTAATGACGCGAATCAAATTCGAAATGAAACATTACTTAGTTTAATCTGGTTGTCAAGGATTAAGGTAAATCTAGTTTAAACGCTTTAAAAAAATTGATCTGTGCGTTGAAATGGGATTAATAAAGGCGTTGTACTTATGCAAATAACAGAAAAAATATAATAACAGTACGACAATATCTTCGGAAGTAATAATCTGCGTATTAATACATGCGTTCCTTTTTTCTTTTTCTTTTTTCTTTTTTCTTTTTTTTTTCTTTTTCTTTTCTTTTTTTTTTTTTTTTTGACACACCTTGGTCAGGAGTATATGAAGTTGTCGAAAGAGAGGAAAGGGAAAGAGAATAATCAGATGAGCGAGGGGTGAATCAGTTCTAATTGAAAGTCTTCTGAATACTGAAGGTTCAATCCTTATTATCTACCTGATAGAGTGGGTGGAGCCGTGCGTGACCTACGTAAATACATATAAATGACGTTTTGTTTGAAGTCCTTGCAAGCAAGATCTGTGAAATTGTCAGACCGTCGATAATAAAAGATTTTTACAAAATTTTTACAGATTTTTAACTACTACTAACATAATTGCATTTATGACCGTCTTTCTAATTTTTCCGTTTTATAAAAGTCCTTGAAATTTATAAATTACTTTCATAAATATAAAAAAAATATAAATTACTTTTATAAATATTAAGAAGTTATAAATTACTTTTATAAATTTTTAAACATTTATAAATTACTTTTATAAATATTTATAAATTACTTTTATAAATTTTTAAACATGTATAAATTACTTTTATAAATATTAAAAAAATTACAAATTACTTTTATAAATTTTTAAATATTATATATTACTTTTATAAATATTAAAAAATTTATAAATTACTTTTATAAATTTTAAAAAATTTATAAATTACTTTTATAAATATCAAAAAGTTATAAATTACTTTTATAAATTTTAAAAATTTATAAATTACTTTTATAAATATTTAAAAAATTATAAATTACTTTAATAAATATTTAAAAATTATAGATTACTTTTATAAATATAAAAAATTTATAAATTACTTTTATAAATTTTAAAAAATGCAATTCATTTTTTATATTTCCTCAATCTTAAAACTACGACTTTTGTGCAAAAGCAAATTAGTAAAGCATCTTTACGCTTTTTACTAGACGTGAATTTTTTTTTCATATAAAAATATCGTTTTTGTTTTACGAACAAAAAATTTGTATTAATAAAACTTTTTCACCTGCTTCGTTACCTCAGCATTGTACCGCCTTCTACATTTTTCATTTAAAACATAATCTGCAAATATATAAGCGTTTGTGTGTATAAATGTAATAGTGTTAAAATACATCCCTTCTGCAAATCAATACAACGGAAGGACTTCCGGTCGTGTATTGAGACTTTTTTTTTCGTGACATCAGCAATTTACGTGATTTTAGTGCAAGGGCCATCTTTACGTAGTTCACGGTTGAGCCGATTTCCTCTGATAATGTTTTAGAGAACATTGAATTCATAAGCGCATGCATATCCTTGTCGGGGAAGGGGGCATGACGACTTTAGTTTTTCCAGTTCTTGACGAGGTTTGTCAATATCCTCCTTCATACAACGCCTGATATTCCGAATTTGTTACCCATCTTGTACAGACCAGACTCAACATCGCTTAACTTTGGTGATTTAACTAGAACCGGTGTGCCAGTGTGATCATGATGTACTACAAACGAAGAATAAAATAAAAGTGACCCAGTCATGGTTGAGGGAACAAGAATACTACCTTTGTATTATTTGGATTATTCAGAATAATGTTCTCATCTCAAAATCAGTCATCTGAATAATCTAAATAATACAAACTAGAAGAACCTGTTTAAATTTCACGGAATGTGAAATATATTTAATCCACAAATATGTTTTGATAAAGCTGATATTTTGGGGATAGCGTAAAAAAATGGTTATTGTGACAGAAAAACCAATAACACGTAGGAAATGTGCGTTTATTAACATTTCTATAAAATAGTGTCCATTGTATTTTAAATATAGAACTGGCCCAAACAAGATAAATTAATAAGTATTAATAGATACTCAGAAAGTAATATTGTGCTACATAGTTTAATACAAAAAAATATCACATTATAAGAGACAATCTTTAATTTACTCCTTGAGTCCAGCACCTTTTGGCAGACAATATTTTTCTTTTTTGCCCTGTTTCTTTTTAATGTTCCCTTTTTTACGTAATTTTTTACTGACTTTTTTCTTCTTGAAAAACCGCTACGCCTTGAAATTGCTATGAGTTCCTTTCTTACAACATTACTACAATGATCATATATTATTATGACAATTATCAAATATTATTATGACAATGATCATATATTATTATGACGATATTCGAAAATGGGGTTACATCAAAGGGAGTACATTTTTGTCCATGTTTGCAATATGGGCCTTTTTACAGCCAAATTTTGCGAATTTGGTCTTTTTGGGACAGTTTGGCTTTCAAAAATTGCATTTGACTTTTTCCAAACTGTAACGCACAGACTAAGAAAGAGACAATCAGAATATTATATAGGTTATCAATCCTCATTTCAAAAATTCAGAAACATAATATCGTAACTAACTGATTAAATATATACAGTATAATTACATTGATATATCGGTTCTCGTTAGATCACCGACATGGCAGTTATGGAGAAGGTCCGGGCAAGCAAAAGAACCCAATGAGACAACCCTGGGAGAAAACTGGCCTGTATTCATGATGCCTGGGATGCGTCACTATTACATCAATCGGCCAGGGAAGCTAGCCGATATTAAAATGGATTAAAACCAAAACACAAAAAAGGCAATAAACAGATCTGGCGAAAATAAGGTAATCAGGTCAATCGACACGGGAAATTCTGGCCCAGAGAGTTTGCGAAGCAATAAACAAAGCTGCCAAGAGAAAGGTCATGAGGTCAATCGACATCAATTAAAAAGAAGAAGAGAGAAAAGACAGAATAGAGACACAAAAGCGAAATACAGGCCGAAACTGAGTTCTGCAAACCAACCTCTCCACTAACCTCCACCGCGCTCCGATGTTAGTTGTCACTTGTATTTTGTTGTATAAATAAACAAACCTGTATTGACATAATAACAAGTGGCCAAGAGAACTTGACAGTCACAGCCCATTCATATATGTAACATATGTAGAAGGGCCTGTTGCTGTATCTGTCATGGGAAGGAATCCAGCTTCCATCTGATAAGGAAGTTCCTAGAGAATACCAACTTCATGCGCGGTTTCCTGTCGTATTTATGTCCTGATAATGGTACATGGTATACAGCCTTTAGCATTCCCAAATGGTCACCTATCTGGCACTGAACATCCTCAATGTTGCTTTGTAACAGAGCGCGAAAGCTGTATACAAATAACTGAGTCGTGTGCGAGATGACGTCACGGCAAGGAAAAAGATGATAAAAGAAGGTGTACGTAGACCGATAAACAGAAAGACAGAGATAGGTGAGTAGGCCGAGAGTGACAGTTTTAAGCAAAAGACAAGACCATAATCGGGAAAGTGCCCAGAAATAAATGTCGTAGTTTCAACGCGAAAAAGTGAGTTCAATTTTTTCTTTGTCGTTGTACCTTGCAACGGAGATTACAATGCGTTGCGTTCCTACATGTTTACACTTGTGTAAAGCGTGCGTAACGTTACAGCACAACTTCGGTTATCTAACGAGAATCGGTGTGTCAACGTGATTATGTCGGATGTGTGATGCCCTCATCGATTGCGACGTGAGCTTCGCCACAACAATTAAGTTGTTCGGAAATCCACACGTGATTTTTCATAGTGGTGAAGGCTTTGTGAAGAACCAATCACAATTTTTGGTACAACTGCTAATCTCATTCGATATAATGGTTGCCACAAGACAAAGCAAACGCTCGACCTCAGGTTTTATATCAGAGGTTTTCTTCTTAACGAAGTCTGGGAGTGCATCTCTCAGTGGATTAAACGCGCCCCCAGATACCAATCTTGAAATGTTCCGGCGTGGTACATACAGCGCCAAGCATCATTAAATAGTCCCCCATCTGGTACTGGCCAGGCTCATCCTTGTTTAAATTCGGTGGTCTAGCGAGAACCGGTGTGTCAACGTGATTATATCGTGTTATGCCGTATAATATAGTTCTGATGAATACATTTCAACATCGACAAAACTATACAAAAGTATAACTTATGAAATAACCGTAACTTTTGCAATTTCCCATTGCCAGTTTTAATTCAGCTGAGAAGCTTTGTCTATATAAATAAAACAATAAATGCACGAGTTGCCTTCAATAGGTTTTTAGACTTTTTTGTATGAGCACTTTATTGCCCTTTTAAGTAATCTCCTCCGGCTGCGATGCACTGGTTGTGCCGTTACAACAACTACTGGAATGCCCCATGCAAATCCTCTTGTGTGAGCGTGTCAATAACCCTCTTTACAGCCTATTTCATCCCCTCAATTGTCTCCTAACGATAGGCTCTAAGGCTTTTCTTGAGCTTAGGAAATAACCAAAATCACAGGAAGCAAGGTCTACACAATAAGGACGGTGAGGAAATGTCCATCTTGATCAAATAGTCTTGGAATTTTGAGAACCTTTCGGACAAACTTCACGCAAAACTTCCGCATCTTAAGTTCCTCGCGAATAATTGTGTACAGTTCCCACACTGGCATCAAACTGTGCACTTATTGTTTCTATAGATACACGGCGGTCCTTATCCATGAAATTCTTTATTTGACCAATCAACTCTGGTGTTCTTATTTCTTTACCTCTCACCATCCCTCACGTACTCTCTGCTTTCCTTGAATCTCTTATGCCACTCAAAAACTGATGCTTGATTCATACAAGATAGTCCAAAACAGTCTGAATCATTCTATATGTTTCTGTGGCATTTTTTCAAGTTTTTTTTTTTTTACACGGTTGTCACCACTTATCAAGGCCCGGAAGCCACTCGGGGATAAGGGTTATTGTAAGTACAGTACGTTAGGGTGGAGATTTGATGAAGTGTTTACTTAAGGGGGTTGTTCATTAGGAATTTGTTAACGTTAGACTTGAAGACATCCAAGTTGTAGTCAGGTGGGAACCAGGCAGACGGAACAGAGGTCCACAGGCGTGCAGTTCTAAGAAAGAAGCTTTGTTCATGGAATCCACGTTTTGATTTAGGCACAGATAAATAATGGGGGAAATTTTTCACAGTGGATTCAGCTAGACGGGTGTTTTTCGTGAAAGATTGGCGAGGGAGGACCAGAGATTGGAGTTCAGACGATCACCTGCCATGGAAATAACGTTTAAAACAGAATTTTATTGCATATGGTTTTTCTAAATTGTACTCAGGTCCAGATTGCATTTTTTTAATTCACCAGCTGTTAAAATCAGGCTTTAGTAAAGTGTATTCCAATTCCTGCTGTAGCTGTTCATTTGAACCTGAAATCATAAAAATTGGCCAGTCATCTCATAATATGTATAGCAAAACATACCGAATTTTCAGGAGTCTCCGACAATTTTAAATGCATGTACAAAATAAGTCTGAAAACTTATTTGAGGCATCTCGTATGTGTGTATCTGCTTGTGTATAAATATTTAACCGATAAACTCTTAAACTACTGATCACATAACACTCGTATAAACAGAAAATAGTAATCATACACCAAGGATTGTTTATAACGAGTAAAATGTTTGAACGGATGAATAACGAGTAGAAAAGTCGACAAGTTGTAATGCAAAGTGTTCGTTTCAACTCGGCAACATATTTTTATTGCTTGTTCGCATGCGTAAAATTAATTAGATTTAAAAGTGGTTTAATTTTTAAACTTTCTTATCTGTCTGTCGGGTTAACTCAAACGGTAGGGAATGCGGTTGGAGCGCTAAATGTTTTGGTTTCGATTCTATCTGATGGCACCCAGGTCATATTTTTTTTATTTTTAAAATCAATACTATTGTAACAGAATCGCTGACGCGTGTGAAGCAGCAGCGGCATCTTACATATGCAAATGAGCAAGCCGGTCGCGAAGTGACGTGACAGCGGAGGAAGAGAAGGGAAAGAAAAGCGGAGGAAAAAAAGAAACCATGTGGACTACCATTGAATTTGGAAGCACGAGTCGATGTAAGTGGAATTTTTGAAACAAGATGCAATCAGAACTTTTAGCAAGAAAATGGTCGGACGGCAGTCTGTAATGGGGCAAGCTGCAAGCACGGAAAAAGAAAAGAGATTTTTTTTTAATTGTGTGACGGAAAAACGAGGCGATCGCAGTGCGGCGTGAGATACTTGAAGCCCGCGTGACGATAGGACAAGCAGATATGTCGACGCGAAAGAAGATAAAAGCACGTGTTCGACACGGCAGAATTTTGTCAACTACATGGAGAACTGAGAGACCTTTAAAACAAGATGTAATGCGTTGTTTAAAAGGTACCGTTAATAAATGCTTTTTTTTTTCTTTTTGTTCCTTTGTCTCGAATACAACGTGTGGGTCCGTATGAAAATGTAACGACCACGTTACACTATATATTAGGTATAATATAATATTTACTAGAGAATTGACTCGAAATTTGCATGAATTAAAATATCTTTAAACATATTTTACGACCGGCAAGTTCGGGCGACCTCACAGCTCTGCTGTTATATAATGAGGTACCAACATGGCATATGCTGTACATACACTGAATAGAGACACTGCGTATGTATGTGACGAAAGGTTCATCTGAATGTGTCTACGTGTCACTAAATTTCTATGGTGGTTCTTCACTAATTGAACCCTAGTTTATCGTGTTGCAGTCAAGGTGTATGTTCTTAATATTTTCTCAGTGTATAAGTAACGGTTTTCTTTAACCCTTTAATCCTCCTTTTGGCCAAGATCAACGTGTAGTATCTGTCTTACTACATGCTGTACTTATGTTTGTAACTTTGTGATATAAAGTGGGGAATCACTTTTCTGGATTAATTTAATGTAAAATGATCGCCCACTTTACAACCAGTCAGTCTCTTTTGTGCTTGGTCTTTTTAGCTAAGATCAAAGGTCTGTTAATATATGCTGTTCTTAGCTTTTTAAGCTTTTCTTGGTCTTTTTGGTCAAGACACCCACTTTACAACCAGTCAGTCTCAAAGCCATTCAAGTCATTCTCCAGATCATTCAAGTTGTTTTTGAAGGATTCCAGTTATTTTTTAAGCATTCAAGTCATTCTTAAGGTCATTCAATTCATCCTTAAGTTCATTAAAGTCATTCTAAGTCATTTACTTTTTATTTAAGTCATTTCAGCCCATTTTTCGGTCATTTTAGTTTATCTTTAAGAATTTCATGTCAATCCTACATTCACGCATTCATTCATTACACGAGAGCACGCGACTAATGGCTATACTGGCTTTGTAAACTCACTTTGTCACTCGCACAATAAAACCCGAGCTAAATGAATGACAGTTTATGAGTATACAACACATGCTGTAATACGCTCACGCATATATATATGTGGCCACAGCTGAACTCGAAGTTATTAATATGTCAATCATTCCTTATTATAACTAAATGTAACTGAACGAATCGCGCCATCACTTAATATTCAAAGCATATTGAGCTAAACATTGTATGAGACATACGTTGTGGACGCATATGTGTATACATGAATGTTTTCTCGCAAGATCCATTCAATCAATGCATAAACCGCACATGCGTTCCTAAATAAATGTAATGATACTGTTATGTTGTTGGTTCCGAGGCAACGCCAAAGAGGAAACTAGTCGATTATTATTATTATTATTATTATTATTATTATTATTATTATTATTATTATTATTCGTAAGATTAAATGGAATGTTAGCTAAAATAAGCGTTTACTTACCTTATTCCAGATGAACTACTATCCACAGTTGACTAGTTCCGCCTTCCCGAAGTTACTGGTTTTAAGGCGCCAGTGAACCGCTTTTGCCCTTTTCTCCCAGTTAATAGAAACAGTTTATCCAGGCTTGGTATTAGGTTGGTGCAAAAATAATGTCGTCTTTATATATATATATATAGTTGAACGTCAAAAACTATGCTAATCCGACAATTCACACATATCAAGACACGTGTGTACGAACTATTTTTACTGTAAAAAAAAAAACAAGTAGACAGATACGATTACATATTATATGTAGCACTTTCACCAAGAATATTCATTTTTAATTTTGGAACCAGAAAGCAATACAAAAACAAAACAATTTTATATTGGAGTCCAAATAAATAATATATTTTAAACAGTTATTTTGTCTCGTTTCACGTCATTACAAAATGGAACCGCATACGACCACAAACTTTTTTTTTTTTTTACACAGTGATCACCACTTATCAAGGCCCGGAAGCCACTAAGGGATAAGGGTTATTGCAAGTACATTCGGTTAGTGTGGAGATTTGATGAAGTGTTTACTTAAGGGGGCGGTTCATTAGGAATTTGTTAACATTGGACTTGAAGACATCCAAGTTGTAGTCCGGTGGGAAGCAGGCAGACGGAACAGAATTCCACAGGCGTGCAGTTCTAAGAAAGAAGCTTTGTTCATGGAATCCGCGTTTTGATTTAGGCACAGATATAGAGTGGGGGAAATTTTTCACAGTGGATTCAGCTAGACGGGTGTTTTTCGTGAAAGATTGGCGAGGGAGGACCAGAGATTGGAGTTCAGACGAGCACCTGCCATGGAAATAGCGATAAAACAAGGATAGGCTTGCAACGTCTCTTCTGTGGGAGAGAGGTTGCAGGGTAGAGAAAAGGGCATCCCCCACTAAGCCACGAAGTCTACTTTGTACTCTGTCAAGGCAGGATAGGCTGTTTTTAGCAGCTCCTGCCCAGATATGGCAACAGTATTCCATCCTTGGACGTACTTGGCTTTTATATAGATAGAGAATTGCATCAGTAGTGAGATATCTTCTGTGGCGGGAGAAGGATCCCACCAAAATGATCGGATTCATTATTAAGAAATCGGAAAGGTTTAGTATATCGTAGAACAAAGCAATCACACCAAATACCATGAATATATATTTAAATATATAAAGAATTTGAAGCGTAACGTTTTTTTTAACCAAAATAACAGGATTCTGCCAAAATAACAGGATTCTGCCTTAAATAACCCGAAAAAGGTTGATATGCCGCAAAATTAGAACAACTAAAACAAACTGTGTGGTAACTCCACCATTACGGAGTCCCGCGGAAAAAAAGGATTGGCTTTAAAGTACAGGATGGAAGGATAAAAGTGTCACCCTAAAGAAACAACACTATTTATTTTGCATCTTTTATTGAAAAAATCAATTCAAATAACTTGATTATGTAGTAGAGCTGATATCTATTCAATGTAGCCGCCTTCAGTCTCAATCAACACCTCGATACGGGTCCGGAACTGGGAGCATACCTTTTCCAAAAGCGCCGACAGGAGTTCGACGAATAATCAACGGATTACGGCGAGCAGGCTGGCTTCGGTGTTGTGGGAGGTCATGTTGGTGATGTCCTCAACGTATGATTAAACGAAGTAATCCAGTGGGTTCAGGTAGAGGAGAAAGGGTCAATGAGAGAAGAGTACAAAGTTGTAACGCTCCGTCAGAAGACAAGTTTGGGTCTCTTTGGACTTGTGGGCCGGTGCTGAGTCCTGTTGCCACACCCAGGGTCTGCCAGCGGCCACTTGATTGCACCAAGGTATCACCACACTCTTCAGGGCATCCAAGTACACTTTGGTGTTGATTTTCAAGCCGACTTCGAAGATGTTAGGTAGCACAATGTGGTCCTCACTTGAAACCATAGCAAAGACCATAACTGTAGCCGGAAATGGTTGTATGACGCATTAAGCTGTGCCCTCAAGTGTTAAACTGTCCGGATTCGCATTTTGGGCGTGCGGGCAATGGTCCTGTCGTCATAACTTGAATCGGTAGAGAGCATGAAATGTACAGCGGCGCATCTCCTATTTCGCTCGTTGAACATTGTGTCACTTTCGGACATGATAGAAGGAATCTGTTGCTCTTGGGATTTGTACCCAATTGGGCAACTAGTAGTTCCACCCTGTAATTAAAAATAAGCATTTTCTCATACTTTCTTGAGACATGAACGAATTTTAAAATGCGACCGTACTTCTCTTGTTTTATTCATATATTATTTTTAAATTCTGTCTTTTCGTCTCATTAATTTATTAATAATTTCTTGTTTCTGTTTGTACAAAACCTTTGATAAACACATTTGCTCGTCCGCACTTGAATAGGATTCTATATGCTTCTTGTTTTTTTATGTCATTGGCCATAAATCTGTTGCCGCCACAAAACTGCCCACTTGACTGTCTGCGACGTGAGATTTTCTCTCGTAAATATTCCTCCGACTTAATAATTGTTCTTGTTGCCCGTTCGGTTGCCATCTTTGTTTGCTTTGTTCGCTTGTTTGTTTTTTCTTCTTCTTCTTTTTAGATGCTCTCTCGATCGGTTAAGAGTAGTTTACGACTTACTGAGAAAAAGCATCGGTAAACATTTATAATAATTGACTTATTTTATTATTTATCGTCACAAAATAACATCCTTTTCATTGCTGCATTGCGTTAATAATAAACTGTCTGCGATCACAAAAAATTCTAGATTACATAAACTAATTAGGTTTTAAATTATTACTAGCAGTCCAGCCCGGCTTTGCTCAGGCTCTATATACTGTTCATAACCTTATGTGCATATATATATATATATATATATATATAGGGTTTGTATTACTGTACACATAGATTCGAAAAAGTTGTCAAAAAACAAATATATAACAAATAAATGTTATCAAAGGCAAGATAAGTTACTTTTCTACCAAACTGGATATATTTTTCGTGTTTTTATTCAATGTAACACGTTTATTCAGCTCGAAAACCATACAGTGTTTACCGATGTATTGGAACATTCAAGATGGCGTCTTATTCTCTCTTTAACACGGTAAGTGTGGGAAAAGATGTTATAAATAAAAAACCGGATAAAATACTGTTAAAAACTCGCTCAATATATGTTACCGTGACATAGGTTGACATATATTCGGCGGGTTTTTAATAGTATTTTGTATAGTTTTTTATTTATAACACACCTTTTTCCATACTTGCGGTGTTAAAGAGGGTTTGAGACGCCATCTTGAATTTTCGAATACATCGGTAAACACTGTATGTTTTTCGAGCTGAATAAATATGTTACATTGAATAAAAACACAAAAAATATATCCAGTTTGGCAGAAAAGTAACTTATCTTGCCTTTGATAACATTTATTTGTTATATATTTGTTTTTGACAACTTTTTCGAATCTATGTGTACAGTAATACAAACCCATATATATATTAGTAGTAAATAATGGACAGTCAACTATTCCCCCACTATCAAACAATCATGAGGTTGCTTGCACGGCAACTGACAAGGCTAATCTGCTTGCCAGTCGGTTTGCCTCAAACTCCACACTGAACCCGGTACACCACTCCCTCCCTGATTTTCCTCTGCGAACAGACGCCACACTAGACGATTTGAAAATCACCCCTTCTCAGGTACGTGCTATTATAAAAAACCTAGACACCTCAAAAGCATGTGGATCAGATCTCATCCCGGCTGTGCTATTAAAAAAATGCTCTGCCGAGGTTGCTCCAATTCTCTCCAAACTTTACAATAAATGCCTTAACGAATCTTGCTTTCCCGACTGCTGGAAAACTGCTTCTGTGGTACCAGTCTTCAAGAATTCTGGTGAAAGAACTGACTCACTAAATTATCGCCCCATTAGCCTCCTCCCGCTTTCCGCCAAAATATTTGAGTCCTTAGTTAATCAAGCCCTAGTCCAGCACCTAACAGCTGCTAAACTCCTGACTGACAAACAATATGGATTCAGGCAAGCCTGTTCAACAGTAGATATCTTAACTGTAGTTTCTGAACGTATATACCGTTCATTGGACAAAACAATAGAGCGGTAGTGCTTGATATATCTAAGGCTTTTGACAGGGTATGGCACGATGGTCCTCTAAGGAAAATTACATCATATGGTATCACTAGAAGAATTCATAATGTAATTAAATCCTTAAGTAAGAGAAAAATCCGAGTTGTCCTCGACGGTCGTACATTTAAACAATATGACATAAATGCGGGAGTACCTCAGGGGTCTATCCTTGGACCTCTATTATTCCTGATATTCATAAATGACCTCCCTGATAAAATGGTTTTGGAGATGGGTATATTTGCCGATGACACCACTCTCTATAACAGATATGAGGGGAAAACAAATGAACACATATCCAAGTAAATGGCAGAAACACTAGAGGATGATCTCCAATCTGTAGTGGAATGGGGACAAAAATGGATGGTCACATTCAATGCTGCTAAAACTAAGCCTGTTTCCTTCAATAACTACAAGAAACCTTCTCTACCACCAATAGCAATGGCCAAGAACACATTGCCTGAAAGTACTTCTTTTAAACTCCTCGGCCTAACGTTTACAGGGAATATGAACTGGAATAGATACATTGAGAGCATTGCCAAGGCTGCTGCAAGGAAGGTTGGCTCCCTCTACCGTGCTAGAAAACTACTTACGCCTGACAGAATCCTGTACCTCTATAAGGTCACCATTCGCCCATGTATGGAGTACTGTTGTCACATCTGGGCTGGTGCATCTGCTGCTTATCTCTCGCTCCTGGACAGGGTTCAAAAGAGAGTCGCCAATCTGATAGGTCCTGAACTGTCATCTAGGCTTCAGCCTCTGTCCCATCGACGAGATGTTGCATCCCTCTGCCTGTTCCACAAATACTTTAATGGTGAATGCTCTGACGAACTGCAAGCGCTTGTACCTCCTCGACGTAACTACCCCCGACAAACCCGACAAGCTATTAAGTCTCATCCCTTTACAGTAGAGATCCCTATGTGCAAGAAAGCCTTTTACTCCAATAGTTTCTTCCCCAGAACTGCAGCTCTTTGGAACTCCCTTCCGGGGTTCTGCTTTCCCAACTGTACTGATATGCAGAAGTTCAAGTGTAATGTGAACAAACATCTTTCTACTCATCTCCCTTCATAATGCCCCTGCTAATTAAGTCCCTGATAGTAGCCCCCTGCTTCAAAGTGGCACTGTGCCTTGTTTGGGGTGAAAATTGAATAATATATATATATATATATATATATATATATATATATATATATATATATATATATATTAAAAAGTTTGACTTATGTTCAGGTAATTTACATCTAAAATGTCAAGTGTTTAGGCACAAAATTTGCAGAGGAGTTTGGTAGAGTCTGAAAAGGTCAACTCTGTAAACTTTGACCCCTTGACAGCATAATTTTCGTCCAAAAGACTGATTAAAAAGCTTGCTGCATGTCTGAATACCCTTTAAATAAATTTAAAATGCTTAAACCCAAAATTGGCTGAATAGTTTTCTAGAGACCGCAAAGGTCTAACCTTTTGAACTTTGACCCGTTGGCAGCCCAATTTTCGGTCAAAAACCGATTAAAACCCTTTCCCTATGTCTGAATACACTTTATATAAATTTTCAAATGTTTAGCGCAAAAATTGGCTGAGTAATTTAGTAAAGATCGCAGAGGTCATTTTTTTTAAACTTTGACCCCAATTTTGACCCCTTAACATTTATTGTTTTTACTCAAATCAAATTAAAAAGTTTGATCCATGTCCAAGGAACCTGCATCTAAAATTCAAAAAACAAAGTGTGTAGACCCAAGATTGACGGAGGAGTGTAGTAGAGTTTTCAAATGTCAAATCGTTGAACTTTGACCCTCTGACAGACAAATTTCTGTCCGAAAACCGATTAAAAAGATTTTTCCAAAAATGTAAATTTTTACCAAACTACTCTCTCAATTTTCAGTCTTGTCTGCAGGATGAAAATTGACAGAGTAGTTTGGTAGGGAAATATACACACATAGGTACACAAACATATACAATTTTACATTGGAATCTATATAGATTTATACTAGAAGAAATATATAGGTAATCATATCGTTTCCCGGCATGTCTAATTCATCAGAAAGACGACATATTTTTTACAAAGGGGTCAACACATATCAATGCCAGGAGGTCACCCAAGGATAAGGGTTAATGTATGTACGGCAGTCATTGGGACAATTGCGTAGTAATTGCTAGTGGTGGAAATTTGGTATAATTAGATTAAGAAGACGGTTCGATAAGCACTTGTTTACGTTGCACTTGAAGACGATAATAGTGTAGTCAGCTCGAAAGCAGGCCAACGGAACAGAGTTCCACAGATAGGCAGTGCTTATAGAATCCACGTTTAGGTTCAGGCACTGATAGAGAGTGGGAGGAATTTTTGATAGTGGTTTTAGCTAGACGAGTGTTTTTTTCGTGTGTGTGTGTGTGTGTGTGTGTGTGTGTGTGTGTGTGTGTGTGTGTGTGAAAGATTGGTAAGGGATGACCTAAGATTGGAGCGCAGTCGAGCACTTTCCATGAAAATAAGGATACACTAGAGACAGACTCGTATCGTCTCTTCTGTTGGGAAAGCGGTTTCAGAAAAGAGAAAAGGGCATTTACTACTAGATTACGAAGTCGGTTTTGAACTCTGTCAAGGCAGGATGTGCCTCCGAGCAGCTCCTACCCAGATGTGGCAACAGTGCTGCAGCGTAAAAAATGTATCATTAAGAACATATTGGAGGTTAAAATCATTTAAGTATTACGTATGAAATGTAACAACGCCGCTGACGCTGGATAAGCAGCAGCAATCTAAATGTAAATGACCAAGCCAGTTTGCTATGTGACGTCACAGCGGAGATAAAAAAAAGAACATACGTGTTCGAAAAAGCAGTGTTCACAGGAGTGGTGTTTAAGACGTAGCAGGTGTTCAGAGAAGTACGTGGTCGAGGCGTAGAGGATTTGAGACTTGTTCGAAATACGAGAGTTCAGAGAAATATACTTCGAGACCTGTTCTAGATGCGTCGATGGCGTCAGAGTGGAGATGAAAAGTCACACGCGGCCGGAACAGGAGAAATGAACTGTTTCAATATTTAGAAAAAAAAATGCGTTGTTGAAAATACCAGATATATAAGCTTTTATTTTAAAAAAAAAAAAAAAAAAGAGAAAAAAGTGCGTTGAGTTTTTCCTTTCTTCTGTGTCCTTGCGATGGAGTCTACAACGTGTTGTGTCTGTTTAAAATGTAACGAGACCTTTAAAAAAAAGTGTACAGCGTTATAGAAATAGGAAAGAAACTTGCTACAGATTAGCATATTTCCAAGATGGACGCTAGTCAATATAAAACTTGGAGCCAAGAGTAGGTAAGACGAATAGAAGTAAAAACGTAATGAAAGTACGTAGAACTCCGAGAGTTATATAACACTCAATAAAGAACTTTACTCTTTCTTTCGTTTGACCTCTTCTCCGTTTCCATTTTTATGTCAACTGGCGGCTATGTTGGATCGGCTAATTTATTAATTTAGAAAGTGTTTTCTGCTTTATTTCATACGTAATACGAGGTTGGTTTTAACGCCAATACGTTCAGAATGCCAAAATCTTAAAAGAAATACAATTGTTGAGCTACTACATATTGTTTTTTCGGTAAGCTTATATATAAAGTAATGAAAACTACACGCATCTTTTAATACTATCTTGTACAAGGAAGAAACTATGATCTTTTTTACGCCGACTCGAGTTATGTGTGTGCATATCCAAAAAAAAAAAAGGCAATTGGCCTGGAGGGGAGAAGAAAACGCGTCGATCATAATTTTTTTTTTTTTTTTTTGAATGGTTTCTAACTTTATGAAAAAGGCAAAAAAATATGATGGTGAATTTTCCAATGTTTAATAATGGTAGTTAAATAAAAAAAATGTTTTATTTTTTATTTTGGATACATATTAGTTTTTTTACATATAAACAAATTTAATTAAATTACAGGTGTCAAAAAGTTAAGGAACGGGGAAAATTATTAATGAAATAATAAAGAATCCTTTCAGTATTTCGTAAAAAGCTCCTTGTTACAATCACACTATGACATCTTCTGCTGCAAAACAGAACCAATTGTTCACAAGTTATAAGTGAGATATTATTCCAGGATTTTTTTATACATTCCCATAAATCATCAAGATGGGGGGGGGGTCTGTGACCTTATCACAAATAATTTTCTAAACATTTTCAATTGGATTCAGGTCGGAGCTTCGAGCTGGCCAATCCATAACGCAAATATTGGATTTATTTAGCTCTTATAAAACTATTTTTGCTTTATGGCACGGTGCGTTGTCTTGCATAAAGATATCAGAATAAGAAAGATTATGAACCACATGTTCTCTAATCAATTAACTTTTCGATGATTCCTCACAATGAGGCCAGCTCCTTATGAAGATACCATACCTCAAATGTCCCTCCAAATTTTACTGTACTTTTAACGACCTTAGGGGGCAGTCTTTCTCCATTTTTTCTTCTGACATTTGGTCTTTTGTCTGATCCGAAAAGATTGAATAAATTCAACCACTAAAATGAACCTTTTCACATTTTTTCTTCCCAAAACAAATGTTTTTTTGGCGAATAACAATCTGGACTTCTTGAAAATAATTCAACTTCGTTTAATCTTCGTGAGATCGCTTGTCGGAAAATTTTTTGTCGAGTTTCAGATGTAAAATCCCAGGATATCGAAGCCGCAGTTTTAAAGCGATCCGAATGAGATGATCGAGTGATTTTTCTATCCTCCCTCTTAGTTGTTATTCGGGGTCGGCTCGATGTTTTACTTTTCAGTCAATGGTAAACTTTTTTTTTCCTATTTTCAATAACCCGAAAAACAACGCTTTTAGACCTTTTCAATATTTAAGCAATCTCCCCTATGGACTTTTTTTCATCATGATGATCACAAATAAACTGTTTTTCTTGTACAGAGATCTTTTCTTTTTTTTTTTTTTTTTTTTTTTTGAATAATCGAAGTCGACATTTTGTTAAGTTTTTATTAAAAATTGTGAAACTTTGTATTAATTTTCCGCGTTCCTTAACTTTTGGACGCCTATAATTTAATTAATTTTATGTATATATAAAAAACTAAGATGTATTTAAAATCAAAAATTAAAAAAATTATTTTTTTTTATTTAACTACCATTATTAAACATCGGAAAACTCACCAAATATTTTTATTTCCTTTTTCTATAGATTAAGTTAGAAGCCATTCAAAAAAAAAATGATCGACCGTTCCTTAACTTTTGGATGTTATTGTATATATATATATATATATATATATATATATATATATATATATATATATATATATATATATATAACAAACAAGAAAATATCACTTTTAGAATATATATATATATATATATATATATATATATATATATATATTCTAAAAGTGATATTTTCTTGTTTGTTAGGCTGTCTGTCTGAGGGAATGTTGATAACGAACTACTCTGTCAATTTTTGATTATTCGGTCTTGAAACTTGATATATGGGGTATTTGCGCATGTGGAACAAATTCGATTTGGCTTTTAGCCGGATAAAAAGAGCTGATAAGTGGTCAAAATGTAAAATTAGAAACGTCGCAAGCATAAACCGACTTAATGTGTATCCTCTACGCATGCCCAAATGTACATTTATACGTTTTATTGCATTAATTTTTACAGTTGTAATATGCAAGTATCCTTAGATCTGATGGTAGCGAATGTTTTCTTGTTTGTTTGTTTGTTTGTTTTTGTTTTTTTTTTGTTTGTTTGTTTTTTTTTTGTTTCAGCCCTAACAGATGAAAACTAAATCATATTTTATTTTGAATTTTTGAAATCACTACTATGTATTGGGTAAATGTTACGGTGAATTGGCTTTATAATAATTATTAAGAAATTTATATGAATTAAAATATCATATTTAAGCGTATTTTACAACCGGATGACGCTGAGCCGCCTTCTAGTACATCTATATAAATAAAACAGTAGGTATATGTGTGTGTCTATCTGTGTGTAAATATTTAACCGATAAACTCTTAAACTACTGGTCATACACCACTGAAATTAACAGGAAATATTAATCATACACGGAGGATGGGTTGTAACGAGTAAAATCTTTGTTTGGATAGATGAATAATGCGTACAGAAATATGTCGGCAAGTTGAAATGCAAAATGTTCATTTCAACTTGCCATTTGCGTGTGCCCAAATTCAATTCATTTCTATAAGTCATCTTATAGTAAATGTTTCTTACCTATAGTTTTATAATAATATCGGTAGGGAACGCGGCTATTGTATTAAATAGTTATGGTTAATGATACATTACCTGAAGGTACTTCGTTCACACTCCTCGGATTAACGTTCACAGGGAATATGAGCTAGAACAGATACAAGACGTTACTGCTGCGAGGAAGTAGGCTCTCTCTGCCGTAGTAGAAAGTTGCGCCTAAATTTATCCTGTACCCCTATAAGACCACCATTCACCCATGTATGCAGATGTGCTAACGGTTATATCTCATAGGATTAGTGAATCTCTTGGCAAAGGCTTCCTTTCTAGGGCAATTGCTCTTGACATATCAAAGGCCTTCGACAAGGTATGGCATAAAGGCCTACATCACAAGATTTCCAGCTACGGTATAACTGGAAATATTCTCTCTATCATTAAATCATTTCTCTCTGATAGGCTCATAAGAGTAGTGGTTGATGGACAAAAATCAGAGGCCTGCAGTATTAATGCTGGAGTCCCTCAAGGATCCATCCTGGGCCCAACTCTCTTCTTTATCTACATCAATGACCTCCCTAAACACATACTTAAATCATTCGTTGACATCTATGCTGATGACACGACCATCTACGGCAACACATCAAAGGCTGTAAATGACAAAGCTCTCTCTGGTTCTCTCTCCTCTGATCTCAAACGAGTGGTTCAGTGGAGAAAGACGTGACCGGTTACCTTTAATGCATCTAAATCCAAACTCCTATCTTTATATCATCAACGCTCTGATCCCAATCTGGCATCAATTGAAATGGATGGCTCTCGACTAGGAGAAGCCCCATGTTTTGACAAGCTTCTGGGCTTGACCTTCACTCCTGATCTGAAATGGAACACGTACATCAAGTCTGTTGCCAAGGTCGCTGGAAAGATGGTGGGATCCTTCTATCGCTCCAGAAGATATCTCACTACTTATGCAATTCTCTATCTATATAAAAGCCAAGTATGTCCAAGGATGGAATACTGCTTCCGTATCTGGGCAGAACTGCTAAAAACAGCCTATCCTGCCTTGACAGAGTAGAAAATAGACTTCGTGGCTTAGTGGAGGATGCCCTTTTCTCTTCCCTGCAACCTCTCTCCCACAGAAGAGACGTTGCAAGCCTATCTTTGTTTTATCGTTATTTCCATGGCAGGTGCTCGTCTGAACTCCAATCTCTGGTCCCCCCTCGCCAATCTTTTACGAAAAACACCTGTCTAGCCGAATCCACTGTCAAAAACTTTCCCCACTCTTTATCTATTCCTAAATTAAAACGTAGATTCCATGAACAAAGCTTCTTTCTTGGAACTGCACGCCTGGATGTCTTCAAGTCCAACGTAAACAAATTCCTGATGAACCGCCCCCTTTAGTAGACACTTTATTAAATCTCCTAACGTACTGTACTTACAATAACCAATAACCCTTATCCCTGAGTGGCTTCCGGGCCTTGATAAGTGGTGACCACCTAGTAAAAAAAAAATGTATGGAGTATTGTTGTCGCATTTCGGCTAGTGCAACTGCTACTAGTCTCTCACTCCTGGACAGGATTCAAAAGAGAGTGGCCAATGTAATAGGTCCTGAACTGTCAGCTAGGCTTCAGCGTCTGTCCCACCGACGAAATGTTGCATTCCTCTGCCTTTTTTACAAGTATTTTAATGGTATGTGCTCTGACGAACTTTAAGCCTTTTACCCCCTCGAGGTAAATACCCCCGACAAACCCGACAAGCAGCAAAATCCCGCCCCTACACAGTAGAGTTCCTTAGATGCCATAAAGCCTTCTGCTCTAATAGTTTCTTCCCTAGAACGGCTAGACTTTGGAATTCCCTTCCGGGTTTCTGATTCCTCGATTGTACTGACATATTGAAGTTCAAATGTGATGTAAACAGACATCTCGCTGCTCAACTCCCAACATAGTATTCCAGCAATTGTGTCCCAGATAGTAACCACCTACATCAAGATGGCACCGAGCCTTGGGTGAAAAGGCAATAAAAAATGTTTTGGTTTCGATTTTAACTGACAGCACACAAGTAATTTTTTTTAACTTTTGAAATCAGTACTATATAATAGGTACAATATAATATTCAACAGAGAATTGGTTTCATACGAATAAATACGAAATTGAAATGAATCAAAATATATTTGGGCGTATTTTACTGCCTAGAAAAGCCGGGCGCTACGCTCCGCTAATATATATATATATATATATATATATATATATATATATATATAATGAGAGAGAGAGATAGAGAGAGAGAGAAAGAGAGAGAGATGTGTTTATTTATTTTTGTTAGTGATACTTTCTTGAATGAATTCAAGTATTTATACGGAAGAGCATTTTTACCCAAATGCTTGTTGGGGATAATTTTCCCATTAATTGGGAGCGGCATATATATTATTTTTAAAATATAATTATCCACTGCCATGTGTTTCGTCGTCCACGACTCATCAGAGTGGCTGAATTTTAAAAATAATATATATATGCATATATATATCATAATTAAGTAATTAAAATTTTATAATGTGAAATGGTTCATTTCAAATCTAGAATTTTTTATTATATGCAAGACAAAGAATACATTTCAATAAGTATATCTACTTTACCTATAGGTTTTCGATGTCTACCCATCTCCTCAGAGGAAAAAATATCAGCAAATATTATAATATTATGGGTGAACATCGAAAACCTATAGGTTAAGGAGATATACTTATTGAAATGTATTCTTTGTCTTGCATTTAATAAAAATTCTAAATTTGAAATTTAACCATTTCACATCATAAAATTTAAATTACTAAATTATGATCTATTTGTTCTCTCTGGTATATTGAGCAATTTTTATTTAGCTGGGATTGTCTTTATAAAATATGACAGCCAATAATATTTTGTAAGACCGATAATCACTGGATTTGCATACCAGTAGATTTATTGCATTACATTATTCTGAAGTGTGTGTATATATATATATATATATATATATATATATATATATATATATATATATATATCGTTAGTTATCATTCCAAAACCAGTAAATATATTTATTTCCCACTCGTCATATTTTATTCATACGTTTATGTTGTACGTCTTACACGTGTTTCATTGAATAGGAAAAGTCCACATAACAACTCATAAGAGACAGATGTGTTCTTTGGAAAAAAATATTTGGAGAGATTTCTTCTCGGAATAAAGAAGATATGAAGAAAAAAATGTTGATAAACGGAAAACGGAAAAGAAGACCTTTTAAAGTTCGCAAAATTATAAGAATAAAAACGCTCTTATTTATTATAGTATATATATATATAATTTCTATCCGTGTAAAAGAAAGAACGTCTGTTCTTTTGAAAAAGCGAGACGGAAAATTAACAAAAAAAATCGTCGTCGTCTTTCTTCATCTTAAGAAAAGAGCACATTGATTGCCACATCAAACCCCAACAAGCGAACACTAATCAGATATACCTTGCGGGTGGGAGAAAATAGCTACCGCCTCCAGGCTAGCCATTATCGAGTGTTAAAACGTCAACATTCGTCTGAAGAACCATCCTCGTCACCGTCTGTATTCTGTTTGTAGAAGCAATGGATACCGTCTCGTACGATCTTTCTACGCCATTACGAATTTATAGAAAAAGAAAAGCATCGGCTGAGCGATCATCCAACTGCATTCACCCAAATCTGTCATTGCTAAAAATCTAATAGCAGCGAAACCATTTAAGAAGCACTGGAAGCAACGCTCTGATAAGCAGAGACACCGTGATTATTTTTATATATATATATATATATATATATATATATATATATATATATATATATATATATATATATATATACATTCCTCCTACGGTAGAATGGTATCTATATTCCTCCTTCGGTAAAATGATCAGAAAAGGGGACTTGAAGAGCCAATATCTTAGAGGGAAAAAAGCGCCTTGATTGACTAGCAATAAACTAACTCTTTCCCAAAAGAGAAGGAAAAGTCTTGGAGGGTGGACCCTCTGGAACTGCATAGGACTAAAGCCATGCTTCAGCTAAGGCCATTTTGTCAACGGCCTTGACCCTGGTGGCTTTGGTGCCGATGGAAACCCTCCAACTGAATTACTAGTTTACATGCAAAGCAAGCGCTCAACTACTGAGCTTGTATTTTTTTTTTTTTTTTTTTTTTACTTGGGAGTAACCACTTGAGACTGGAAGGCCACTCGAGGATAAGAGTTAATGAATGTAAGTTGGTAGTGTAGTAATCGTTAATGGTGTAAATTGGGTAGAATTTGATTATTTATGGGGACGGTTACACAAGAACATGTTCGCGTTGGATTTGAAAGCTACCTCGTTGTATTCAACCAAGAAGCAGGTCAGCAGAACAGTGTTCCACAGACGGACAATTCTTGAAAATACTGTGGGGAAAGTGATAATGACCTATTTCACTAAATGTCAGCAGATATTGTAATGAACTTGGGGTTCCGAAGCGGCGACACTCACCCTGGAAAGGTTGGACCGGCTTCCTCCGAAGGAGGAAGTTTCATGGGAATATCATGTTCACATGCGATCCCCAGTCGTTTGCATACCCCCGTGAGAACAGATACAACTTTAGGTTTTGGAAGTTCTTGCAAGCGGATATTGACGCTCTCTTACATACAGCACTTAGTATTCGCAAATGGTCACTTATCTGGTACCATGGTCCTGGATATGACCTTAAACTATATCCAGTGGTGAGACCCCTGCTTGCGGGCTTTGGGGAGTGTGGAGCCACCCTTTAATTACCATTGCTCCCAGGTCCACTCTGACCCGGAGTGGTAGTACCTATTAGGGTCCCAACTATGGGTTGAATAGAAACCGATTTGAAAACAACAAATATATTCTATTAAAAAAATTTTTCTTCAAAATCTTTGGATTCAGCATTAAATAACCCGAAAACGGTTAATATGTCGTAAAACAAAAACAACCAACCAACCATCATCATCCAGGCTCAACGTTACTTAACTTCGTTGATCTAACGAGAACTGATTGTGCCGAATGGGGTAGGAATCAATTATCTCTCAAACCAACTCATTCATAAATCATATTGCCACTGGGACACATCATCCTAATTTGTTAATACAAGCATGTGGTTTTTAGTGACTTTATTTCTAAGCTCAAAATGACGTAATGTAAGCAAAATATAATGGATTTGCAGCTTCTTTTCCAATTTTCGGATTTTCTATCATGTTAAAACGCATTTTATTTCCTTTCACTGGATTGATTGTTGCTATTTTTGCTGATGAGTTAAGGGCAAAATAGATTCACTGATTGATATAATAATTAAGTGAATGAGTTTGTGCTACGAAACAGATATTGTCAAGAATTGTAATTGTCAACTGAAATAAACGAATAAATTGTAAGATTGCCGACATCATGAAATTTGAAATATAGACTTTTGTCATTCATTCATTCATGATAGATAGATAGATAGATAGATAGATAGATAGATAGATAGATAGATAGATACTCACAAGGGAGTCACTGATTATCAAAGGCCACTCTAGGATAAGGGTTAATGAATGTAAGGTGGTAGGGTAGTAATTGTTAATGATGTAAGTTGGGGACGGTTTAACAAGAAGTTGTTTACATTGAACTTGAAGGCTACGATATTGTAGTCGGCCGGGATGCAGGCCAACGGAACAATATTCCATAGGTGGGCAATTCTACGAAAGAAGCTCTGTTCATAGAATCTGCGTTTAGAATTAGGCACAGATAGTTTGTTGGGAAAATTGTTGATTGTGGTTGTAGCTAGTCGAGTGTTTTTTGCGAAAGTCTGACAAGGGTGTACCATGGATTGGAGCTCAGACGAGCGCCTGCCATGAAAATGACGATAGAGCGGAGACAGTCACGCATCATCTCTTCTGTTAGAAAGAGCTTGCAGGGAAGAGGGGAGGTTTTGAAACCGGTTGAATTCTATCAAGGTAGGATATGGTGCACCGAGCAGCTCCTGTCCATCTATGACGACAGTATTCTATTTTATATACGAACATATATAATGTATTACATGTAATACTTGTTAATATTGACACGTCTGGGTCGCAGTTGGTATAGACCATAAAGGATTGGGGGTTGCAATGACATTTTTGTTTAATGCGCACTTTTTTTTATTGCACCTGTACTAAAAGAGGTAATTTATATTTTGATCACAGTTTTCAAAGAACTTTTTCGTTTTATTTCAAAGATCATTGGTCTCCGAGTCGAGAGCTAACAAGATGCGAAAAGTAAAGTGACTGATCAATCAATGCATAAAGGAAACATTTAACTAAGTCCGGCTTACAATAATTTAAACTGTTCGTGAAGTTCAGCATTTTTTGTGTAATTCGTCCAAGATAATCAAACAAATGATCACTACGAGGGGCGTGCAATAAGTAATGCCCCTCACCCACTTCGCATAGCAGTAGAGCAACGATGCTTGGCACAGTTATTAGTATTTCTCTACATAGGAACCATCCATATGTATGCATTTCTCCCATCGTTTGATGCAGCTCTGGAGACCGTTTGTGTAGAACATCCCAGGTTGGTCATCCAACCACGACGTAACTTCAGAAATCAAGGCTAAATTATCTGGGAAACGCTTTCCTTTCAAAAACAACTTCATGGCTGGGAAGAGGTGGAAGTCAGAGGGTGCAAGGTCAGGAGAGTAGGGAGGATGGGGGAGGATTTCATAACCACACGCCCGTGCTTCTTATCTGGCGACATGCGGGTTGTGGACCGGGGCGTTGTCCTGCAGAAGGAGGGTACCTTTGCTGATGTTGCCCCGCCTCTTCATTTTGATAGCTTCTCAAAAGTGAAGCATAATAGGCTCCTCTAATTGTGGTACCCTTTTCCAGGAAATCTGTCATCACTACTCCGTTCTGGTCCCAGAAGACTGTGAGCATGACCTTGCCAGCGGAGGGTTGCACCCTTGCCTTCTTTGGAGGTGGTGAATCCAAGTGCTTCTACTGCATTGACTGGGCTTTAGTCACTGGATTATAGTGATGGACCCAGGTTTCATCCTGTGTAATCAGTCTTTTGAAAAACTTTGACTCATCTTCTTGGCACATCTCCAAATCCATCCTCGAGCACTCGACGCGTTCTCGCTTCTGGAATGGTGGGAACAACCTGACAGACATCTTATGCATATGCAAATGGTCATGAATGATAGTTTCCACAGACCCTGTACTAATCTTGACATCTTGGGCTATTTGGCGAATAGTAATGCGCCGATCTTCCAAAATGGCAGTCTCAACTAGACGGACAGATGCCTCGTCAATGGCAGAAGGGAGACCACCAGGTCTGGGAGCTGTTTCCACAGACTTCCGGTCATGTTTGAATACACGATGCCAGCGTTTTACAAGGTCATATGATGGAGCATTATCACCATAAGTTTCTTTCATTTCATCAAAAGTCTCCTGTGGTGTGCGTCCTTTCAAATACAAAAACTATACCTGCTCGACATTCAACAGGCTCCATTTCACACCTGAATCAGTTCAAACACCTGTAAAACAGAAACCACAATTTGTCGAGAGCTGTAATTTACCACATAACTCGTAGAGATATAAATCATTGTACATGCAAAATTTCAGCTAGATCAGACAACTGAAAGTGGGTCAGGGGCATTACTTATTGCACGCCACTCGTATTTTAGGGATTGGGGTAAACGGCACCGATACTAATTTTTGCGAAGATGGACTATACCGTTCATCATCATAAACCTGAAGAAGTTACTACTTATTTCTCATTTTTTTACATATTTTATTACAATGTAAAGATTTTTAAAAAATAGGACATCGTTCCTTTTACCATCAGTAATGCAAGCTTTCCAAAATCCCAACGAATGTCTTCTACAAATATTATATCTTTGCCTTGAGATTCCCCCCCTCCTCGGCATTAAAATCAACACAGTCTACGCCATTTCTGAAACGGGCTTTCCCCTATTAATTGCAGTATGATGCTCGTCCTATGTGGTTCTAGGAGGACCACCACTTTGCTTCCTTTATTTGAGAATAAATTAGTTTATCGATAATCGCCTGATTCCCCCTGCCGATAAATGCTGGCGGGGCTACTCAGACATTTTTTGCAAGCCAGAGTGCTCTTTCTCGGGGGGCCCTGGCTCTTCAACCACACTTTTCGATCCTAGAATCCCACGTGAGAGAAAAATAACTCCATCAACGCATAAGCGGCGAATCGTGCTTACCTTTTACTTCTGGTGAGAAATCAATTAATACCCCAAAAGTCACAAATGAGCCTGATGCAATAATTCCGACTCACTGGCCGCCACATTACACTTCATCTTTTCTGTCCTTGGTCAATGAGTATAAATCATTCTTGACTGAGGCAATATAATTTTTTGCCTCAATTCCGAGTGCCCATTTTAGAAGTAAGCTTGATTTTTCCCCACATTAAAAATCTACCATGTATCTAACTTTGCCCTTGTGGGGAGACAAGTAAAAAGACACAAATTCTTAGTAATATTTTTTTCTAGTTTGCCCTCGTGTAATGTAAACAGACATCTTGCTGCTCAACTCCCTACATAGTATCCAAGCAATTACGTCCCAGATAGTAGCCCCCTACATCAAAGTTGCACCGAGCCTTGTTTGGGTTGAAAAGGCAATAAAAAAATGTTTAGGTTTCGAAGCCTCCCCAAGGTCCCAGTTCTCTTTGCACTCAGCCAGCAGAGGTCTGGCTAAAACTTTCTCTCCTCGATTTTTCCATCCTCCTTGACCCTCCTTATTATTTGATGTGGTGCCGGTTTATGGTGATAATTACAAAAAAAAAAAAAAAAAAAAAAAAAACGGGGGAGTATTTTACAATTATACAGTTTCAGTTTTCAATTGACCAATCAAATGGAGTCGCGTTCTGCTAGCAACCAATCAGAAACTGGAATCGCTCCATAAAAATACTGGATCTTTTAATATCCCTGCACAAGGAAGATCTTTGCTCTTAAAATCCAAGACTTATATAGATTATCTACCCACCGAAAACTCTTCTTTTTTTTTTTCATCTCAGGGCTTATACAAATTTGCAACCCATCGGAAACTCTTCTAAAATTAAACATGGCTTTCGATTCAAACAATTGCAACAGATTTTTTAAAGAAATACGATAGCAGACATTTCTAAACGCTGTTCAAGCATTGAAAAAAAAGACTCATTCGCAATATTTGCATATTCTCTTCGAACTCTCCTATCATATTAATCCATCCAATTAGAGAACTCTTGGACATATTGATGTGGTTATGCTATAATTTTTCAAATGATGCCTCTTTTGTTTAAACTCTAAATGATTTTTTACATAATATAGAAGAATGCCTTTGTATCATTATTCTGCTGATAGGGAAAAATAATTTCCGGGTAGGCGTAAACCGGGTAATTGTTTCATTTCTGCTCTACTTAACAAAACAAATATTGACATCATCTTTTTGAATTTTTGAGATGAGGATTGATAATTTCTATCATTTGGATTAATTGGACAACTGTTCTCATTTCGAGTGTAATTCTCGCAAAGTTTTGACCGATGCAATCTCCGACCTTCTTTTTTTTATCACATTTTCACCCCAAATAAGGTACATTGCCACTTTGATGTAGGGGGCTACTATCAGGGACATAAACATCAGGTGTACTATGTAGGGAGTTGGGCAACAAGATGTCGGTTCACGTTACACTTGAACTTCTGCATGTCAGTACAGTTGGGGAAGCAGGGACCCGGAAGGGAATTCCAATGTCTAGTGGTTCTGGGGAAGAAGCTACTAGAGTAGAAGGCTCTCTTACATCTAGGGATCTCTACTGTGAAGGGGTGGGATTTAGCTGCTTGTCGAGTTGGTCGGGGGTATTTACGTCGAAGTGGTACAAGTGCTTGCAGTTCGTCAGAGCATTCACCGTTAAAGTACTTGTAGAACAGGCAGGAGGATGCAACATTTCGTCGAAGGGACAGAGGCTGAAGCTTAAATGAAAGTTCAGGACCTATAAGATTGGCGACTCTCTTTTGAACCTTGTCTAGGAGCGATAAACTAGTGACAGGTGCACCAGCCCGAATATGACAACAGTACTTCATACATGGGCGAATGGTGGCCTTATAGAGGTACAGGATACTTTCGGGCGTTAGTAGCTTTCTAGCATGGTAGAGAGAACTTACCTTCTTCGCAGCGGTTTCTGGTAATACTCTCAATGTAATTGTTCCAACTCATGTTTCTTTTGAACTTTAGGCTGAGGAGCCTAAAAAATGTACTTTCAGATAAAGATTCATTGGCCATTGCTATTGGTGGTAGAGAAGGTTTCTTGTAATTATTGAAGGAAACAAGTTTAGTCTTGGCAGCATTGAATGTGGCCATCCATTTTTGTCTCCATTCCACTACATCTTCTAGTATGTCTGCCGTTTCCTTAGATATCCGTTCAGGTGTATCTTATTTAACTCGGCAATCTTTCTGTCCAATTCGGGGATCTGCACAGAATTTCGAACAGAATCATTCGTTTAACCAACGGGTGTAGCATGCAGCTATGACCAACTAGAAGTCTTAAGCAATTCGCAGTTGTCTTCGTAGTATTCTCTACACTAAAGATTGAACCTTCAACTTCCAGAATAGTGTCACTTACAACTGAGTTTACTTAGTACTTGATCGTCACGAGTCATTGCGAATGACACCCAATGCGACCAATAGTCCGAATAATCCAAATAATACAGCCAAACACTTACGCATCAAATATAATGTTTTTGTTGTTGTTATTATTATTATGTACTCATTAGGAGTAGTCACACAAGCCTTTTAAGAACAACTTGTGGTGTTCCCTGGAGTCTGAGTGACAACAAGTCTCCCCAGATTTCCAATACTCTCTACTTCTTTCGATAATCGTTGCAAATGAATTAGCGTTATCGCAACAGATGCTTACCATTGATTACTCGTTGGCGCTGACCATTGGTCTTTACTGGAATTTGGGTGGCAATAAGCCTCCTCAAAACCCCAGTTTTCTTTGCACTCAGCCAGCGGACGTCTGGCTAAAGCTTTCTCTCCTCGATTTTTCCATCCTCCTTGACCCTCCTCATCATTTGATGTGGTGCCCATTTATGGTGATACTCACACAAAAAAACATCTTATTTTAGTTGTTTAAAAGAAATTCAGTATGACCTCAGACATTTTTCTCGTAGATTCAAAACATGGGGTATCTTTTTAAATAATAATGTTGATATCATCCTTCCATAGATCTATAAAAAAAAATCATCAAAGAAATCTAGATAGAGTTAGATATAAAATATATTTAATAGTTTTGTATATTTATTAAGGAAATAAATGTGAAAGCTTTAAAAAAATAAACTATATGAGTTAAAATAGGTTGTTGTATTAATTTTATGTTAATTACTTGATAACTAGATTTTTGCATACATTTGAGTTGTGCGTGACTGCCTCTATGCATTAGTGCATGAAGAGAGGTCCATTGTTAACAAGATATAAACGTTCTCGTAAAAATTAAGCAATCATTTTATCAAAGCAGATGGTTTCATTCTAGGGGGACTATATAAAAATTAGTCAGATTTACCCTTATTTTATTAACTAGAATAGCTTTCTTAATTGTTAGATGAAAAATAAATTCTGTTTCGTCAAGCATATTGCTTAATTTTTTTTAAATGTCATATTTATTTTTTAGATTTTCTCGTCTATAAATGTTGTTTATTATATCTACCAAGTTGATCTTAAAGATAGCATAGACTCAACAAGTATATTCTTTTACAGCCCCCCCCCCTCCCGCTTTCCTTTATCTCGCAATTCCTTAAAACATCATTAGCCGAAGTTTGGAAGAAGATCAAGTTTTTTAACGGTTAATTTAAAGAGAAAGTCTTCTGAACGCTGAAGTTTTTAAAGCTAAAATCCCTTCAACAGTTTACATTTTTTAAATGGGAACTCTTTCGAGATAAGTTGTTGCGATATTAATTTTTATTTTTTATCTTTTTATTAGATTCAAATGTTAACAACTACATTTTATTTCAGTATTTAATTTTTATTTTTATTTTTTTTTTATTCTGTTTATTAATAGATTTTCTCGTCCATAAATGTTGTTGACAGGATAAATAGATTAGGCAATTGTATTTATTTTCAATTAATGGGAGGGGGGATCTATCACCATACTTTGCCTTATACACGCCAATTGGACTTTTATTAAGTACAATACTTAATAAAATCATATTTTTTAACGGAGAGTAGATAATGCATTGTGGGTGCGTTATCGGCAACTCCCGTTACTCTCACTTCTCTTTATTTGTCCCTCAGTCCTCATTTTTTAATGGGTGATTTTCTAATAAATGGAGAAGAAAAAGCTGCATTCTAAGTTGACAGTATTTTGCGAGAACAGTCGCCAGAGACGTCGGAAATTTTCTGTTTCTATGTCTATCCTTGTAGTCGTGTCACTAGTAATGGTGCTGGAGGTAAACGTTTTATCTGTGCTGACATTATCCCCCTGATAGTCAGGGACACAAACCTTGGATTAACAACTAAGGAGACTGCCCTATCAGCAGGTGCAAAGTACTAGGGCTGCTGTATTGCCATTTGATGAATGGATTCTGGACCATGCCATATTAGTGGGTAATTGTTACGGCTTTATCTTATCGTATGCTACAATAACAACATTAATTTGTTCGGTTCTTTTTCTCTGTTAGTTTCCCCTCTCTGTCCTGCTCTAAGCAAGTCTGTCGACCTAGTCCACAAATCCCAAAACTTCATTATGAAAAGTTTCAAGAAAAATACACGATTAAACCCAGATCTCTAACTTCCAACGTAGACCCCCACTACCATGTCTCCTTCTCCAACATCAGGGGTTTACGTTACGTTGAAACCCAATTACAGGGGACTAAAGTAGACCTATTATTTATAAGCGAAACTGGCATTGGACAGACTATTTCCATAGATGCGTTCGTAATTAAAGGATACTCTAACTTAACTTCCAAACCTGCCCCCCACAAGATCGCCATGGGCATGGAATATGTGCGTATATTAAAGATGGCTTTCCATGTAGTGAGGGACATCTCCAGAGAATATCCTAACTTACCCTAAATGTGCTTCCGGGTTGCACTATGCAATATGGAATGGTTAACCCACTAAAACAAGACCGATAACGAGAGGAGGTTCTGTCACGATTTCTCCATTGCTTATAGACACAAGCACATTGTTCACGAACCCACCCGTGTGCCCGACACTGACGGACAGTATGCAAGTCTCCTAAACCTTTTTCTCAAAATTTGCCCTGAACTATGTTCAGCTTCTGTTCTGTCTCCACTTGGATCTTCCGACCACTCTGTTGTATCAGTTAAGATAAAAAAAATATAAGTCCTCAGACGTACCTCTCCATCGTACAGTATATCAATACACTATGGCTGACTGGGATAGCTTCCGTACATTTATATCAGATCTACCTCTGCGTTTCATGTTTAAAAAGGATGTGTCCTCTATAGTATAAGACCTCACGGAATGCTTAATTGTAGGTATAGACCGTCTAATACCTTCGAAAAAGATTCAGTAAAAACCTAACAGCCAGCCGTGGTTCTCTCCAAAATGTGCTGCTGCTATTGCACACAGAAATCATTTTTTCCATTGCTTCCAACGTAATAGATGCATTGAGACCAAAGCCGCTTTCAGGACTGCCAGCAACCACTGAAAAAAAGTAATAAAGAAAGCGAGAGAGTTGTATACTCAGTCCGTCAAGTCCAAAGTGGCTGAGCAGCGGCTTGGTTCCCGCCAGTTTTGGCAAATAGCAAACAGAATCCTAAACAGAAGCGTATGCTCTATCCCAACTATCATCAATGGACCAGAGGTAATCTCGTCAACATCAAACAAAGCCAAACTCTTTGCCAAGAACTTTGCAGCTAATGTATCAGAAAACATACTATGTGATATACAAATATATGTACGTGATGTTGCCAAGTTAATCAAAAACCTTGATTCCAGTAAAGCAACCGGCCCTGACCGTATTCCAATTATAGTACTCAAAAAACTTCAACCAAAACTAGCGCCGATCCTTAAAAAACTTTTAAACGCTGTCTTGAGGAGAATTACTTCCCATCACCCTGGAAAATCTCATCAGTATGCCCTGTACTTAAGAATTCAGGCGATCGGCCATTTCCCTCTCAGTACATGCCAATAAGTCTCCTGTGTGTCATGTGCAAGTTGTTGGAATATGGGTTAAACAGAGAAGTAATCAACCATCTCAGCAAAAATAACCTTGTTAGTTACACACAATATGGTTTCCGTTCTGCTAGATCTACAGCGGATGTGCTTACAGTTATATCTCATAGGATTAGCGAATCTCTCGACTGAGGCTTTCTTTCTAGGGCAATTTCTCTTGACATATCAAAGGCCTTTGATAGGGTATGGCGTACAGGTTTACTATACAAGCTTTCCACCTACAGTATAGCTGGAAATGTCTTCTCAATTATTAAATCCTTTCTCTCTGATAAGTTCATAAGAGTAGTGATTGATGTGCAGAAATCAGAAGCTCACAGTATTAATGCTGGTGTCCCTCAGGGGTCCATCATGGGCTCAACTCTCTTCCTGATCTACAATAATGATTTTCCAAATCACATCCTTACATCATTCTTAGATATTTATGCTGATGACACTACCATCTATGGTAGCGCATCAAAGACTGTAAACGACCAAGTTCTCTCCGATTCTCTCTCTCTCCTCTGATCTTGAGCACGTGGTACAATGGGGAAAAGGGGGACTGGTTACTTTTAATGCATCTAAAATCAAGCTTTTATCTTTGCATCATCAACGCTCTGATCCTTATCTGGTATCAGTTGAAATGAATGACTTTCGTCTTGTATTTATTTTCAATTAATGGGAGGGGGAATCTATCACCATACTTTGCCTTATACACGCCAATTGGACTTTTATTAAGTACAATACTTAATAAAATCATATTTCTTAACGGAGAGTAGATAATGCATTGTGGGTGTGTTATAGGCAACTCCCGTTACTCTCGCTTCTCTTTATTTGTCCCTCAGTCCTCATTTTTTAAGATTCTGGGCTTGACTCCTGACCTGAAATAGAAACATACAGCAAATCAAAACATACAGTAATCAATGTGATAGTGTAGCAATAGTATTGGAGAATTGATAAGGTGTCATTACTTAGGGGGGGGGCGGTTCATCAGGAATTTGTTTGTGTTGGACTTGAAGACATCCAGGTTGAAGTCGGGAGAGGAAACAGGCAAGCGGAACAGAGTTCCACAGGCGTGCAGTTCTAAGAAAGAAGCTTTGTTCATGGAATCTACGTTTTGATTTAGGCACGAATAAGGAGTGGGGAAAATTATTGACGGTGGTTTTAGCTAGCCGGGTGTTTTTTGAAAAAGATTGGCGAGGGGGGACTAGATAATGGAGTTCAGACGAGCACTTGCCATGGAAATAACGACAGAACAACGACAGGCTCGCTACGTCTCTTCTGTGGGAAAGAGGTTGCAGGGTAGAGAAAAGGGCATCCCCCCCACCAAGCCACAAAGTCTATTTTGTACTCTGTCAAGGCAAGATAGGCTGTTTTTAGCAAATTTGTATCGGATCTATATAAGAGCCAGGTACGTCCAAGGATGGAGTACTGTTGCCACATCTGGGCAGGAGCTACTAGAAAGGACTTATCCTACCTTGATAGAGTCCAAAATAGATTTCGTAGCCTCGTAGATGTCCTTTTCTCTTCCCTGCAACCTCTTTCTCACAGAAGAGATGTTGCGAGTTTGTCTTTGTTTTATCGTAATTATCATGACAAGTGATCGACTGAGCTCCAATCTATGGTCCCCCCTCGTCAAACGTTCACAATAAACACTTGTCTAGCTGAAAACACTATCAATAATCCCCTCACTCTTTATCTGTGCTTAAACCTAAATGTAGATTCATGAACAAAGTTTCTTTCTTTCTTCGAAATGTGGAATTGTTTTCCGTTTGCCTGCTTTCCAGCTGACTACAATATGGTTGTCTTCAAGTCCAATGTAAATAAGTTTTTGATGAGCTGTTCCACTTAAGTTAACAAATTTACCGAATTTCCATTACTAACGATTACTATATTGTTCAATTGACTACTGTACACTCTTTAACCCTTATCCTCGAGCGGCCTCTGGGACTTGATAAGTGGTGATGCCTATCTAAAAAATATTATCATAGACTGAATTCTCTATTGATTAGTATATTATACCCAATACACAGTAGTGACTTAGAAAAGTTTTTTTTTAAATGATTCTGTGCTATTAGCTAAAATAGAAATCAAAGCATATAGCTCTCCAACCTTAGTCGTTACTGTTTGAGCTACCGTCAGCTGGATAAAAGAAAGGCTGTTAAAAATTGACAGATTTTAGCGTATAAATATATATTTGCTCACGAATATAAATAACACGTTTAACCGACTTACGCCAAACAAGTTTCACTTGTTTGCAATTTGGATCCCTCAGCAGCTATTTTTACCGGTTCTGGGTGATCATTTAATTCGTCTTGCGCTTCCCTGCAACCTTGTGTCTCGAAGGAAATGCACTTTGAAAAAAAAATAGAGACAGATAGATATAGTGAGTTGTATAAATTAGATTTAAAGAAGGCCGAAAAATCTAGAAAACAAGATAGTTACGGGGGCGGGGATTAAGAAAACTGAGTGAATACAGGGGAAAAATAGCTCAAAATTGAAAAGTTACTATTACCTGGATTCTTTGGACTACAGTTCTCATCTTGATTTTCATTTTCACAACGTTTCGGTGGATGTAACCTCCGACCTTCTTCAGGTGTATCTTGTCGAACTTAGGCATGTCTGTCAAACTCTGGACTCTGCAAGAAATTTCAAACGGAACTCTTTATTTACTTCACGGTGTAGCATGCTCTAGTTCTGTCAGTCATGGCTGAACAGAAGCCCTAAGTAAATCGCAATTGTATTTTTTGGTCGCACACACTGAGCACAATGATCCGTGGCGCAGTGGTTAGACAACTTTGGAAAAAATTCAATTGTAAAGTGATATCATCGTGCAGATTCCCGAGTTCAACAGAAACATTCCAGAGTTCGACAAGATACATCTTAAGACTTTTATTCAGCCGTGGCTTACGAAACGATAGAAAGCTACTCCCGTGAATTAAATAAAAGGCTCCGCTCAAATTCCGTGTAGTTTGACAAAATACACCTGAAGAAGTCCGCAGGTTACATCGACCGAAATATTGTAAAAATGTAAAAATGACACTCAATATGAGAATAGTAGTCCGAAGAATTCGAATAATATTAATAACCGACCCCTATCTCAAAAGTTAAGAAAAGTAATGTTCTATTTGATTTTTAGATCACATTTAAATATGACGTCGGCTCGTGAGATAATGCAACCTGTAAGATCTGCTGTGGCTCCGTATAGACGTGCGAATCTGATTGGCTAGTCACTAGCCAATCAGATAGTACAATCATGTGATACGGAAACGATATAAAGTTGGATAAGTTGCGGCTTAGACTTTAGTGTGTAATGAGGAGGCGGGATAATAGTACGGTTTTGTTGTCATAGCGTCACATGTCGTCCAACCAAAATACGACGTTGCGAGGATGTTCTGTGTTATCTGATAATGAGAAGAAAGAAAATATTTCATATCAGTCAGTTTTACAATTTTGATCAGACAGGGAGAGATAAGGCATTAATCCCAAAGTTAATAAGCTAACTTCTTTCATGACGACTATAAGCGAATAACGAAATAAAAACAGATATGCTAGTGATACCTACATTCCGCAGTGAATTAGACATTTTTTACAAGGGAGTTATCATAGCCAGAAAGCCACTCGAGCGTAAGTGTTAACGAGCGTACATTGGTCACTGAAACAATAGCGTAGTGGTCGTTTGCGGTAGAAATTGGGTACATTTGATTACCTAAGGGGTTAGCTGAACAATGATTTCTTTACATTGGACCAGAAGGCAACTATGTTGTAGTCAGCTGGAAAGTAGGCAAGGGGAACAGAGTTCCACAGGCAGGTAGTTCTAGGAAATAAACTTTGTTCATGGAAACTGCGTTTATATTTAAGCACATATGAAGAGTGGGGGAAATTGTAGATAGTGCTTGTAGCCAGATGAGTGCCCGTTGTGAAAGTTTTGCTACGGGGGGGGGGGCATATATTAAAACTCAGACGAGCACTTGTCATGAAAATGACGATAGAGAAGAGAGAGAGAATGGCATCACCTACTAGGTTTCTAAGTCGGTATTTTTTGGCCTACGGGCCAAGATCAAAGGGTAGTATCTTTCTTCAGATACTGCACTTCAATTTCTTGTTCTCCATCTGTGGAGGAGAAATGCTTCACGACTGAGACAATTTTTATTAGTGTTCCTTTTCTCTGCATTAAAAAACGACCTCGGTGTCTAACTCTGTCCCGTGCGAAGGCATTGTAAATAGGAACTCTGTCAAGACAGGTTAGGGTGATCCGATCAACTCCGGCCCAGATGTGGCAACACTACTCCATTTTAGGATGTATTTGACGCTCATACAAGTAAAGGATTGAGCCGGGAGTGAGATACTTTCTGGAGGCGTAGAATGATGTAATATTTTTTTTCAAAGATTTCGCAGCCGATTTCCCCTGGTGTGAAATTGAGACGATTATTAATGTCTAAATTTTGTGTAGAGACCATGCTGGTATATGTGTAAGCGTAACGGATCCAATATTTGTTTGTTTGTTTGTTTGTTTTTTCTTTTTTGTTGTTTTGTTTTTTTAATTATTTCTTTTATTTCTAAAATGGTTATGCTTAAGATACGTCCATTCTATTTGCGAGTGTAACAATTAGAAAGCTATTCTTGATATTTTGTAACTATTCTGTCCTTTCACCTGACAATTTAAAAACAAAGCATGATACTTATGCAGAGAAGCTACCCTGCTGAAATAATGACGTTATTATTTAGAAAGCCATTCTTAACATGGGAATAGGGGTGTTTTGTAACTATTCTGGACTTTCACCTAACAATTTAATAAACAAAAGTTAAACTTAAGAAGAAAAGGAACAGTACTGAAGCATTAACATTATTTAGAAAGCCATTCTTAACATGGGGAGGGAGGATTTTTTAACTATTCTGTACTTTCGGTGCTAATGCAGAGAGTGATCCGCGCTATTTTTTAAATCGTATTTCCACGTTTAAAGTTTTATATGTTTTTTATTCAATTGTAAGGTTAAAGTACAGAATAGGTACAAAATCCCTCACCATGTTCAGAATGGCCTTTTAAATAATAACGTTATTATTTCAGCACGGATCACTCTCTGCATGAATACCGATTAACGTTTTGTTCTTTGCTTTTTTTACCGTATTTTTTGTTGTTTTTTTAAGAAAACTTTTTTAACAAAAATTGAAAGTGCACGTTTTTTCTTTTTTTACATAAGTTGTTTTTATATAAGAAAATATGAATGTTTTTAAAGAAATTGGATACTCGTGCACTTATTGATCCGTGCTGAAATAATAACGTTATTATTTAAAAAGCCATTCTTAACATGGGGAGAAGAGGGTGTTTTGTACCTATTCTGTACTTTAACCTTACAATTGAATAAAAAAAAACCGGTAAATTTTTAGATTAGGTCCACCTCCACAATTTTCTTTTAAATGACGACTTTTGTAGGTTTTCGACTATGCTGAATACGGAAATCGCATTGAAATTTTGCAGAAATAAGTAGTTATCGAGATATTAAAAATTTGTATAATGCATTGTAATCTCTGGCAGCCATCTTTTTACACGCTTGCGCGCGTCATAAACAAATCTACGCGTGTAACAAAGATGGTCGGCAAAGAATACAATGCATAAAACAACTATTTATATCTCGATAACTACTTATTTCTGCAAAATTTCAATGCGATTTCTGTATTCAGCATAGTCGGAAACCTTGAGAAGTCGTCATTTAAAAGAAAATTGTGGAGGTGGACCTAATCTAAAAAAATACCAAAAAAACAAAACTTTAATTAAACTTGGAAATACGATTTTAAAAAAAATAGCGCGGATCAGTAAGTGCATTAGCACCCATTAATCGACTAACGTGACCTTATTGCCAAATAAGGTCCGGCTACAATGTTGAACGCGCCGTTCACATTGTTTGTTTTTTGGGGGGGTTTTTTCAATTTAAATTCAACTTTCACAATATCTTTTTATTTTTTTTATAATTTCACATCTTTTTTTAATAATAAATTGTTAGTTAAAAAAGCACAGAATAGTTACAAAACACCATCCTCTCTCTATGGTAAGAATGGCTGAAAAAATATTAGGTACTCATGTAGAGAGTGATCCGTGCTGAAATAATAACGTTATTATTTAAAAAGCCATTCCAAATATGGAGAGGGGAGGGTGTTTTGTATCTATTCTGTACTTTAACCTTACAATTGAATAAAAAAAAACATATCATAAAACTTTAATTAAACTTGGAAATACGATTTAAAAAATAGCGCGGATCAATAAGTTCATTAACACCAGAAATTCTTAGGTGAAATACAGAAAGGTTTCTACCAAGAAAAACATTATTATTTTTATTTTATTTATTTATTTATTTATTTTTTTATTTATTTTTTTTTTTTGCTATTCTTACCAATATTCTGAAAGCCGTTCTTAACATGGGGAGAATTGTGGTATTTATTCCAAAAGCCGTTTTTAAAAGACGAAAGACAGGTAAAAGGTTAAAACATGTGGTTAGGCATGGGTGTTGTTTATTCCGAAAGCCGTTCTTGCAGGTTGGGAGTGTTTATTCATGGCCGTCAGTGAATTATAGTGCATAGTACAGGTCTTTATATCTCGAAAACTAATTGCCTCTGCAAATTTTAAATGAGATTTTCTTATTCAGCATAGTCGAAAATTGTGGAGGTGAACCTAATGTTAAAAAAATACCCTCCCCAAAAAAAGATATTGTGAAATTTAAATTTAAGCGCGGTACTAAAAATAAAATTAGACAGAAAAATACACCTTTGGGTTTGTACTTGCACAAAGACTTGAAAAAGTTGTCAACAAAAACAAATATATAACAAGTAAATATTTTCAAAGGCAAGATAAGTTACTTTTCTACCTAATTGGATAATTTTTAGTGTTTTTATTGGGTTTGTACTACTGTACATATAGATTCGAAAAAGTTGTCAAAAAATAAATGTATAACAAATATTATCAAAGGCAAGATATGTTACTTTATTACCAAAATGGATATTTTTTTTTTGTTTTTTTAATGTAAAATGTTTATTCGGCTCAAAAAACACAGCGTTTACTGCTATATTTGAAAATTACAAATGGCAACAGACTGTGTTAAACACATTAGGTTTGGGAAAATGAGTTAAAACTAAAAAATTATACAAAATACTGTTAAAAACCACCAAATACATGTCTGCCTATGTCACGGTAACATATATTGAGTGAGTTCTGACAGTATTTTGTGTAGTTTTTTAGTTTTAACTCATTTTCCCAAACTTAACGTGTTCAACTGCCGCCATTTGTATTTTTCAGATATACAGATAAACACTACATGTTTTCGAACCAATTAAACATTTTACACTAAATAAAAACACTAAAATCTTATCCAGTTAGGTAGAAAAGTAACTTATCTTACCTTTGATAACATTTATTTGTTATATTTATTTTTCAACAACTTTTTCGTTTCTGTGTTTAGTAATACAAACCCGTTTTATTTACAATAACGTTTAGTCGGCTCGAAAAATAGTGTTTATCAGTGTATTTGAAAAATACAAACCGTTATGGACACTGTTGATGATGTTAAGTTTGAGAAAATGATTTAAAACTAAAAAAAATATACAAAATACTATCAGAAATCCACCGAATATGTCAGCCTATGTCACAATAACATATAATCAGTAGGTGTCTGACACTGTTCTGCATAGTTTTTAACTAATTTTCCCAAACTTAACGTATTCAACAGAGTCCGCAACCATTCATCTTTTTCAAATACATAGATAAACACTGAGTTTTTTTGAGCCGATTAAACATTTTACATTAAATAAAAACACTAAAAAATTATCCAGTTAGATAGAAACGTAATTTACCTTACCTTTGCTTTCATTTATTTGTTTTTGGACAACTTTTTCAAATCTGTGTATAGTAACACACACCCCCCTTACCCAAATATTAATTAAAAACTCACATTTTTTAATACAATAAAAAAAGAAAACTATTTAGCGTTTCAACGTTTTAGCAACTTTCGGCTTAATCCACTGAATGTTGGTCGAGCCCAAGCCATGATTGACGATAACTCCGGATCCAATTCTGCAAGAGTACCATTTTTTTTTTTCATTTTCGCGTTTTTTTATTTTTACTTTTTGGGGTGGATTGCTTTACTAAGAATATAAGAAACATGCATTTTCTCTTTTTATTAGAATTTTCCATCACACGAAATTAAGCCACAGCAACGCGTGGCAGGGTACAGCTAGTTTTTAATAGAATTTTAAATTTAAAAAAAAAACACCTGTCACCGCCATTTTCTGTATCGATAGATAAATAATTCAATATTTTTTAAAGCTTTTTTAATGAATTAATTTTTTTTGTCTAAATAAGATTAAGGATGATTTGCTATAATAATATATAAAAATATTATAACATAAGTACCTGAATTTCAAATAATTTCATCTTTTATCTCAATATGTAGAAATCCTGTGTCAAAATTCAAAATTCTCAAATTTAACTGTTCTTTTTTAAGAAACTGCGGAACGCTTTACAAAACAAAAAAAAATAATAATTCGTAATTTTGGACAAGGGGAGGTAACAACTGTTTGTAAATGCAGAACAACTATTTTAGCGCGCATAGTCGACCATAAGTGTATTGATATCAAGTAACAAGAAATTGCCGAAATAAACTATCATATTTTTAGTAAAATGCGCAGTTATTTATCGATTTTTTTTGGGGGGGTATCGATTCTTTAAAGCATTTCCTATGTAATTTTTATTCAGCAATGTTGGGCTCACTAAAAGAAAATTATTAATTTATTTTTCAAAGATTTAAAAGTAGTGTTTTTCGTAAAAATAATGAATATATATATATATATATATATATATATATATATATATATATATATATATATATATTATTTTGCTAATCTGAAATGTAATTATCATTAACATATTAAACGGATTTCACACTTCAAAACACAAAAGGTGAAAAATAAAACATATTCAAAATTCGGATTTTCAACCTTAAAATTTGATACGTGCGCAGTTGTTTTTGTTTGTTTTTTGTTTGTTTGTTTGTTTGTTTGTTTGTTTGTTTGTTTTATTTGTAATCCTTACCCTTCTCACAATATAATATATTTTGCTCAGTTTCAGCTGATTATTTTAAGCATATTTGTACCCACAAATAAAGAACGACGTTTTGTAGGCACACACACACACACACACACACACATATATATATATATATATATATATATATATATATATATATATATATATATCGATTATGAAAGAAAAGTAAACCATTTTAAATTTCATTCTTCATTTAATAATCGGTTAGAATTTCGTATTGATTTAATGATTACTTGATTTTTGGTAGATTTTTAAAGGGGGCCTCCGTCAAAAAATACTTACTCTATCCTTCGGTTTTGCCTGAATAAAAAGTTTATTGCTTACAAGGATAAACTTCAATTGTTATTTTAACAATTTAGAGTACAACATTTTTTTATCAATTGTTTTGACTTGTGACGAGGAACATTCGAGAAACTCGACGATGGCGACTACTTTACCTAGTATATTTATAATCCCAAATTGAACAAACTCAACATTTCTGGTAAAAAAAAAAGATAATCTTTTTTTTTTAATTAGGAATTTTTAGGGCGTGTACTTCAATGCCAAACATTCGCATGTTTGTCGCGATAAATCCGGATTGAAAAGAATCCTTTTTACCACGTTGTCTAATTAGAAGAAACAGGAAGAGACAACGAGCTGATATTTGTTATTCGCTTCGACTCTAATTACCGCAATTAACGATAATGAGACCTAAACTATTAGAATCATCCTCTTTCAGATAACTGGATCTCTTTGTTTTTTATTATTTCTTTTTGATAAATATTACTATGGTTGAAAGCGAGGTTGGCAATGTAAACCTTAGGGTGTCAGAATCAACTCAGCCTACCTCGCAGTTGGAACCAAGTACCCGCTAGGCGAACATATCTAACAGGTCAGTCTAGAACAGAATTTTACACCGAACAGCGCAGTCTCTTTCTTTTTCTTTTTTGGTCCGCCCCCCCCCCTTTCGCGGGGGCACCTTTGTGGCCTTCGAGCCAAGATCAAAGTGTAGTATCTGTTCCGGCAGATGCTGCACTTAAGATGGTTTGTACCAGTCAATGGAGGGGAAGCCCTCTATACTGGGACAATTATTATTTTTGGTAACCAGAGTGACCCCTTTTAGGGGAGCTGGTTTTTACCTCACATTAAAAACGGCCTTGTGCCTAATTTGCTCAGTGGGGGAGCAAATAAACACCATCTGTTCCGGCAGATTCTGCAAGCAAAGACCATATATGGGGGTAACGCCATATATCAGACCTTGGTCAATGTAGGGGAAACCCTTCATACCAATTGTAACTATCCAACTCCCATTTCCCACCCATCGAGAGCTGGTCCCCTTTTGACCTCCCCCCCCCCTATCTCCACATTAAAAAATGGCCTTGTGCCTAATTTGCTCAGTGGGGAAGCAAATAAATCCAGTCTCTTTCTTTTTCTTTTTTTGGTTCGCCCCCCCCCCTTTCGTGGGGGCACTTTTGTGACCTTCAGACCAAGATCAAAGTGTAGTATCTGTTCAGGCAGATGCAGCAATCAAAGACCATTGTCCTTGTGCCAATCTTTTGGTCCATGTAGGGGCAACCCTATATACCAAATGGTCATCACTATCCAGCTCCCATTTCCCACCTATTGGGAGCTGGTCCCCTTTTTCCTTCCCTCTCCCCCCTCTCTCCACATGAAAAAACGGCCTTGTACCTAATTTACTCAGTGGGGAAGCAAATAAATCCAGTCTCTTTCTTTCTTTTTCCTCTCTCTCTCTCTCTCTCTCTCTCTTTCTCTCTCTTTCCTCTCACTCTCTCTCTCTTTCTTTCCGCATATATCTCTACTAAAAGGAACTTTGTCTCCGTGTGTGTCTGTGTACGTGTGTGTGTAAGAGAAAGAGAGAGGGGGAGAGAGAAAGAGATAGAGTTCCCTGTGGATTCGAAAACGATTGGTCTGTTTTTTTCTTTTTCTTTTTTTTTTTTTAATTTTACACGAATGTACTTTATGTGCCTGACAGTGTTGTTAGATAGAATTTGTATGAGAATGTCTCCGATAGATATATGTGGTATGTTCAGTGTAGCTTAATTGCTATATATATTTTCAAACCGTACTACCTAGCTCTCCTTACGTATGGAACACTGTCAAAGTAAATACTCGACATATTCACATAAACTTTCATGTAGATACATACGTTAAATTCTGATTTTGTATTCCAACATCAGTTCTTATTAATGAACAACAGTTTATATCATTTGTCAAATTTATACGACCAGCACTTACAATGTACCAGACTTAATATCTTAAAAGCTTGCTTAAACATCTGAAGACGTAGCAAGCATTACCGTCTTCAACATGGTAGGTGAAAAAAAACTTGGATTATTCTGACAAAAGTTTCTTTTATGAATCCATAATTTCGTTTAAAATAAGTGAGTGTATTTATTTATTATTTTTTAAATTGCACTTGTTTTTGGTCTTTTAAACTGATATAATTTTTATTTGTATAATAATATCAAAGGTGCTTCTTAATGATATATATATATAATATATATATATATATATATATATATATATATAACCACTTCATTTACTTACATAAAATTAATATACGAAAGTATAAATTTATGCATAAACTTTAAGTATTTACTTCAAAAGTGCTCAATACGTAGGTAGAGCTAGTTAGTAATTTATAATATATATATGGCGATTAAGCTACACTGAATATTCCGCATTTGATCCACTCTAGGATTCTTCAGGCTTATGCGCATAAGCCTGAAGTATCCTAGAGTGGATTAAACGCTGAATATTCAGTGTAGCTTAATCGCCATATATATATTTTATAAATTACTATATATATATATATATATATATATATATATATATATGTGTGTGTGTGTGTGTGTGTGTGTGTGTGTACATATATTTATATATGTACATATATTTATATTTTTTCACATATATATATGCAAAGACATATATATTTATATATATAGTTATATATATTTGTATATTTATATATATGTTTATATATATATATTTATTTATATAGTTATATATTTATATATATATATTTATATATATTTATACATGTATATATATATTTATATATATATTTATACATGTATATATATTTATATATATATATTTATTCATGTATATATATATTTATATATATACATGTATATATATATTTATATATATACATGTATATATATATATATTTATATATATATATTAATACATGTGTATATATATTTATATATATATATATTTATACATGTGTATATATATTTATATATATATATTTATATATGTATATATTTATATATATGTATTTATATATATATTTATATATATATATATATATATATATATAGTTTTATATATTATATATATATTATATTTATGTATATATATTTATATTATATATATTTATATTTATATATTTATATTATATATCATATGTCATATAAAAGAATCGATTGGTTTTTACATGCCGGGCCTTTCTGCTTGTGCGATAATGAAGCTTCTCAAATGAATCTGTGATGTTAGGCTGTATGAGGTTTTAACTTTAGTCAACATCGCCTTCCCTTCTTTCATTGGACTTTTTCGATTATCCGTTATCGATACATATCGGAGACATTCCGATACAAAACCATATGTAAGAACACTGCCAGGCATTTGTGTGAAATTTCAAAAAAAAATCAGCCCAGCCGTTTAGAAGTCCATAGGGAACGAACTCACACACACACACACACACACACAAAGTTTCTTTTATATAATAGTTGACAGAGATACGGACAGATTTGTAGATACAAAGATAGATAGTTGGAAGAGGGAGCAGAAAGCGAGAACCTTTCAGCAGATGTGCCGTCTATTTTAATAGTGCTTGTGTCATTCAATCCCATGATTCAACCAGTAAATCTAATCTTTCTCGAGATCTTATTTTAATTAAAATTTTCTTTTCTTGTACAAGTATTTTTTATTGCAATGTTTAACAATGGAAATATTCTATTCGGTAAAAAGGTAATTCAGAATACATCTGTTATACTTCTGTTCGTCATTTGTAGTTGTAAACATTGATCAGTGTTATGTCTGTGAGGTTTTCTAGGGAAACACCTGTTAATGTGGACAGCCGTGTACTTCCATATAGCTTAGCACAAGTCACGAATAGTATAAAACCCGGCAAAATTCACATAGTCTTTATTATCTCCATTTATATAACGTAGATGTTATTTGTTTCTTGTGAGATTTTTTTTTTTAATGAATCATACGAAAGTGCATTTTTACCTAAATGCGGGTTGGAAATAATTTTCACTTTGACCAATTTAGTACCCCAAAATGGGGAGCGGCATATGTATTATTTTTTAAAATATAATTATCCACTGACACGTGTTTCATCGTCTACAACTCATCAGAGTGGCTGAATCTAGCGAGATTCGAAATCGGGACCCCATGGAAAGAAGCGTAAACCTCTACAACTCGGCTATCTCGCACGATTGCTCAAACGGTCGCGTTTTTTATGTAGATGTTATTTGTTTAAGTTTTTGCGATACTTTTTTTTTTCAACTCGCATTTAGGTAAAAATGCACTTTCGTATAATTCATTCAAAAAAAGTATCGCAAAAACTTAAACAAATAACATCTACATAAAAAAAAACGCGATACATTCAAGCAGTAGTGCGAGAGAGTCTAGTGGTAGAGGTTTACGCTTCTTTCCATGGGGTCCCGATTTCGAATCTCGCGAGATTCAGCCACTCTGATGAGTCGACGACAACGAAACACGCGTCAGTGGATAATTATATTTTAAAAATAATATGTACACAATATATGTGCATCAGTTTATATGAGAAACGTTCTGAAAGTAATGCTTCCGAATTTTACTTCCGCCCAAATAGATCAGAGGAGACTGAAAATCATATTGTTATCATGACTGAACTCTTACGTTCATGAACTGAACGTTTCATGTCTGTGTTGCAGATATTGATAGTGTAAGACTCTAAGAATGCAAACCCCTGGGACATGCGTCAGGAGTAGAGATGCGTCATTGAATTCATGGCAAAAGTGCATTGAAAATGATTGTGATTATGAAGAAATATAAATCACAGATGGGAAGTATTTGTTCATGGAAATTCCACCTGACCTTAAGCGCATTGAGGAAGAAAGGAAAGCTCTTTTAAGTTTTGTTAATAAGGCCTTGCTGTGAATGTGTTAGGTTGAGATGGTTAGCATCAAGATAAGCGCTTCTAATACAGTTGTACAGTTGCCTTACAATGTTATTTGTAATATATATATATATATAGAAAGAGAGAGAGAGAGAGAGACAGACAGACAGACAGACAGACAGAGAAATAAAAGGGAATAAACCGAGTTATGTGTTCATCAACGTTTCATCTTTATTTTGAGACTTCCTCTGGATGAAAGAAATTAAGAAAACAAAAACATCGGTACAAATGTTTGAAAATTTTCTTGCGAACCGTGTGACGCCGTTTCATTTCAGAAACGGAAAAAGACGCTGGAATTTTTTTTTTTTTAAAAGCGGGGGTGGGGGCTTGCGTTGTTTAAGAGAGGGAGATTTTAAAAACGTCATATAACCGTTAATATATTTTTTAAAAAATATGATGCAGTTAATATTCTTTCTTGAAAAAATAGAGGTTAACTCTCTCACACCATAGAAAAACCTCCTATAATAATTAATCCATATAATCTCAATCAATAAATTACATAACAAAAACACACTCATTTCATTTCAGTTACACAATTTTTTTTTAATTGGCTATAAAGGTGGGGCGAATTATTTTTATTTTATGTTTATTTTTTTAATTTCGATTTTCCTATTTTATAGTTTATTTATTTAGTTTCATGTAAGTTATTAACTACTATTGGTATATTTGTCCCGGTGTTAAATGAGATCCAGTTTCAAAAGGTTTGTAGTTTTTGGGGTTTTTTTTATAAGTATGGCTTCTAGTAATTTTTAGTAAAAATAAAGAAAAAAATTATAAATACTCCAAGCCTCAAAGGTAAAGATAAAGAAAACAACAACAATCGTTCCTGCTGATAATCGAATGCATCGATAGAAAGCGTTTGAAAGGAATATGGCCGAACAACAACTTTTGGGCGCCATTTTATATATATGCCTGTTAAAATTAAAAAGAGAGCTCGACAAATGGAAAAGATATAAAGAAAGAATAACTCTGTTGTGTTCAATCAGACATGCCTGAATAATGATTTGCTTCAAAAATATACAAATATATATATATATATATATATATATATATATACACACACACACACTCCTGAGCAAAAAAAAAAATGGGCCAAACAAATTTATTTCACTAAGAACTATATTGAACAAAGAACAATCGAACAAGGAAACTTAAAGGAGGCTAATAACACAGAACAAGACATTCACTTTTATATACTTACTATGGAATCGCATTCCCTTTTGTTTCTTTAAAAGATCAATCCTTTTAGATACGTGGAACATTGCGAAGAGGAGATGCTATTCCATTCGCTTTGCACAGCTTCCCACAGTTTTTCATTATTCGATAAAGTTCTTCCAGCCAATGCACGAAATATTATGGACCAATTATTCTCGATTGGGCTTAAATCAGGGCTTTGACCTGGTCCAAATATCACATTAATTGACTTATCAGAAACCCATTTTCTTGTGACTTTAGCAGTGTGTGCAGGGCATTATCATGTTGAAAAATAATGTTCTGGGATATTCTCAGCTTCTGGATATTTGGTAACAATCCTGTTTTTAATATTCGAATGTATTCCTTTGCAGTGAGTGACTTCTCGCATCTAATATGTTCCCCAACTCCTGCTGCAGTAAAAGTTCCCCATACCATTATCACTACATTCCCGTATTTAACTGTTGTTTTTATGCAACTTGGCGAAAATCTTTCTCCGGTTCTTCGATTGCATCGTTGAGAAGCATCGGCAGCATCACTAACAAGACAAAATCTTGATTGATCTAACCAGAGAACATTCCTGAACCAGTATGTATCTTTTTTTGCCATAACACGAGAAAAATCTTTCTTTTATTGATGTTCTTAGATAAAAATGGCTTCTTTTCACACCTTTTAGAGGAAAATCGCATTTCTTTCATTCGTCTAGATATTGTGTATCTAGAAAGAGAATTTCCAGCCTCTGTTTTGAATTCTTTGCTATGGTCAACATAAGTTTTCTTTCAATCCTTTAAAATAGTTAATTTAAGCCTGTGGTCGTACTTCAAAGTGAATGCTCTAGGGCGACCAGATCCAGATTTCCCTTTTACCAAGCGTTCGACTTCGAACCTTTGACCAATTCGCTTCACTACAGAAAGAAATGTTTTCACATTTTCTTTTCTTAAAATATAAAAATCTGCTTGTAAGTAATTTTGGACTGCCTTAATCCTGCAATTCGATTATTTATATCCTCGCCAAGATGCGGTTTTAACATTTTTAGCATTAACTTTTCCACTTATTATATTCTATAATAATGATCTGCAAAATAGAAATTTTCAGTTAAAATTAACAAAAATTCATAGAAAAATATTCAAAAATCGATTTCTTCCTTCTTTCCGCATGGCCCATTTTTTCGAAAATATCGGTAAAAAAACGACCCTAACTTGTAGAAAAGTGTCCAGTTGAGGGTGAAGGAATTAATGTTTTTAGCAAATTTTTCGATATTTGTTGTCTGAAGGGTTGAGCTTCAAAACGCTACCGATCTCGTGAAAATCCGTTGCCTTTGTCGAAAGTTTTAGGCTGACATACAAACATACATACATACATACATTTAAACAGACAGGTGAGATTTGTATAATAGATTATCTTAGACCTTATATATATATATATATAGTAATGATTTAAATTTATATATATAGTAAAGTTTTAAAAAATGCCTCGGGCGCCACCAACAAGAATCGAAACCAAAACGTTTAGGTTACGATTTACTTTTTCTTTGACTTATAGAGAATATACATGGTTTATAAGATATGAGACTTAAACCAAGACGATTCCTTTTGTTTACGGTGTTTTGTCAGAAGTAGTAGTAGTAGTAGTAGTAGTAGCAGCTAAATGCTTCCAGTTCTCCATTACTTAACATACGACGCATTTAATTTCGAATCCATGTTCCTATTTATTTACCTCCCCACGAATTCATCTTCCTATTTGCTTCACTCCCCACGAGGGCATATGATACGAGGTCGGTTGTAGATGTGAGGAGAATCCAGCTAATCAGAAAACGGGTACTTTGGATTTGAACAAAAATAAAAAAATTGCCCCAGTCTAGAAAGACTTCTCTTTCTCGGGACAAAGACAGAATAGATTATACATGTAGCATCGGAACTGATACCACACTCTGCTCATTGCTCCTGTTATTCTTCATGTCTTCTATTAGCACGTGCGACATATTGAATACGACCTACTTGCGTGCATTCGTAATTATGTAAACTTCTGCCGTTGCATGTTCAAAACTTTTACCGTCCGAAATGTGTGCCGACCATAAATTTCAAGTTATTAGAACATTAAATGAACATTAATTGCAATTTTTAGGTTGTCCTAATTATAATAATAAAAAAAAAATAAACGAAATGAACGAAACATTATATTTTGTAATATTTTTACTTCTAAAGTTTGGCCTCACCCCTCGGTTCCTCCTGGCTAGGCCATTGGGTTTATCTATATAAAAGTTTTCATTTTTAATCGACAACATCGACATAAAATGGTAGTAGTGAATGCGAATGCAACTATTCCAAGAACGTTTTAGATAAAAAAAAAAAAGAAAAAAAAAAGCATTCTATCTGTCAAGATAAATTCAGTACACATGCTAATTTCGGTTGGGACCGTAAGCATTTACAAAGTATAGATGGGACAGTCTTAAGTAAGTCGTTTTAGTTTTAGAAGAAAAGAGAAATGCGATTCCAAACAAAATGGCAGTATCAATTCAGAAAAGCTTTGAATTGTAGGAGTTGGCAGACAAAGACAAACAGCAAAGTTTCCGGTGGATAGCCAATCCGAACAAGTTCTGAACTGTAAAGCTTGCAGACAAAGACGAAAAGAAGAGTCCCTTCCTGTGTGAAGATTAAGTTATGAGCAAGAATTCTAAAAGATTCAGTACATTTTATGGAATGATTCCGGTTTCTGATTTGTTGAACCCGGTCTCACCAAAGGCATGCTTCGATTTGATCAGTCGGTTCTCATCATTCTTTCTATAAATATTTTTTTTTTTTTTTGCAATCATACCCATATATATATATATATAATATATATAATATATATATATATATATATATATATATATATATATATATATATATATATATATACCAAAAGTGTTGTAACAGATAGTTCTAAATATGTGTACATATTAGCGTACCTGCTTTGTTAGTGAGAGAGTGTGTACACAAACTTGTGTGTGTGTGTGTGTGTGTGTGTGTGTGTGTGTAAGCTGATGCTGTGTTTAATGACTCCCAATAAGCCTCTCCAAGGTCCCAATTCTCTTTGCACTCATCCAGCGAAGGTCTGGCCAGTCCTTTCTCTACTCAGTCTTTCCATCCTCCCTCACCCTTCTCGATTATTTGGTGTGGCGCCAGTTTATGATGACATGCACACATACAAAAAAAAAGTGGAGAAGGCAGAACGCAGGGTCGTTAATTTACAGTTATAAAATTGCAGTTTTCACGATTTTATGTGATGTTCCTTTGGGTTTCACATTCATAGCATTTTCTGTGCGTCCGGCTTGTATGTGTAGCTCGTGTGTGTTAATTTCTACATTCAAGGGTTTTCCCTTAATATTTCAACCGTTTTCATTATTGTTATACGTTGTATATTCCCAGCCATCCCTCTGATTCCAATCTCTCGCATTCTTTTTTAAAAGTTGTTGTTATTATTATTATTATTATTATTATTATTATTATTATTTTATCATAATCATTATTTTATTATTTTTTATTGTTATTGTTGTTAGTTTTTTTATGTATTTTCTCTTTTTTTTTTTTCTATTTCAGGTGCTAAATCCCGCAACAGGTGTCCTGTGCCTTGACCAAAGAATCGTACAAAACAAGAAACACGACAAAAAAAAATCGCAAAAATTCCAAGCGGATTAAACCGTTACAGACTACATTTTAAAAAAAAAGCGATTTATTTTTTTTAGAATAATAAAAACCTCAATAATATTTTAATCACACATACACACATATATATATATATATATATATATATATATATATATATATATATATATATATATATAGATAGGTATGCAGAAAAGAAAGAAAGGGGGAAAAAGGTGTTGACCGCGTTACCGTTTGTTATATAAATAAAATAAGTAAAAAGTCTTTATCCACATATAGACCTATTATACGTCATTCCTCCTTCATCTCTGCTGCTTCATTTTAATCTAATCGTAAGTATATAAGTGCAAGTATATAAGTACATTGTAGCTGTACGGCAAATGCTCAGTCGTATTCAGTGATAAATATTTTCACTGAATTAATAATTTAGCAAAGTTCCTATTCCAGTAGCTTCTTTCCAAGGACTGCAAGGTTGTGGAACTCTCTTCCTGCTCCCTGTTTTTCTTCTACCTACAGCCTTAGTCTTTTCAAAACTAAGGTCAATAAGCATCTCCTGTCTTTGCAATAATCAGATTTCGTTCTTTGTTAACACCTTACACCAAGCGGCTTCATGCCCTGTCTCGAGCGATTTCCATTTAAAAATGTCATGAGTCGACCCATTTTTATATCTAACTAACAGGTTTGTTTGAAATAAATCTTGTTTAGAAATTAAGTGTGTTTGCCCCCCTCCTCACTTGAAAAGATAAACATTTTGAAATGATTGTTATTAAATTTTAAACACTCCCAGTAAATCAAAAATGCCAACAATTCAAATCGCCTCAATAAAACACTATTTTAATGATTATATTTTTAAAAAATAAAAATAAAAAATAACTGACGACGTCCAAACCGCCTGCGACCACTTTCGAAATAAAACGACTTCAATGATTAACAGTAAATAAAATAAAATTAGCTACCGTTTTTCTAAACCATCCTAGCGTTTTTCGATAGATAAGGACTCGCGTTTAGATGGTGTGGTATAAGATATTTTTGTTGTGACTGTGTTGTTTTTGTTAGAAACCGAAAATTAACATTTTTTTTAATCATTTTTTTTTTCGTACGCTCTATTTCTCCTGTAAACATTCATTGAGTCATCCGCCTTTATCTGTTCTGTTTTTAAAATCTAAATAATTTTATATATATATATATATATATATATATATATATATATATATATATAACTATCAACACCCGTCCCCCTCGTCCTTTTCTAAAGTCCAAACAATGAAAGATAGAAATCTGCTGGTTCGATATCTAGGCTCGTTTGACAATAGTAAAAACAACTGACGTTTCTCGTTTCGTTGTGTGCCGATGTAACTTGTGCCAACCATATTAGCAGTTCGATCCTTGTCTCGGGTCTTAATAACTACACGTGCTTCTTATTGGTTCACGGTTAAACAAACATTAAAAACGTACAAAATCGAAAATAGATTACTTAAAGGTGTTCAATAAGTTAGTCTATCGAACTTACAATTAGATATGTGATACATTTTTAAAGATTAGGTTGTTTTTTTTTTAAAAAAGAAAAAAAGGAGGGGCTGACACAGTTTCGCAGGTCTGTTTTCCGGTTCAATACAGCATGGTAGTCTTCAAATCCAATGTAAACAAATTCCTGTTGAGCTGTCTCCATAAATTATCAAATTCTACCCAATTTGCACCATTAACGATTACTAGACTACTTTACATTTATTAACCCACATCCTCGAGTGGCCTTCGGGCCTTAATAAGTGATGAATCTCAAGTAAAAAAAAAAAGTTACATCTCTGAAAAATACGCTTAGTTTAAATAAATAGCGCAAAACAAATTACCAACCAGGCGGTAAACGAGCTAGGGACGTAAACTAGTTGTCGCCAAAGTATTATCTCGCGGCGGCCTTTTTAAAAAAAAAAAAAGGGGGGGCCAACCGCAAGTTTAAATATTCGTCTAAAATCTCTAACAATATAAACCGCCTTTGACCTGAACAACTGCGTTTAATAAGCCATGGTGTTTAAAATACCTACGGTTAAATAAATAAATAAATAAATACGTGTTTTAATCTCACATCAATTATATATTTAAAACTGAAAAAAAGTCTTATATATAAATAATATATTGTGTGTAATATATAGAAAAAATAGAGAGAGGAAATAAATCAAATGTCTAATAATAATAATAATAATAATAATAATAGATAAAATGTGTATGTTAGTTGTGTCGTGTTAATTTTCAAACTATTGACAAAGAAAACAAAGTTGTTAAATATTAAACCAGACATTAATTTTGTATTAAAACAAGTTGGATGAATCCATGTGGTAAAAAGTAGTACTAACACGACCGAATGGATATAACAAACTCACCTAAAACGACCCTAACCCAACCATACCATTTCCATCCCCTCCTACCTTCTCCCCCGCCTATTCGACACCGACTTACCTGTTCGGGCCAATAATGGATTACAATCGTATAACGACAGGTAGCCAAGATTGTTATAGCGAACACTACTATTACTACTACAACAATCATTTGTGGGATAAAGCAGTTTGCTCGAGGGTGGAGAGTACCTGTCGTCATAACTCTGGATGTCACAACAACTACTACGGTTGCTTTTTACAGGTAGACGCTGGTCAGGCCTGCCATACCTTGGACCATAGCGCGACGCGGCATGGGGTTACTACAAACAAGCGCTTAGTCGTGAGCCATTTATGAGAGCCCGTCGTGTTTGCCGGCGGTAGATGTAACCACGAGCAACACGTATCTTCGCATCGCGAGTTAAAATAGAAAATTTAAAAAGAGAAAAGATACTGTCATATATATATTCACAAATACATATATATATATATATAAATTAAGGTGTCCTTAATCGTTAGTGATAACCGGCTGCATGTGACATTGTTTTAAAAGAAATTGACTAAAAAACGGAAAAAGTTCTGTTATGTAATATATGTATTATACATACCTTATACCACTTCATATACTTAAAAGGTTCGTTATGAAAACAGCTAATTAAAAAAAGTATTATTTCGTAAAGTTATATATATATATATATATATATATATATATATATATATATATCCACACACATCTACTTGCCAATTAATGTGTTGTAGTGTTGTACTGCTCTATCATTAGCGACAAAGGGCATTCAAAACAAATCGATTAAAAAAAAAAAAGTTTTCGTAAAAAATCCGGTCATCTTTCATATATATAAATATATATTATCCCACGTATTTTATAAATCGCTTTCAGCCCTTTTCTAAGCATTGTACACACATAAACGATTTATTGAAATTTATTTTTCTTCACAAAAAAAAGCAAATCATCAGCGCTGTTCCCTTTTTTCAATGGCGTTTTAGTCGTATCCCTCTGTCAAAGCTACTGGCCTTTTTCACCCTCTTTCTATGGCACATGGCTAGGCCCTCGGAAAAAAGAGGGAGTATATGAATAAATGAGCGCATGCCTGGATGTTATTACTAGTGAGAAAGAGTGAGTACACGTGTTTGTTTGTTTGTTTGTCTTTTTTTTTTTTTAATATCTTTGCAAGAAGTGGGTACACACATGCCCCATTTATAGTTTCTATGACAAGCGCAGGTGTTTGATTTAATGTATGGACACTTTTTAAGCTCAGGGACGATGTAAGGTTTTGTGAGGCTGACTTTTTTTGTCAGATTTTTTTTTTCTTTTTTTTTTTTTTAGCTTTTCTCTCGGTCGACTTAAGAATAACATAGCTATTGTATTTAACAGCCTTGCAACTCATTGGATGTAGCCTTGAACTAACATGAATATACGCGTTCCAAGCGCAATAAAAAAATATATATATATAATAATAATAATAATAATAATAGGATTATTATAAACGGCAGATTATTTTAAGAACTTTTTAACAAAAACAAAAATTTCTGTAAAAATAATCCTAGCTTCACACTACACTTTTTTTTGCGGTGGGGGGTCAACTGTCAAGTAAGTCACACTTAAAACGATATAAAACACGTGCACAATCATGTCTATAGCTTGTCTATATTTTTATGTTTATATTTTATAAATATATTGCATACATGCGTTCACTAAATCTTACTACACCTGTGTTATTTTAAAATAAAAAATGGATTATTGTTGACAGTAGGTTTGGCCGGTTTAACAAAAGTTCGCATATTTGATTAAAGCATATTAACTAGGTAAATAATAAATCACGCACACGGGAGGGTCTTCGGCAAAGTTCGGTGACTAAAGCGCCAGGCCAGCTTGAAATCCGTTCATATCAGCCTGGTTCTTCGATGGGAAGCACGTCACCTTCAAAAATACTACAAATAGAAACTGGTTGTCCAGAAGGTTAGATAGTAAAAAGAAGGCACTTCTGATTCTTTTTTTTTTTTCTTATTATTTATTTTTTTTTTAACTCGTCCATTATAATCAGTTACTCTTTTTTTTTTTCTTTTTGTAAAAAAAACGGCTGAAACCACACAGTGTGATATTCAAATGCTTTAAAACTTGGGTCCAAACATGCAGTTATGATCTCTAAGCAAAATCACATATTTATATTTACATGACTTATATGCATCGACGTTTCGAATGCGTCGCACTGAGGAAGTTGAACCCGGTCTCACCAAAGGCAGGTGAGTCTCCCCCACAATCCTGGGTGTTGGAGGGGGCTGAAACATAATGAGGTTTAGTTTGAAGAAAACATTCACGTGGATATTCTTTACAAGTGTGTGCTTTCTTGTCGGCTTCAATCTCTACAACCACAAGTTGTGGGAGCATACGTACACGCAGACGAACAATGGTGATGGAGGCGGAGGAGGGCGAGCAGATGGAGGGGACAGCAATGCCGGTTACAGCAGCAATAATCCTCGGCATCTCCCTTGGGGAGTGGCGAAAAACATCATCTCGCGACATGAACTCGCCGAAGAACCGGTGCCCGCCGCGGCCGCCACCCTCGCGTCAATGGCCCAACTGCTTCTGCAGTTCCAGGCGAAACAGAAAAAAATACAACAGCAGGAACAACAGACAGGCCAACAGAAACAAAATAAAGAGAAAACATATTTTAAAAAATCCAGTTCTCAAATATTCGCCATGCGAAAATCTATTAACGGGACTCGCCTTAAACAGAACTTGTCAGTTGCGCTAGATCGACACGGGCAAGCCCGAGCTCGAAGAACGCTAAAGATCTGGCCAGAGGACGATCCGGGGAATGACAGGATTGAGGCCCAATTAAGGTATACCCCGCCAAATTACTCCTGGTCTAGTAAAGAAGCGGCAAAACCGCCCAAGAATATTAATATTAATAATAAAAATAACAATAACGTCCCGGTCGCGGGACCCATTATAAAGAAAACGGGTTCTAACATTGGCAAAACGAATTGGACCCAACCATTACAGAAACCCAAGACAATCGTCCTATACAACGGCTTCGGCGTGGCACAGGTCAAACGCGGCCGGGAGATCTTCGTAGAAAACAAATGTCAGGTAAGCAACTGTTTCTTAACCGACGATCGGGCTCACATGGTGGACGCGGATGCAGTGCTCTTCCATCACGCTGCAATCTCCGTCAGCGGGCCCCGGCCTCCAAACCAGATCTGGATCTTGTACATGCTGGAGTGTCCCTACCATACGCCGGGTCTGAGCTCGGTAAAGAATCTGTTCAACTGGACGGCTACCTACCGTCGGGACAGCACGATAGTGGCGCCCTACGAGAAGTTCCGCTTCTTGAACGCGTCGCAGACTCTGAGGAAGCCGCTGAAGAACTACGCCAAAGAGAAGACCAAAAAGGTGGCATGGTTCGTATCAAACTGTGGTGCACAGAATCGCCGGCGGGAATATGCCGACGAACTTTCAAATCACATTCCGGTAGATATATATGGTGCGTGCGGCCCTTTGAAGTGCCCCAGGCCCGTGGCTGACAGGTGCTTCGAGATGCTCAACAAGGACTACAAATTCTATTTGGCTTTTGAAAATTCCAATTGTCGTGATTACATTACGGAGAAGTTCTTTGTCAATGGATTACAGTAAGTACCTTTTTATATTATGTTAATATATTTTAATATTGTTTAATTTGTTTTCGTTTTTTATTTGTTTAAAGTATTACAGCATACATCGTGTCCTTCCTAGTTTAAAAAATGCACTTTGATGGGATAATAATTTCAAATTTTACCTGAATCTATTTTTGCGATTTTTTTGTTTTGTTTTTTAGGTGGCGAATAGACTTTCTTCGAGCGTTATTATTGGCTCACAAGGAGCTTTCACACAGGTCATCAAAGATCTCAGCCGGTGGTGTTCCCTGGAAGCTGAGTGACAACAAGTCTCCCCAGATTTCCAGTACTCTCCACCTCTTTCTATAGTATTTGAAAATAAATTTGCATTATCGCAACAGCTGCTTGCCATTGATTTTTCGTTGGCAACGGCTATTGGCATTAACTATAAGCCTCTCCAAGGTCCCAGTTCTCTTCGCACTTATCTAGCGGTGGTCTGGTCAGTGCTCCCTCCTCCGTCTTTCTCTTCCTCCTTGATTCTACTTGGCTGTTTAGTCTCACTTTTTTTTCTTCTTTTTTTTTAGGTGGAGGTTCAGTGATGTAGTAATGGGGGTCTAGGGACGGGGAATGGGGTTGTTATTATTATTATTATTATTATTATTATTATTATTATTATTATCTATATATTAATACGATAGCGTGTGTGTTCTTTTGTGTATCGCGCTAACATCCAGGTTGTTTAATTGTTATGTTCTTCTATTTCTTGTTATAAATAATTTTACCAAGAATTCTTCATACGTTTTGGGTTCGGTTTCGACTATAGCTGATGGCACTTAAGCTATCTATTTTTTTATAAAGAATTTTATCAAGAATTCTTCATAATTTTGGTTTGGATTATAGCTGAAGGAACTAAAGTTATATATATAAATATATATATATAGGCAACTGATCCTGAAGAAATTGCAAAATAGTCAACACACATATTTAGTGAAAATGTGATTCAGAGGTTTCTTATATGTCGGTTTAACAAAACATAGCCCCCCCCCAACAACAAGTAATATGCTCGGTAACATAAACTAGAGAATTTTTCCACACAGTTGACTAATTGTAGAATTATACAGTGCAAACCACATAAATTCTTACGGTGAATAGATAGTCGATGTTGATTCTGTGGTTTCTTTCGCATACGGTTAAAGAAATCATACCCCCCCCAAAAAAAAACTTCGCCAAAGTAGTTGGTTTTGAGCTGGAAGAATAGCTGCCAATGGGACAGATCAGTGAAATTGGATAGTTGTTTGCACGTGACATCGACTATGTGGGGGGGTACGTTTATCAGTAAGTTGTCAATATAACCGAAATTTGCTAAAATAATTTTAAGATTACAAAAAAAAAATGAAAATATTTGAATTACCAGATATACAGACCAAAATAGGCATAAAAATGCATCAAAGCAACCCCCCCCCCCGAACAAGGCCGGGTAACACTGCTAGTATTGTATTATTTCGAAGATTCTATTCTTGGTATTGTTTTGCCCGATATTTTTCTAGTCAAAACTCTTTCTAGAAAGACACCGGGTATTACATGAGGAACCATGTAAAGGTTGCCAACATCTCAAGTGAAACTGATTTTCGTGGAACGATCTGGATAAGAACTTGAGACACTCACACCTGTAACAGAGTATGGGCATGCATATGGCAGCTGTATGCAAATGACCGAGCCGTGTGCGAGGAGACGTCCCAGCAAGGAAGAGAGAAAAAGGCTATAAAAAGAAGAACGTGTGTGCGGAGCGACGATCACGTTAGAGAGGAGGACCACGATTACGTTCAGGAGAGCAAACATTAAATACGCGTGCTAAACATGGCAGGTCATGAAATAGAGTACCTGTAAATAAATGCCATTGTTTCCATGAAGAAAAGGAGTCGAATTGATTTTCCTTGTTATTGTTACTTGCGACGGAGTCTACAAAGTGTTGGGCCCCTAGATGCTAACGCATATGTAATATTAGACGTTGTCACTCCGTGTCGTTAAGTACTGAATCCCCGTCATCTCTCTATTATTGTAGATAGACTATGGTGAGTTTCCAGAGACCTCGATCTTAAGATTATAGTTCGAGAGAGTTAGTTTGTCCATCTCACCTGTGAGTGGCCTACATATTGTTGTTCGCAACGGACGATTTTATTTCTTTACATTATATGAATGATTGGAGTTGGAATTAAGATTCGGCCCAGAGTAAGTTAACTTTCGTTATACTCACAGTAATCAACGATTACGCTCATCCCTATATCGGAAGCCAACTTTTACCGGACAACCTCTCAATTTCAACTCGGCCATTTGTTAAATAGGCGGTCGGAGTATATATGTACTCTATGTATATATGACGTGTATATAATGCGTGTATAAACAAGTCTCTATTTACTGTTCACGTTTCATGTATTTCGTGTGATCGTCTCTAATGTGTATATTCATAACAGTCTATTTTTGTGTATGTGTGTGTGTGTGTGTGTGTGTGTGTGTGTGTGTGTGTGTGTGTGTGTGTGTGTGTTCATATATGATAACAATAAAAGGCCGAATACAATTCTATGGGGTGTACATTGGAGAATGAGGAAACATACCTTCTATCTGGTTGATCTTGCGTTGACAGGAAAAAACTGCAATATGAAGATTCTTACAACGGAAGTATTATTGAATTAGTTTGGAATTATTTTGGAGATGAGTCGCGGTTGACCTGACGAAGGCCAGATGAATAATTGGTCGAAACGTCGTGAAAACAACAACTAGAAAATTATGATAATAGTCGAAATAATTAAATAAAAAATTATACAATTTACTCATATAATAGTCGAAATAATTAAATAAAAAATTATACAATTTACTCATATAATAGTCGAAATAATTAAATAAAAAATTATACAATTTACTCATATAATAGTCGAAATAATTAAATAAAAAATTATACAATTTACTCATATAATAGTCGAAATAATTAAATAAAAAATTATACAATTTACTCATATAATAGTACAAATAATTAAATAAAAAACTATGCAATTTACTCATCTCCAAAATAATTCCAAACTAATTCAATAATATAACAATCGGTATGGACCCAACAATTGGAAGAACAATTGAATTTATAAGACCAACAAAATCCAACCTTGGTTGCCTTTCGGGGCTCGTGGTGCAGTGGATAGAGATGCAAAATATCTTATCTAGAGGTAGCGGTTTCGATCCCACCCAAAGCCGGTCAGAGGATTAGTTGACTAAACCGTGGTGAGATGACAACAACTATTGAAGGCAGCAATTGCTGTGGACGTAGTTGGAGGATTCGACCTTCCTATCCCGTCGCGTTTAACACCTGACGAAGGCCAGATGAATAATTGGCCGAAACGTCGTGAAAACAACGACTAGAAGATGAGAATAATAGCCCAAATAATTAAGTAAAACTTAAACAGAAGTCTTGTTTGTATTTACAGCCTTTGTTTCCCGATGAAAAGGGACACACTGGTCTTCAGTTCTACAGCTTATTGTCACGATTTGTTGACCGACTCTCTCGACCTCCGATTGCTAACCCTTGTTACAAACTGACTTGACTAACTTCCTACATGTAAATCTAAAACTCATCATTCGCGTAACCAAAGAATCAAAACTCATCACCTATTGTTTTTTCCAAAACCTATTTGTTATTATTTTCTTTGTCTGCTAATTTTCTAAACTGCATAATGACATTCTTAGTGAAAACATATCAGAATGACATTTCATCCATCAAGTTACATTCCTGGAAACTATTTAATGCATGTTTATTCTTCTAAAACATAACTTTTCGCTTCGATAACATTCTTCTATGTAAACTTGATAACTAAAAAGTAAACCACAATAATCATAATCATAATCAACTATCAGCAAGACTAACCGGTATTTTCCAGGAAGCTAATAACATAACACTTTTAATTATTAGATATCATTATGAAACTAGCTATCCTGAGTTCAAATACAACGGAATCAAGTGTGGCAGTTTACGCATTGTTAGAAAAGCAGCTTCCCAAGATATGGCTTAAACGTAGAAATGACACTAATAGAGGTGGATTTTTTTTACCCACATATCGAATAATAATAGTAAAACTTGTATAGTAAAATTTATTCATTGTAATTTTTGCAGTATTCTCAAGAAGAAAGATTATCTTATTGTTTTTGTTACTCTCCGTAAAACCGGTGAATTTTCAAAAAATTCCCCAAAAACTAAAAAGAGGAAAAATCGAACCCAATGTTAATTTTACCTATTTTGACGTAAACAATGAAAAAAGCGCGATTTTTTAAAATTCTCTCAAAAATCAAATAGCCCGTTGGCATTTGCCGGTATGGGACACCTTAGTCGATTAACACTAAACTAACATATCTTAAAAGAATGGGAAGGCAAAGCCTGGAAGTGATGACCTCCTACAACTGCACATACGAATCATACCTAAGCCAACAGAATCAGTATTCTCGCGGGTAAAAAAACTTTTAGATTGAACTCCATTCTCTGGATTCATTCGCGAACAAGAACTATGATACGAAATGGCAACTAAATATCTCAGATTTGGACTTCCCTATTAAAACTATTTTTTATCGTTTAAAATGAGTTCATGAAGAAATACTCACACAAAATTAATTCGTTTTCTTTTTAATTTATTTTTCGAGTTGGGAAGAGAGAGAGAGAGAGAGAGAGAGAGCGCAAGCAGGCAATCCAATACGTATCTATCAAAGTTATGTATATACGAGCAAGCACATAGACACATGATATCCGGTTTAATAGTTTTATTAATACACCCATCATGAAACATTTCTTGGGGGTTAAAGTTCAACAATGCAGCCGAAACAAATAACAAGTACTCACATGATCTTACGTGGTGTTCATTTATATATATATATATATATATATATATATATATATATATATATATATATATATATATATATATTAATACGACATGTTATCTGATTAATTGGTACTAACGTCAGCTAACGAACTTCCTAATTTTCTGCGGAGCACTACCGGAAGCCGCGACAAGACAAATCCGTTTCTTCGCTTTTATTATGAATACGTTTTTTTTTTATGTTTGAAAGTTTCTTATTTTGATTTCAATAATTTCATTTGTTATTTTGATTTCAATAATTTCATTTTTTTTATTTTGGTTTCAATTATTTCATTTTTTATACTTTTTATAAATATATATTTATTATATAAATTCAAATATAAAACAACTTTAATTTTTTTTTAATTTGGAAGAAAAAAATTTATTTTTGTAATTTCATAAACATATTTCTTATAAAATTTCAAATAAAATAAAAGCCATTTTTTATTATTTTGTTATAAAAAGTGCAAATAAAGAATAATTGTGTTATGTTTATCTGTTAATAATTGCAAAATTATGTCACCGATCGGAGAAAAATATTAAAGAAATATGCACCGCCAAACGATTGTGAAGAACGGAGTGCATAAACCCGTGACGTCAGACTTGTGTTGACTATAAGAAGTATGGAACAGCAGAAGTGGCTGAATGTTTTTTTAACCTTAGTTTATCTTCTTCAAACTGCAATTAATAATTAATCTTTGTTATAATTTTGTTAGGTTTTAAGATTTACACAGTTTAATGATTAATAATATTATAAACACTTGTATATTAAATATTAGATACGGTTTTACTAAATATGTACGACTGTTCATTTTGTTAATTACCGGTTTCTATACTTTTATTTAGTAAAAAGAGACAAACTAAATATTGTAGTGGTCTACAAAATGTTTATTTTTTGTGCAATGATATTTTTCAATCGGTTTTAATCTGGCGATAAAATAGCTGGCAAGAGCCATGTTTATATAAAAACTTAATATTCAAAAAAAGATTTACACACCATTAATTAAAAATCTATATAAGGGAACAGTTTGAAATAATGGAATTTTAATCATTTTAATTTTTTTTTAATTAATTAATTTTTAGGAAGCTTTCTTTGCAATTCAACTGATAATAGAATATATTAATTAGAAAAAACGCTATTTGAAAAAAAAAACAATATCAAAATTAGATTCTTATGAATTTTTAATTGCAACTTCAAGGTGAGTGTTTGTTTAATACATGGATTTAAACTTTTAAAAAATAAATATTTTTTACTTATTTGAACTCTTATGTTTCATAATAAATAGAAATTTCGATCAATTTAATTATATTTTGTTCAAATTTTGAAAAAATAAATATAGATGGGGAACACGCACTAACAATAGATTTCCCTGATATATTTGACGGAAACTGCATTTTATATGTAATTTTATTCATAAATAGATAAATATCGAAAGTTTCATAAAAATCTAACCATTAGTTGATTTTTGCTAGATTTATTAAACACGGTTATGTTTTCACGTTCGAAATGCTTACTAAATGGGAACCTTATTTTAAAACGTCAATTATGTAAACAAGATTTTCGTTTCGCATTTTAATTATTTTCGTACGATTATTTTTTTTTTTAATTATTACTACCGTACTTTGGGGTAATTGCGCCAAATCTGGGTGTAATTGCGCCAACTAAAAAAAAAGTGCTCTATATGCGTGGTTGCCAAAAGAGCACTTTTAGCTAGTTGGCGCAATTACCCCGGACTTGGCGCAATTACCTCGGCCTTGGCGCAATTACCTCGGCCTTGGCGCAATTACCCCGAACTTGGCGCAATTACACCAGATTTGGCGCAATTTCCCCAAGTACGGTAGTTTATTTTGCCCTTCTTCTTTCAAATGGTATAAAGGTATTATTGATAATATTAACTTATAATAAAGTTGCATCGTGTTTATATAGGGAGGGGTCATTCTGTAGTGAATTTTGGAGGTGACCACATAGCAAGATTTACGATTGAAGTGAGCTGATGTTTTCCCCGTCATTAGCTCCCACGAACTTAGGTTGGGGAGTTGAGTGTTACTATAACACGAACTGTGTTAAGACGATGTCTTAGCTATAACAATCGCCAACAACTTTCCCCACTCTCTATCTGTGACTAAAACTAAACGAAAATCTTATAATCAGAGTTTCTTTGCTAGAACTGTTCGCCTGTGGAACACAATACCATGTGGCTGCTTCCCAACTAATTACAGCATGATCATTTCAGGTTTAATGTAAATAAGTTCATGTTGAGCCGTCCTCTTAAATAATCTAACTCTACCAAAGTTCCACCTTTACCGATCACGTTATTTCACCATCTACCTAACATTTAACCCTTATCCTAGAGTAGCTTCCGGGTCTTAATGAGTGGTGACTCCCCCAATGTTTAAAAATATGACACTTTCAATAAATTGTAAGCGATATATATGTATGTAGATATTCAAAAAATTATAGCAATAATTATATGTGTGTGGGGGGGGGTATCGGCACTAACCCTAATCGGGCTTAACCAGCTTCCTCCTAAGGAAGAAGTTTCATGGGAGTATGAAATTCACAAGCGGTCCCCAGTCGCATATATACCCCTGTCGGGGGAGATGACGACGTTATGTTTTTGCAACTCTCGCAGGGAGGCGTCGACGTCCTCCTACATAGAGCGCTTGGAAGTGCCAAATTGGTCACCCATTTTAGCAATGACCAAGCTCAACTTCGGTGATCTGACGGGAACCTGTGTGTCAACGTGATTATGCCATGTGTGTGTGTGTGTGTTTATATATATATATATATATATATATATATATATATATTTATTAATTTGGTATGTCTTATAGTTAGACTTTACACACAAACACACACATAATATATATATATATATATATATATATATATATATATATATATATATATATATATATATATATTATGTGTGTGTTTGTGTAAAGTCTAACTATAAGACATACCAAATTAATATATATATATATATATATATATATATATATATATTAATTTGGATGTCCTATAGTTAGACTTTACACACAAACACATACAGGTATGTTTTCACGTTTGGAATGCTTACTAAAGTGTATTATAATATGTTCTTGAGGATAAACGTTAATCGTTATCTAAACCTTATGATGATTGCAACGTCTTGTCAGACGAGTGCAACTCCTTCAGACACTTAAAGTCCATGAGCCCAAAAATGACTTCCATCGCCACAGGACCATTTCAGTAGACAAATACCTGGGGGAGTATCTATACACAGATGATGTTACAGAGTCTTAGCTTTGTACGACAGCTAAGTCTCTCTCTCTCTCTCTCTCTCTCTCTCTCTCTCTCTCTCTCTCTCTCTCTCTCTCTCTCTCTCTCTGTTCAAAATGTTGAGATCCAGAAACAAGCAAGAGCAAGATAGCCAGCAACAAGTTAAACTGCAGACCAGCTTAATGCGGGTACTGGTCTCCCGCTTTATGTTTCTTTTTTAAATCAGAGATTTGCTTCTTCTAGAAAGGTTGCCTTCACCACGCCTTAAGGGGGGCCCTCTCCACCCCAATACACACATACATACACACAAACACACACGGTGCTAGTTGGCCGTTGACCCCGAAAAAGAGTTCATTCGCCCTTTTTATATAATATATATATATATATATATATATAAACCAAGGAAATGCTTAAAGGACAACATCAAGGATAATCTGAAAGCTCTTGGTATTGACAGAGCTAGCTAGGAGAGTGCTTCCAATGATCGTAAAAAGTGGCGCTCCATGGTTTATCATGGCTGTGATAGCTTTGAAAAGAAAAAATATGCTCATGCAAAAATGTAGCGTGATATCCAGAAAAAAAAATCTATCAGATATGTTAGGTCTGTCAGAGGTTTTTGTGCTGAATCACGTATGTTATTTATGTGGTAAATGACCTTATCTGGAGCTATTCTAGCTAGCCGCAAGCGATTACACGGAAATAAGTCTTTCTTTCACGGGGAAAACACTGCGGAACACAGATGTTCTATTTGTTCTATGGTCTGCAAATCAAGTAGTGGTCTGAAGCGTCATATGAATGTTCATAGTAAAGCAGTGTCGGTTGGCGTCCCTCAATCTCAGCTAAAGTGTGATCTCTGCAATAGACTGTGTATGAGTTATGATATATAATCGCCACTATAATAATTTTGAATACTTACAGACACTAGTGATTTACTATTTCAGGAATCATCAGTGTAGGGACTCAAGATTATCTCCGGTCGACAGATTCGAACCCGGCCACGAAGCCATTTCTGACTTCATTAGCATGGAATATACCCCACAACCGGGGTATTTACTGGTTTCATCGAATTGATTTTTTTTAAATTTACATAGTCCGTATCATTTCAAACTGAACACTTTATTTATTTCACGTGGTAGCATGCTCTTGTACCGTAAGCCGCGACTGGATAGAGGTCCTAAATAATTGTATTTTTCGATCGTCTATATTGAGAATTGTACGCAGTGATTAGAGTACTTGGAAAGAAATCGATTGTACATGTAATATTCTCTTGAAGGTTGAAGGTTCAATCCTCGGTGTGGGTGACCGAAAAATACAGTTGCGAATTACTTAGGACCTATACCCAATCATAACTGAGGGAACAAGAGCATGCTATCTCCGTGAAGTGAATAAAGGGTTCCGTTCGAAATTCCGTCCAAATTCCCGAGTTCGATAGAAAACGTTCCCGAGTGCGATAAGATACGCCTGAAGAAGGTCAGCGGTTATATCGGCCGAAACGTTGTGTAAATCACACTCAAGATGAGAAGATGAGAACAGTAGTCTGATGAATCAAAACGATCCCCATCTCAAAAATTCAGAAATGAGCCCAACCGTTTTTGTTTTATTTCTCATTCGCGTGCTATGTTGGTTAATAAATGCTCATCAGTATATCTTTTTTTTTTCTTTACTCATATTACCCCCTTACAAAGCATATCGCCAATTGGACGTAAGGGGCTACTATTTGGAGACAGGTCTAGAAAAAATTTACAAGATATTTGTTTATATTACATTTAAACTTCTATATATCAGTACAGCCAGGGAAGCGGACAGCGGGAAGGGAATTTCAAAGTCTAGCTGTTCGATGGAAGAAACTATTAGAACAGAAAGCTTTCTGGCATTTAGGGAAAACAACAGTGAAGGGGTGAGATTTTGTTGCTAAGCGGGTTTGTCGGGGATACGTATGTCGAGGGGGTAAAAGTGAAACGAGTTCATCAGAACACATTCCCTTAAAATATCTGTAAAGTAGGCACAGTGATACAATATTGCGGCGATGGGACAGAGGTTAGAGCTTAGTTGATAAAGTGGGACCTATTAGATTGACAACTCCTTTTTTGGACTTTATCTAAGAGGGAGAGACTAGTGGTAGATGCACCAGCCCAGCTGTGGCAACAATACTCCATGCATGGGCGAATTGTGGCCATGCATGGGCGAATGGTGGATACTTTTAGGTGTGAGTAGTCTTCTAGCTCGATAGAGGAAACCCACCTTCTTTACAGCAGCCTTTGCAATGTCATATGTGTGTATATACATAAACTACTTCATTTACTCACATAAAATTAATATACGAAAGTATAAATTTATGCGTTAACTTTAAGTATTTACTTCAAAAGTGCTCAATACGTAGGTAGAGCTAGTTAGTAAGGTATAAAATATATATGGCGATTAAGCTACACTGAATATTCCTGCATAAGCCTGAAGAGTCCTAGACTGGATGAAATGCTTAATCGCCATATATATTTTATAACTTACTATTTATATATATATATATATATATATATATATATATATATATATATATATATATATATATATATATTCTTTATGTAAATATAATCATATCTTGGGAGGATGTGCAAACCATTTCCATCATTGATATCATAAGGCAAGAAAAATAAAAAATTAAAAAGGTCAGACATGGAAAAATATATTTTTCTCCTCTGAAATTAAAAATGCTCTTAAACCTTTTTAATTTTTAATTTTCTTGCCTGGTGAAATAAATAATGATTGAAACGGTCTGCACATCGCAGCAAGATATGACTATATTTACATAAATAAAAATATATAATTTGCTCTCTTTGATTGAGCACTATCAACAACTCTTGTTGGAATTCAATGATTTTAATCTTTTGAATATGTTTCAACCTATATATATATATATATATATATATATATATATATATATAATTTATGAGCAAACAGTTAATAAAATATGTTAAAAAACAAATGAGTTAAAAACATATTTAATCTGAAATCTAAGGAAGTCATGCCTACGTAATATTTCTTGTTATTCGGGTTTTCTTTCGCAAAAATTTGTTGCTTGATAAACGCTTTTGGTTAGACATTTATTTTGAACTGGGCAAAGTGTGCGGTGTCTACAGTTGCATTTATCTTCAAAATCCGATACTATGACCACAAAAGTACATTCAACAATAACAAAACACCGTATAAAAACAACACTAGCGAATAAATACTGGGAACTCAAAGAAACCGGACATTCGCCGGTAGTCGAATGAAAAATAATAAGACAAGCTACCACGTGTAGACATTTCGATGACCCATGTAAATCATGCCTTCATAAAAAATTTGCTATCCTGTACTTTAAAGAACCCCAAAATCTATTAAACTGTAGAAGAGAAATAGCAAACAACTGTGTTCACTGAATAAAATTTACTCTAGGACAGCGATACAAAATAGCTTTAAAACTAACAAAAACAAGAGAAAATAAACAAATAAATAAATTAAATAAACATGAATATACATAAACGATCACACATATATGTGTATATATATATGTATATATGTGTGCATGTATGTATGTACACATATGTATATTTATATATCAAAAAGGAGGAAAACGTCTGCCTTAAACCACTAACCTAGTTCTAAAACACATCCTTTGTTCGATAAAATGCATGCCCATTGGCTGATAGGAAGGGGCGCAGTGGATACTAGAAAGCTGATTGGCTAACTAAAATCCTCAACGTATATAAAAACGAAAAACAATCACAGAATTCGCGCATAAGCCTGACGAATCCTAGAGTGGATGAAACGCCGAATATTCAGTGTTGCTTAATCGCTATATATATTTTAGAAATTACTAACTAGCTCTACCTACGTATTGAGCACTTTTGAAGTAAATACTTAAAGTTTACGCATAAATCTATACTTTCGTATATTAATTTTATGTGAGTAAATGAAGTAGTTATATATATATATATATATATATATATATATATATATATATATATATATATGTGTGTGTGTGTGTGTGTGTGTGTGTGTGTGTAGTCATCTACATACAGTACTGTTTCGCTATTTCACAGCTCATCAGTGTGATTAGACAATCAACTACCTCAAGCCAGGATCGAAACTCGATCGCCCAACCGACAGTCGGAGCTTCTAAGCGTTACGCTATACGATATCTTATGAAACAGTACTATATGTGGATGACATATATATATATATATATATATATATATATATATATATATATATATATATATATATATATATATATATATATATATATATATATATTTGATCTTTTATGTGGGCTGGTTTGGGTACGTACCTATTGTCAACTTTCTATGATATAGTTTATAGAGGCGGTTTGTCACGTAGTTTAGATCTTCATTTATGATCATTAACATTTCATTAACATTTCTATCGATCATTGAATAAAAAACGACAGCTTTTGCCAATTGTTTCTTTTTATTAGAGATCCCACATATTATAGGGCGTATTGGATTGCGCCACGTAACAATGCTCCAATTGTATTCGACTGTTTACCTCTACTCATGCGTATCTACGATATATTCTTTTGCCTCGAGGGTGCGGTTAAACCTGTAATGTAACTTACGTGCAAAAAAGCGTTGTTTCTTTTTTTCTTTCTTTTTATTACTTAATTAGACCTAGGAACTACCACCTCCTGCTACACATGAGGCAGTCAAAATATATCATCGTTTTCGAGATCCACGGCGTCATTACAACTTATTCCTGTTGTGATCAGATCGGTCTCGATTTTTTGAAACGTAAGCTTTTTTGGAGGGGGGTATTATTAATATGTCATGACTAGGGCTGTGACAACAGAAGATTCTTTTCATTGTTTTGACTCTCGAATATATATCCGACACAGTTAGACACACTTAATCAACAGAGACATACATAACTCTATAGTGTTCAAAATAGACTTCGTAGCCTCGTAGGAGATGTCCTTTTCTCCTCCTTGCAACCTCTATCTCACAGAAGAGATGTTGCGAGTTTGTTTCTGCTTTATCGTTATTTTCATGGAAAGTGTTCGACTGAGCTTCAATCTATGGTCCCCCCTCGCCAAACTTTCACAAGAAACACTCGTCTATCTGAAAACACTATCAATAATCCCCCCACTCGTTATCTGTGTCTAAACCTAAATGTAGATTTCATGAACAAAGCTTCTTTCTTAGAACTGCATGCCTGTGGAATTGTCTTCCGTTTTCCTGCTTTCCAGCTGACTACAATATGGTTGTCTTCAAGCCTAACGTAAACAAGTTCTTGGTGAGCCGTTCCACTTGTTAACAAATTTACCGAATATCCATTACTAACGATTACTATATTGTCCAATTTCTACTGTACACACTTTAACCCTTATCCTCGAGTGGCCTCTTGGCCTTGATTTGCGGTGATGCCTATGTAAAAAAAAGCATATAAGATATCAACAGATACACACTCAAGAGTCAAAATAATGAAAAGAATATGCTGTTGTCCTAGCCCTAGTAATGACTTATCGAGGCCCGGGAGCAACAAGAATAAACCTTAAACCGATGATGTCGATTGGACGATAAACAAAATCATGAAAAGATTGGAAGCAATTTGTGAAATTGACAGAATTTGAGAATTTGAGTTAGGCAAGCCCGTTCTAATGCAGATATCCTAACTGTAATCTCCGAACGTATATACTAAGCACTGAATAAGGCGAGCGAAGCTAGGTTAGTAGCCCTAGACATATCGAAGGCATTTGACAGGGTGTGGGACAGTTGGCACAATGGTCTTCTCGTGGTATTACTGGACATGTACTTAACATAATCAAATCTTTTTTAGATGAGAGAAAAATCCCGGTTGTCTTTTATGGTCGTTTATCAAAACAACATTAAATAAATGTGGCTGTGTTACAGGGGTTCTCTCTACCGTGCTAAAAGGTTACTCACACTTGGGAGTACTGGTGCATCTGCCACTAGTCTCTTGCTCCTAGACAGGGTTAAAAAAAAAGAGTTACCAATCTCATAGGTCCTGGACTATCAACTAAGCTCCAACCTCTGTCCCATCGCCGGAATGTGGCATCCTTGTGCTTGTTTTACATTTCAATGGTAAATGCTCTGACGAACTCAACGCACTAGTATCCCCTCGACGACAATACCCTTGATAAACCCAACAAGCAGCAAAATCTAACCCCTACATTCTAGAGATCTTAAGATACCGTAAAACTCGAATAGTTTGTTTTTTTTTCCTTTGAACTGCTACACTTTGGGATTCCCTACCGGGTCCATGCTTCCCTGATTGTACTGACATGCAGAAATTCAAGTGTAATGTAAACGGACATCTCGCTGCCCAACTCCCCAAATAGTATCGCTGTAAATCTGATCCCAAATAGTAACCCCTCACGATTAAGTGGCTCTGTTCTTTGTTTGGTGAAATAACAATTAAAAAAAAAGTATTTGGGTGAAATAACAATTAAAAAAAAGTATTTGTTAATATTGAACTGTACAATCGGATGTTTAACCTTATTCGTGGTGTCGTTTTTCATACCAAGTCGAGGATACGTCCCCATCAATCAGTCCAACAAGACCTATGCAATTTTTGTTAGATGACTTTTTTTCTGTCGGGCTCAGGTATGTTTCTGTGCAATTCTAGGTAATGATGGGACGATTCCAATAGTTTTCCGACTCCGAGATAGTTACGGATTCTCTTCTAAATTTCCGATTCTGATATAGTTGCCGATTTTGTGCTAAATTCCCGATTCCGATGCAATTAACGAGTCCGATTCTTTTAGAACCTTTCAATAATTAGCTATAGAATTGTTGTTGTTGTTGTTGTTTTATTAGTAGTAGTAGTAGTAGTAGTAGTAGTAGTAGTAGTAGTAGTAGTATTTTCAGATAACCATAAAATTACATGTACAAAAATACACTTGTAATGAAGTACCTGTAAATTTTCGTTTTAAAATCTATTTATAATTTCATCATTAGTACAAGAAATGGAAAAATTAAGTTTTAAACAAAAACAAACAAAATAAAAAAGATTAAAAAGATTGTTTTGGGCCTCGAGAAAATAAACAATTTTTCCGATTCCGATACCCCCAAAATTCCAATTTTTCCGATTAGTCGTGCTAACATCAGGTCTAGAAAGTCTATCCTTTCAATCTCTATGGTCTCTCTTTGATAGAAAATTAGTTTATTGCTAATCGCCTAGCGAGAAACACCGACAGAGATACCCAGACATTTTTGTAGTGTAGAGCGCTCTTTCTTTTGAGCGCTGACTTTTCAGTTCTACAGAGCAGAAACGATAAAATTGTCGCCCTAGAAAAGACGATATGATTCCATTTCCGTTTTATTAAAACCGGCTTTAGTTTTTTTGTTCCAGACCATCTATTTGTTGGCCAGTTGTGTACAAATCCCAAGAGCGATAGGAGTCTTCTATCATGTCTGAAAGTGACAGAATGTTTAGAAAGCGAGATCGGAGATGCGTCGCTGTACAAATCATGTTCTCTATCGATCCTCGTTATGACAAGACCATTGTCAGCACCCTCAAAATGCAAATCCGGACGGTTCAACGCTTGAGAGCACAGCTCAATGGAGTTTCCGGCCAGCTATGGTCTTTAGTGTGGTTTCAAGTGAGGGACACATCATGCCACCTTCTATGTCACTTCAAAATGTACCTAGATGTGCTGAAGAGTGTGGTGATCTCCTGGTGCAATCAGGTGCCCACTGGCAGCCCCTGGGTTTTGCAGTAAGACTCGACACCGGCCCACAAGTCCAAATAGACTCAAGCTTCGCTTCAGAAGGAGTGCTACGAATTTGCATCCTTCTCTTATTGCCTCCTCTTCCTCCGATCTGAACTGCTGGACTACTTCGTTTGGTCATACGTTGAGAACATCACCAACATGACCCCCCACAATACTAAAGCTAGCCTGATTGCCGCCATCTGCCGAGCTCCTGTCGGCGCTTGTGGAAAAGGCAGGCTCCCAGTTCCGAGCCCGTATCGAGGGGGTGATTAAGGCTGAAGACGGCTACATTGAATAGATGTCAGCATAATCAAGTTACCTCGATTGATTTTTTTCAATAAAGATTTTAAACTAAAGCTGAAGTATTGTTTTCTTTAGGGCGATAAATTTATCGTTTCACTCTGTAATCTTGCGACCTTGTGTTACACCTTCTGGTGCTTAGAGGGCTTGTAAACATTGAGCTTCAATCAATTTCAAACTCGATATTTTATAACGATAAATGATCATAAACAAATGAGCGTGAAAAAAAAACAAGAGCATGACATTTGTTATTGTTTTGGACAAAGCCATCTGCTCATCCAAAACCGGAATAATAGCTTATTGTAGTAAATGTTGTTTTCGTTTATTTGTTTATTGTTGTTGTTTTTCGCTATTTGTTTGTTTGTTTGTTTGTTTGTTTGTTATTTTTGGTTTTTGGTTTGGGGGGGGCAAATAAAGTGAAAAAGGCAGAGACAGATGGGTGACCTTACTTGTCAACAATCTTGTTTCACTTTCCTTGTCCTTGTACTTGTGGTAGAACTCCCTGTCCTTATACGTATCCCTGGAAACCGGTGCGATATTCGTCCCGGCTTGATAGAGCCGGTTTCCTTCGAAGTAGAAAGCATATAATGAATATTGATTACCAGTCGCATTTATATACTGGTCAGGGGAGATATTTAATCTTTGTACCATTTGGCAAGATATCGTCGTCCTCCTATTGTAACGTTGTCCGGAAACCAACACACGGTATATGCAGTTTCAGAAAACAAGGTTGGTTGGTTGTTTTGTTTTACGGCATATCAACCCTTTTCGGGCTATTTAATACCGGATCCAGTTATTTTGAAGAAAACGTTTTTAATAGAATATATTTATTTTTTTCATATCGGTTTCTATTTAACCCATAAGTTGGGACCCTGACAGGGACTACCACTCCGGGTCACAGTGGACCTGGGAGCAATGGCAATTAAAGGATGGCTACGTACTCCCCAAAGCCCGTAAGCTAGGGTCTCACCATCGGATATAGTTTAAGGTCATATCCAGGACCAGAAAACACGGACAATAAACAGGAAATAACTCCAACTCGTTTGTGAATAAAAGAGTAGATTTGACCATTGGGCTAAGATCAATATGTAGTATCTGTTCTGATGGTACACTAAAGCTAATTTGTTCTTGGCCAGTGTAAGGGAAGCCCTTTGGTAATTTTTTACGTACTTTCCGCCATTAGCAATCACATTTAAAATAACAACTTTTGAAAGTTTTCAGGTATGCTGAAAACGAATATTGCATTTAAAATTTCCACCAACAAGTAATTATCCGGATATTAAGCAATGCAATACTTTTATGCTATCATATATTTGGCGGGCCTCCAGTATTGCATTACTTAACGTCTGGAAAACTACTTGCTTGTGGAAATTTTAAATGCGATATTCGTTTTCAGCATACGCGAAAACATATAAAAGTCGTCATTTTAAAGGTGATTGTTAAGGTGAAAAGCAAATAAAAATTTAACTCCACCCCCCCCCCCCGTTTTTTACTGAGGCAATTTTTAATTCTGCCTTCTTCCAGAGTACTTTGGGGGGGGGGCTGGTTTTTCTCCGCATTAAAAACGACCTTATGTCACATTTTACTCTCGTGAGGAAGCAAATAACCACTAACTCAAATTCGCGTGTTCTTTGTAGCAACAACATTTATTTCCTCATTTTTCTCTTTACCGCTGGGACATGATCGTCTTCTTGTGAGTCCTTCGCACATGATCACGAACGTTATTAACCTCTCACGAGATCTTGGACGTTATCTCGTTTCGTGCTTCACGTTTCTCACTTGATCGTTCTCTTTCCTCTTTTTATAGTCTTTCCTCCCTCCCTCCCTCTCCCTACAGGCCACGCCATTTCTCATGCATTTACATCCGCGGAACGTTGCCCTTAATTAATCAATGTTTTTACGCGTGGGTATTTCTTTTTTTCTCACTCCTTTAAAAGTCGCATCTTTTTATTGCGACGTTCGTTTCTTTTGTAATGTTACATACGTTTATACACGTGTTAACGTGTAGACACTCAGGGCCCAACACGTGGTAGACTCCGTCGCAAAGGAGAACAAGACAAGGAATATCTCGACTCACATTTTTCCGTTGAAACAACGACATTTACGAAAGGCGTGCAATAAGCAATGCCTCTGACCCAGTCTCCATAGCAGTAGAGCAACGAAACTTGGCACAGTTGTTAGTCTTTCTCTATATAGTACCACCCAGAGTTATGCATTTCTCCCATCGTTTGATGCAGCTCCGGAGACCGTTTTTGTAGAACACCCCAGGTTGGTCCACCAACCATGACGTGATTTCAGAAATCAAGGCTGCATCATCTGGGAAACGCTTTCCTTTCAAAAACAACTTCATGGCTGGGAAGAGGTGAAAGTCAGAAGGTGAAAGGTCAGAAGAGTATGGAGGATGGGGAGGATTTCATAATCACACGACCGTGCTTCTGATCTGGCGACATGCGAGTTGTGGACCAGAGTGTTGTCCTGCAGGAGGAGAGTACTTCGCTGATCTTGCCCCGCCTCTTGATTTTGATAGCTTCCCTTATTTTCCTCAAAAGTGAAGCATAATAGGCTCCTGTAATTGTGGTACCCTTTGCCAGGAAATCTGTCATCACTACTCCGTCCTGGTCCCAGAAGACTGAGCATGACCTTGCCAGCGGAGGACTGCACCCTTGCCTTCTTTGGAGGTGGTGAGTCCAAGTGTTTCCACTGCATTGACTGAACGTTGGTCTTTAGATCATAGTGATGGACCCAGGTTTCATCCTGTGTAATCAGTCTTTTGAAAAACTTTGACTCATCTTCTTGGCACATTTCCAAATTCATCCTCGAGCACCCGATGCGTTCTCTCTTCTGGAATGGTGTGAGCAACCTGGGAATCCATCTGGCAGACACCTTATGCATATGCAAATGGTCATGAATTATAGTTTCTGCAGACCCTGTACTAATCTTGACATCTTGGGCTATTCGGCGAATAGTAATGCGCCAATCTTCCAAAATGGCAGCTTCAACTTGACGGACAGATGCCTCATCAATGGCAGAAGAGGGGCGACCAGGTCTGAGAGCTGTTTCCACAGACTTCCGGCTATGTTTGAATTTACGATGCCAGCGTTTTACAAGGTCATATGATAGGGGCAATATCACCTAAGTTTCTTTCATTTCATCAAAAGTCTCCTGTGGTGTGCGTCCTTTCAAATACAAAAACCGGATCACTGCTCGACATTCAACAGGCTCCATTTCATACCTGACTCAGTTCAAACACCTGTAAAATAGAAACTACAATTAGTTGAAAACTGTAATTTGCCACATAAACCGTAGAGATATAACGCATTAAACATGCAAAATTTCAGCTATATCAGACAACTGGAAGTGGGTCAGGGGCATTACTTATTGCAAGCCCCTCGTATTTTCGGGTACTTTCCTGGATAAAACGTAATCCTTTTCTCTGATTTCTGTCCCCTCGAACGTGATTCTCGGTCTGCGTACGCGTTCTTCTTCTTTTTATATCTTTTTCTTTTCTTCCTCGCTGTGATGTCATTGTGCACACGGCTCGGCATTTGTATTGAGCCGCCATACGCGCGCTCGCGCTCTGTTACACTTTTTATTGCTAAAAAGAAATGCAACGATATTGTGCTAAGTGTTTCTTAATGGCTTTATTTTTTTAATAGAATTGGTTCACATATGAGAGAGAAGGAGGAGGTTAGGGTTCTCTAAGCTAACGAGTGACATACGGACATATTTTAGATCTGTAATATTTCGCACTTACGTCTATCAACATTTTCTTTCTATGTTATGGGTCAGTTGCCTCGCAGACTTGCATTATTCGATGTCTTCCGTTAGGCCTCCACATGTAACGTTACCCATGTTTAAACACGTTGTAGACTCCATCGCAAGGAACATAAGAAAGAAATAACTCGACTCACGTTTTTTCTTAGTAAAACAACCGACATTTATCTATATATTAATACGATAGCATGTGTGTTATTTTGTGTCATACTTACATTTTTTTCTTCCGAGTGACGGTCGTTTAATTGTTATGGCCTTCCATTTCTTGTAATAAATAAATTCGTCATCAGTTTTTGTTTTGAATATAGCTGATGGTACTCAAGTCATCTATTTTTTTATACATAATTTTATCAAGAATTCTTCATAAGTTTTGGTTTCGGTTTCGATTATAGCTGAAGGAACTCAAGTTATATAAATATATTTGTATTAGTTAAGTAGTTTGAATTTTGTTCATAGTATTCAACAAAGGGTGGGACAATGATTGTACGGGGACTATTTTGGAGGGGATAATGAGTGTTGTTAGTGTTAGGATGGCTGTTAGGAGAAATATTATTATTCTCATTAATATTATTATCATTATCATTATTTTTATTTTTATTATTATTATTATTATTATTATTATTATTATTATTATTATTATTATTGCTAGTTGTATGATTGTAGATGGAGGGGCTGCTCGAGTGGCATATTAGATTAATAACCATATCAGATGGAGGATGAGAAGGATAACTTGAAGACGAAATATTAGTGTCTGTTATGGGAGGATTGCGTGGGAGCTCAGTGATTGTGGATGAATATATAACATCTTTATGGATGCAATCATTATTGTGTGGGCAAAGATATTTGTTATTACAAGTACAGTTAGTTTTTGGGTTTAATTGGGAAAGGGATTTTTTTATTATAAGCTCTTATATTTTCTTATTATAAGCTCTATCTCCTATTTGGTTTTATCGAGCTTTTACATCTGGTTGAGATTACTTTATAAATAGTAATTCTTTAATATTTATAACATACTTTAGTTTTACCATCTTGGATCATTTTGGTAAATTTAATTGTAATTTTTATTTTATATATATATATATATATATATATATATATATATATATATATATATATATATATATATATATATATATTATTCATGTCTTGGTTTCGCTTTCGATTCAAGCTGATGTCCTCAAGTCATATGGATATATTTTTTTATTTCTGAAATCACAACTTTATAATATATAAGAATCGATAAAAAAAAATTGACTCTATAATAATTAGAGGTATGACAACAGCATACTCTTTCCATTGTTTTGACTCACAAGTATATACTCGACACAGACACAGTTAATTAACAGAGAACCACATCACTCTATATAAAAGCATAGAAGATGTCAACGTGTACACACTCGAGAGTCAAAGTAATGAAAAGAATATGGTGTTCTCCTGACACTAATATACGAAATCTGCATAAATTAAAATATCATATTTAAGCGTATTTTACGACCGGGCTATGCCAGGCGTTCCTGCTAGATTAGATAAATACAGTTTTAGCAAAAGAGCTACAACAATATCAGGGCGTCTCCATTTACCCTGAACATCCACAGAAGACCAACATCAATATATTACATATGAAAGAGTCCACTGTGGAATTTTCAAAGGTTCGGCTAGTTTAAATTTATTTCTCGAGAAGAAACAGATACGTACCTATCTCTTCCTTGTTTTCATCGTATGTTTTTCTCTTATTTTTGGGGTGGTGGTCGCTCCAGACAAGGTATAATGCCACTTGATATAAGGAGCTAAAAACACTTAAAAATCAAAACCCAGCCAACAGCAAGTGTTACATGAATCGTTTCAGACCGAGAAAACAGGAATTCTGTCATCTTTTTCAGAAACATCGCTCGTGTAATGTGACTATATGAATAGGACAACATAAAAGAAGCGAAAGTGACGAGCCTTCTGAACGCAAACCCATGACTCACTTTCTGCTCTCCTCTATTTGTTTATTTATTCGTTTGTTGGTCAAATGAGCTAACTTCTGGATATAGCTCATGAAGATCGTGCCTCGGCATTATTTGGTTAGCATGACGTCCTCCTCGTTAGTCGCAGCTATTATTCAATCCCAGCACTAAGAACAGCAAGGGTTGGCCAAAAGCAACGTTGCCACTCTCGCTCCATTAGTTTAAGGTTCTGCGCCTGATCCGCCCTTGCTTGCCACATATAGAAACAGAAATCAACAGAGAAGAACGAATCCTGATGTTGACTACTCCTGAGTTTTCACCAGAGGTTTTGTTAGCCGAGTTGCTCATACTCCACCACATTGCCACCACCTCTACCATGATGAGGAAAGGTTGGAATTTATGACGGTTCTTGTCGTTGTCTAAGGTATGACGGTTCTACTTTTTTTTTTAAAGGTTGCGGTGTTTCCATTGGCCCTGCTGACTGTTGACCTCTTTCAACTAAATGGCCATATGCTTTTCTTTCTCGATTTAAACGGGTAAATAACTGCAGTCAACCATGTCGGGAAGCGAATGACCTTGCATCATTTTTACTTCAATCTCGCAATCTACAGACATGTATTTATAATGCACACAGATACCATTGTACTTTCAGGTAACGAAGAGTGTATAAACGTTTATATACGCGTGTCGTCTTTGTCGGACCTAAGTTCTATTCGTCTGTTAACCCGTTCGTACACCGATGTTTATATGGAAAGTTTATTTTAAAAAGACAACCAAAGAAAACATTGGAAGAGACAATCTTTATAAGTGTGAGAGGAAAAGAAAAAGCAAACAGATAAACGGACAGAGCAAGCAACCTAGCAAGATTGGGCGCGCTGCCCTATTTGGAGATAGTAATCAAACACTGTGCGCTATGAGTAAGTTGCTGGAAACTGTGATAAACAGAGAATTGGTCAAACACCTCAACAAAAATAACCTGCTCAGTGACATGCAATATGGTTTCCGTTCTGCGATATCTACAGATGATATACTAACTGTTATATCACACAGGATTAGTGAATCTCGTGACGGACGCTTCGTCTCTAGAGCAATAGCTCTTAGCATATTAAAGGCTTTTAATAGAGTGTGGCATTGAAGTCTACTTCACAAGATCGCCAGCTATGGAATAGCTGAGAATATCCTCTTAGTTATAAAATCCTTTCTCTCTCATAGTGAGAGTAGTCGTTGATGGGCAGAAATTAGAAACATTGTATCAACGCAACGGGTGTCCATCCTGGGCACAACCCTGTTCTTGGTCTTCAGCAATGATTTCCCAAATTACATTCTTAGGTCATTCGTAGACATTTATGCAGACGACACGACAATCTATGGCGACATTTCAAAGTCCGGCAATGACAAAAATCTTTCTGATTCCCTCACTCTTGATCTTGAGAACGTGCAATGAGGAAAAAAGTGGCTGGTTAATTTTAATGCATAAAAAAACAATCTTCTCTTCATAATCACTCTGATGCCCAACGTGCCCCAAGTGAAATAAATGGCTCTCGTTTTGGGGGACAAGCTTCTGAGACTAAACTTTTTACCTGATCTAAAATAGAACACATATATCAAATCCGTTGCCCAGATCGCTGGGAAAATGGTTAGATCACTCTAGCGCTCCAGTAAGTATCTCACTGCCGATGCATTCCTCTACCTGTATAAGAGCCAGATACGTCCTAAAATAAGACACTCTTGGCACATCTGGGCAGGAGCAGCTTGGCGCGCTTTATCATGCCTTTATAGAGTTTAAAACCGGCTTCGAAACCTAGTAGGTGATGCCCTTTTCTCTTCCTTCCAACCTCTTTCTCACAGAAGAGACATCGCAAGCATGTCTCTGCTCTATCACTATTTTCATGGCAAGTGTTCGACTGAACTCCAATCTATGGTCCCCCTTTCCAAATTTTCACAAAAAATACTCGACTAGCTACAAACACTATATATGAATTCCACAACTCTCTAGATTCCATGAGCAAAGCTTCTTTTCCAGAACTTCTCACCTTTGGAACACTGTTCCGTTGAAAGGCTTCTCGGCTAAATACAACATGGTAGCCTTCAAATTTAATATAAACAAGTTCCTGTTAAGTCGTCCGCATAAATAATAATATTTTACCCAATTTACACCAAAAACGATTACTACACCACCACCTTACATTCATTAACCCTTATCCTCGAGTGGCTTTCAGGCCTTAATAGGAGTTTACTCCCAAGTAAAAATAAATAAAAAATATAAATATTTCCTGTTTGTGTCTCACCAGCCAAAAAAAAAAAAAAAAAAAAAAAAAACAGCCCGGAAATTGTGTGGTTTGATCGACTTCCGTCGTGTCAACTTCTGACCTTTAAGGTGACACGTAATCTTTTTTTTTTTTTTTTTTCTTGAAATACGCCCCTCTTCATGTAATAATACGACATACTCGCGTTATCGTTAAAGACTCCTGTTAAATGCTGACCCGGTCGACCTGACACAGGTGTGGTACTGTCCTTGTATTCTATTATTCATGATATGAACGTGTCTTTAAATTAAAATTATCATCGTTAATCTTTGTTAGTTGTGTCGAATTAGAACATGGGATTGCCATGGGTTTCTTTTTAAGCTAAGTATAATAAGTGCTTATTATGTCATCAGATTACTTTATTAACAAGAAAAATCAATACTGTTAAGTTTAAATTACATTCAATGGAAAAAAAAACATTAAATTGGGTCATCACAATTCGCAATTACTAGCCTGGGTGCCCGGTGTTGCCCGGGTGTTTGGAGATGTGTGTTGAGCAAAAAGAAAAGTGGAGGTAGGCAGGAAGGCTCGAACCCGTACCGCAGAGGAGGAAAAGAACGTGAAAAAAAAAACGTTACGTATTTGTCGTTGCGTTCATCTCTAAATCGGAAGTGGTGAAGGTTTAAATTAAGGCTAGTCATTCGAAAGAGGGGATGACTTTCAAAAATATCGGCGAAAAAAAGTGTCCTCTCCCTGCAGAAAAGTAACCATTTGGGGGTGAAGTAATTCATATTTTTGCCCAATTTTTCGATATTTGTCATCCGAAGGGTCAAGCTTCAAAACGATACCGATCTTGTGAAAATCCGTCGCCTTCGTCGAACGTGTTAGGCAAACATACAAACATACATACATGCGTACATACATTTAAACAGACAGGTGAGATTTATAAAATAGATAATAAAGACGCATTCCTGTCCGTTTGCTTGTTTGTTTGTTTGTTTGTTTGTTTGTTTGTTTGTTTGTTCACAATTTGGTTAATATATACAAAAGGTACACTGTTTCAAAAATAGATTTTAATACGAAAAACGGGCGGAATCAACATTCAAGAAGTTATCTCATTTTTTTTATTCCATTTTCACACCAAACAAGGCACAGCACCACTTTTATGTGGTGGGCTACTATCAGGGACATAAGTTGCAGGGATACTATGTAGGGAGTTGAGTAGCAAGATGTCTGTTCATGTTACACTTGAACTTCTGCATGTCAGTACAGTTCTAATGTCTAGCAGTTCTTGGGAAGAAACTATTAGAGTAGAAGGCTTTCTTATATCTAGAGATCTCTACTGTGTAGGGGTGGGATTTTGCTGCTTGTTGGGTTTGTCGTGGGTATTTACGTCGAGGAGGTAAAAGGGCTCGTAGTTCGTCGGAGCATCAACAATTAAAATACTTGTAGAACAGGCAGAGGGATGGAAGATATTTGATGACAGTTCAGGACCTTACAGGTGGGCGACTCTTTTTTTTAACCCTGTTCAAGAGCGAGAGACTAGTAGCAGATGCACCAGCAAATGTTGAGCCGTGTGAGGATGAATTTTAAAACCAAACTGTACTCAAAATAATCGATAGTTGCCAAATCTGCAATTAGAGAAAATAGAGTTGGCAATTTAAAGTTTGCCGCCTCCAAAAATATCTTGTATTCACGGATATTTGTTTTACTATCACAATAAAAAAAAATTCTTTCTTCTTCCGTGTGTCTAGCATCAGATGGTAATTCCACCAAGAGAGGTTCTCCGCAAGGGCTTCCCGTCTACGTTGCTACGGAACTGCTTTCCCACAAGTTATAACATGTTTTTTTCCAGATTCAATGTCAGAAGATTGTTACCATAAACCGCCTCTACAAGTATTTGAACTTGGTTCATTACATCGATTTTTCTTAACCATTATTCGAGATTCTTCATCACTCAATTGACAATTATTTCTTTTAATTAACCTGAACTTCAACTGGCTTTTGGACTTGATAAGTAGTCATTGATAAAAAAAAATGTAATGTTCGTTATCACTTTGCATCATATAGGATGTCAATTCTTCTAACCCAGGATTGTCCCTGGTGGTCATGTCAGTCTCTTTACCACAGGAAATGGCAATAAAGCTTCAGATATGTGAAAGATATTTGCTACTGGAACAGTGGCGAATGAAGTGAACAACCAATAAAGATATTGTAGTTTGGAAAAAAAGTCTTACCTGGTATATAATCGTGTTTATCAGTTGTTTTCACTTGTGGAGTATATCATCCTGGCTTCCAGATAATATCAGGACGTCAGAATAGAATACGCATTGTTTAGGGACCTCTCTTCACATGGCTTTTCCACGTATCGGCCCTCCTCACTGATGCGAGGAATCATTATGTGAATTGCATTTAATTGACATAAACTGTTCAATATAATAAAACTGGACGTTAATAACTTGGCGATTCCTGGGCCTTTTAACAACTTAGCGTCTCACGTGTCATATAACGGTATATCGTATAATATCTTCGTTGTGTTAAAGCATATATATGTGTGTGTGTGTGTGTGTGTGTGTGTGTGTGTGTGTGTGTGTGTGTGTGTGAATTTAAGAAATAAAATAAATGAAATAATTTTTTAAATAAACCAATAATAAAGAAAATATTATTTTCCTCGCACATGTCTCTTATTTTCCTTTATCTTTCTATTAGGTTGGTGGAATAACAATGTCGTTTTTACATATATAGTTGAACGTCAAAAAACGAAATTGTTTGAGTCAAACCGTTTGTTACCATACAGTGCGATATACATCTGACATATAACATGACCGCATTTTTCCGAGCATTGATCATATTTGCTGGTGGTTTGAAGAATGTGGTCATTAAATGCGATTAAACCTTCAGATAATCGAAACCAAAATGACTAAATCAATAAATGAGAGAGCGCCTAATCAGCACTTAAATATCATTTAGGATCTGGGGGTTCCCCGTGAAAAGAAAAAGTGTTTATTTAAGAACGGAATCAAATAGATCATGCAACAGCTAGATCATTTTTCTTACCAGGCGAATGAACAGTTGATAAGTTAGACCATCTTTTTCTCTTTCATTCACTGCGTAAAACACATCGTTTATAGAGCTATGTTTTTTGTTGTTTTTTTTGTTATTTTGTTTTTGTTTGTTTTTGTTTTGTTTTGTTTTTTTTTTGCTTTGTTTTTTTTTTTGCTTTGTTTTTCTTTTGCTTTGTTTTTTTTTGCTTTGTTTTTTTGCTTTGTTTTTTTTTGCTTTGTTTTTTTGCTTTGTTTTTTTGCTTTGTTTTTTTTTTTTTGTTTTTGTTATTTTTTTTTTTTTTTTTTTTTTTTTTTCGATGAGGAATGATCTTTGCCTCAGGCGATAACAAATGTACAAATCCAGTGTGCGTGTTTACACTCGGGCATTATATAACACAGCTGATAATGATAAGAATTTATCTAACCGCATATTAAATTCCAGTTTAGCGCTTCCCCCTTATTGCCACAACCGGCCTCGAGGGATAACATGGAATGCGTCTCCGTGTCAGTGCGCTTACCATTGTTAATGACCTCCACAGAGGCAATCGTGGGTTAGATTTATTGATATCCCAGGTTACTCAATCGTAAGGAGGTCCCCTATTGGCCTCACTAATACGACTCTGAGGAATACAGAGCATTATTTTTTGTATCAATGACCACTCATCAAGTCCAAAAGCCAGTTGAGGATCAGGTTAATGAAATGAAATAATTGTCAATTGAGTGATGAAGAATCTTGAATGATGATTAAGACTCGGGCAAACTGAAAACGTGAGTACCCTGCTAACGTAAATATTCACGCCAAGCAGCAAAATCCCACTCCTACATTGAAGAGATCTTTAGAGGCCATAAAGTTTTCTACTCAAATAGATCTTTTTCTCTTGAACTGTTAGACTTTGGAATTCCCTCCCGTGGCCCTGCTTCTCTGACTGTACTGACATGCAGAAGTGCAAGTGTAATGTGAACAGACATCTCGCTGCCCAACTCCCTACATAGTATGCCTGCAAATCTGGTCCCAAATAGTAGTCCCTTACAACTTATTGGCCTTTTGGGGGATGAGAAAACAGTAAAAATAATCGATTAAATGAACCAAGTTTAAATACTTGTAGAGGCGGTTTATAATAACAGGCTGTCTACATTGAATTTGAAGAAAACTATGCTATAATATCCAGGGAAGCAGTTCCATAATAACGTGTTATACAGGCGGAAAGTCCTTGCGAATAACTTCTGCTTGTGAAAATACCACTGGATGATAGACACTCGGAAGAAGAAGGATTTTTTTTTATTGTGACAGTAAAACGATTATCCGTGAAGTAAGCTGCTAAAACTGTCATTAAATTAAAAAAAGTGTTTTGGAGGGCGGCGAACTTTGAATTGACAACAGTATTTTCTCTAATTGCAGATTTGGCAACTATCAATTATTTTGAGTTCAGCTTGGTTTTAACATTCATCATGTAGTTTTAGCAGGACGGAACCATATGCCACGCAGCGCGCGATGCGACCAATGTGCTGAGAGAAATATCAGATCAGAGGAGAGAGAATCGGAGAGAACTTGGTCGTTTACGATCTTAGATGTGCTACCATAGATGGTAGTGTCATCAGCATAAATGTCTACGAATGATGTAAGGATGTGATTTGGAAGATCATTAATGTAAATCAGGAAGAGAGTTGGGCCCAGGATGGAACCCTGAGGGACTCCAGCATTAATATTGTGGGCTTCTGATTTCTGCCCATCAACTACGAGCGAGAATCTTATTGTTCCACCCTGTATAGCCACAGCAGACGCTGTAGTGCATCAGTAGGTGTGTCAGAAATTTCGTGAAAAATATTGAATAATTCCACCCCGTCTTTCCAAGCTTATAACTCTTCGAAAAATGTAATTCAAGCCCTAATTTTTTTAATTAAAGGAGCAAGGACCAAGGTTTCATTAAAAAACAAAAAACAAAAACAAATAACGTGTGTTTTTTTAAAAAAGGTTTTAAACTTCGGACTTTACAGGTAAATTTCTAAAAAAAAACACTACTTTTTTGTTTCAAATTTGAATATATTATTTATTGATCTTTTATCTTCAATTTGTGATATATAATACTTTGATGAGTAAATTATTTACTTACTTTTTAATAGACATTTCAAAATGGGAGGCGTCAATTAATTCAACCCCCTGCCTTTCCAAGCTTATAACTACTCGAAAAATGTAATTCAAGCCCTAATTTGTTTTTCAATTAAAGGAGCAAGGACTAAGGTTTCATTTTAAAAAAAAAACAAAAGAAAAAACAAACGACGTGGTTTTAAAAAAAAGTTTTCAACTTCGAACTTTACAGATAAATTTCTAAAAAAACACTACTTTTTTGTTTTAAATTTGAATATATTATTTATTGATCTTTTGTCTTCAATTTGTGATATATAAAACTTCGGTGAGTAAATTAATTATTTACTTTTTAATAGACACTTGAAAATGGGGGTGGCGTGAATTAAAAAAAAATATTTGTCTAAAATATTATGTTCGGTTTGTTGGAAAGAGCATAAAATTTCACATTGACCCTGAAAATATCGTAAACATTGAATCAATAGAAAAATTTTGATAGATTTTTAAAGTTTAAAAATTGAAAAATACTGAGCTCGTAAAATTCAATTAATTTCATCACTGGTTTTTTTTTTTTTTTTAAATAAAAAAAATATTTCTATTACTTTTAAAACAACTTTAATAGTTTATTTTGGAAGTATAACCCATAAAGAAAATAAACAACCCACTTTTAAAAGAAAAATTACGAGTTTTTCATATCTTATTCGCAGTTTCGTGTTAGGGGTGTCAAAAATTCCTACAAAAATTCTGATGCACCTAGTGCATCAGATACAGAAAGCCATTGTCTCGCAAGATGGAAGGTTTCCGTCACCATCAGTAACATAATCACATTATACATAAATGTACATCAAAATGTTCCGTAACTATATGAGTTCGCATATCTATCTCATGCCGGTGCATGCTTTTGGCCTTTCCACGTGGTTTATTTTTCTCCTTTTCCTCTGCTCTGACGTCACTTCGTACACTGGTTCGGTCATTTGCCTATGTGTCATACGGCTGCTGCTGCGGCTAACACGGGTCAGCGACTATGTTCCATTATTAACAACATAATAATGTACTTTGCAAAGAAAACATTATTTTAAAAATTTCCTTATTCCATCCAGACTACTGGTGATATTAAATATTTTAAAAAATAACATCAACTAGTTCAAATTAGCATGAAAAAAAATTTATATTTTTGTTAATTGCAGAATATCGTAGGAGTTTTCTACCTTGCAACTAAAATTCAATGTCTTCTATTTTTTAATTGTTAAAACAAATAAAAATTTAAAAAACAAAAATGATTGCACTGTTGCCCAGACAACGCCGAGTAAGGTAAACGTCTCTTGTGTAGGAAAGAGGTTGCAAGAAAGAAAAATTAAAATTAAAATAAATATGAGAACGAGTAATAAAAATGATGAATCGGCAAAAGCCATTTTTTATATTGAAGTATGATTGCTTGACAAGTTTCGACTCCAATGCATGGATACAGACACACTCACACACATACATACAAACATACATGCATAGAGAAACTAAAAAGGAACAAACCGTATTATGTGTTCATCAACGTTTCGTCTTTATTTCGAGACTTCCTCTGGATGAATGAGATTAAGAAACAAAAAATACCAGTACAAAATATTTGAAAATGTTTCACGTGCACAGTGTGACGCAGTTCTATTTCAGAGAAACGGAAAAAAGACGTTGGAAAATCTTCCCAATAAGAATATTAACTTGCGTTCATAGTTTTAAAATTACATTAACGACTATATGACGTCACTAAAATTTCTTCTCTTTAACAGCGTCAGCCCTCCCCTTCCTTTTTGAATTTCCAACGTCTTTTTTCCGTTTCTCTGAAATAGAACTGCGTCACACTGTGCACGTGAAACATTTTCAAATATTTTGTACTGGTATTTTTTGTTTCTTAATCTCATTCATCCAGAGGAAGTTTCGAAATAAAGACGAAACGTTGATGAACACATAATACGGTTTTTTCCTTTTTATTTTCTCTATTTTGTCGGAATACTATTTCCATCATTTTCATCACATACATACATACATACACACACATACACATATACATACACACGCACACATACACATACGCCCGCACACGCACACACACACACACACACACACTAGTGTCCGCTTGTCTATCTATAGGGTGTCCCAAAAGAAGCTGACGAATTTGAAATTTGAATTCAACCGGAAGTACCACTCTACGATAAATTTCCGCTCTTCGATGACTTTGGTAGGATTACTCTAGATATTCTGAAAAAATAAAAGAAAAATATCTATTACATAAATCTCACCTGTCTGTTTAAATGTATGTATGTATGTATGTATGTATGTATGTATGTATGTATGTATGTATGTATGTATTTGTAAAACATTCGACAGAAGCGGCAGATTTTCACGAGATCGGTATCGTTTTGAAGCTCGACCCTTCGGACGACAAATATCGAAAAAAACATTAATTCCTTCACTCTCAACTAAACTCACTTTTCTACAGGGAGAGGTCGCTTTTTTCGCTGATATTTTCAAAAGTATTTGCCTCTTTCCGATTGACTAGCCTTAATTTAAACATTCGTCATTTCCGGTTTGGCAATGGGCGCAACAGCAAAGACATCACATTTTTTTACGTTCTTTTTCTTCTTCACGGTACAGGTTCAATCCTAGTTGCCTACTACCATTTTTTTCTTTTTTTTTCTTTTGCACAACACACACCTCCAAACACCCGGACAACGCCAGGCACCCAGGCTAATTAAAAATAAAATAAGTTTTTTGTGACAGCCTGTGTATGTGCGTGTTCACGAACTACTTTCTATGTATTGGAATAATATTTAATAGCAATCACTTTATATGGATTGCCCTGGGAGCGGCCAGTCAGTAGACCGTGGTTCACATACTTTGAGTAGACTACATAAAAAAAACTATACAGATGAATAAATTGGAGCGGATTTACATATTTTTACCCATATCAATACGAACATGAAAAACGCAGTCAAATCGTTGCGACATCGTTGTTATGCTTCGTATCCTAACAATAAAAGGCGTATGCAATAGTCATAACAAGTCTCATATGCGTATAGGTTCCTGAAGCCTATTTTAATAAATGGCTCTTATATTATTCATATTAAATTATTCATTTCTCTTGCATGGTAGTACAAGAGATGTAGTCGTGCTATTATACCCAGATCGATATCTATTTTTACTTGGAAGTCACCATTTGCCAAGGCCTGAAGGTCACTCGAGGTTAAGGATTAGTGAATGTAAGGTGGTAGTGTAGTAATCGTTAATATTGTAAATTAGGTAGAATTTGATTATTTGGGGGGGGCTCAACAAGAATGTGTTTACATTAGATTTAAAGACAATCATATTGTAATCAAATCGGGAAGCAGGGCAGCAGAACAGTGTCCTACAGACGGGAAGTTCTATGAAAATGGCTTAGTTCATGGGATCCACAGAAAGATTTAGGCACAGAAAGAGAGTGAAGGAAATTGTACATGGTGGTTGTAGCTAGTCGAGTGTTTTTTGTGAAAGTTTGGTAAGGGACACCATAGATTAGAGTTCAATGGAGCATTCGCCATGAAAATAAAGATAGGGCAGAGATAGACTCGAATCCCCCCCCCCTGTGTGAAAGAGAGGTTGCAGGGAAGAGAAAAGGACTTCACCTACTAGGTTTCGAAGCCGGTTTTAAATACTATCTAGGCAGGATCGAGCGCACCAAGCAGCTCCTGCCAAGAATATGGCAACTGTACTTTATTTTATTTGTAACCTTTTCACACATTCTGGAGTAATAAAGACTTCGTATCAAACGTTTTCACACTTTCTAAAGTAATGCTGACTTCGTATCAGAAGTTTTAACACTTTCTGAAGTAACGAAGACTTCGTATCAGAAGTTTTCACACTTTCTGAAGTAATGAAAACTTCGTATCAGAAGTTCATGGAGCTTCTGCCATCATTAACGAGTAAAGCGTTTTCGCTGTCGTGCCTATCAAGCATATTTGCGGAATGTGATTATCTATCGAAGTGAAATTTGGCCAGTTGCATGGAAAGAAATGATATGAAGATAATACGATGGGTGTGTAATGTGAGCCATTTAAAACTGACTTAGATGTGCTGACTTCAAAGGAAGATTAAATCACGGCATTATAGGGAGATGTGTAGAAAAGGAGTCTTCGTTGGTTTGGCCACATTGAAAGAATGTGTAAGATTTCTTGAGTTTTAGGTGTAGATCAGCTGAAATAGCAGGGCTAGTTGGCAGAGAGGGGCCAAGGAAAATGTTGCAGAAAGTGATGAGGGTGGATTTGAAGAAGAAAATGATAAAATAGAAACCTTGGCAGAGATGGTTTAGTTTGGAAGTTAATTTCTAAAAGTCGTCCAACACATGCCAGAATGTAAAACAGACGAACATGATTACGAATAGGAAAAGGATGATTATCTTTGTAATCAAATGTGTTTACATATTCATTGATTTCTCTTTCTTTTTTCTTTTTTTTTTTTCTTTTTTGTTGGTTTTTTTTGTGTTTGATTTTTGTTTTTGTTTTGTTTTTTGTTTTTCTTTTGGGGGTGCTTTAGTTTTACCTTTTTATTATTGGCGTATCCGGCGCTTTTGAAATCCCGGAAAACACCTGTATTATATGATTGAAAATCCTTCTCCACCATCTTTACACCTGAAAAGCAATCTCAACAACGCCCATGGCGAAGCAATAAAGACGTATTTTCTAACTTCACAAAACGTATAAAAAATTATAAAATAAACAAACACGGAACTCCTGCCCACAATGAACACATTTAACCCTAACCTTAACCCTAACTCATAAAAATAAACACTAAAAAAACAAAAATCATGTCCTCATTACGTTCCCTAGCTCAGACGGCGACAACTTTACCACCACCACCTTCACAATTTCAGTTGTTTGAAAAATCCGGTTGGGTCGTGTACTTGTCCTTTTGTTATTCCACTATGCAAGTCTGGCGTGCGCTTAATCTGCTTCGCATGTCTATTTTTTTTTTTTTTATACTTTATGTTTAGTCTAAAGACTAAAGTTTAAATTCGTTGCAGTCACGCTTGTTTTTTTCTATACGTTATCGTTATTTTGGTGCTTATTCAAATTGGCATTTGTGACGGCAATTAAAAGTAAATAAAATACAGAAAAAGTCTGTATGCTGTACGTACTCGTTACAAAACGAAGATGTCATATTCCAAAAATCACGTAATTTGATCAAGTAGTTTTTTTTTATTCAAGAAAATCAAATTTAACGACTCAGCGAGTAGTAGTGTTTTCGTCAGCCATGATGAAATTCGATAAAATTAATAAAGGGAAGACAACTCAAATCGAAGTGCCGTGTTCAAAAATCAACCTTATGCTTAATACATTTTAGTAGTAAAATCGCTAAAAAAATCGCAAATTTTGATTTTCTTAGTTTTATATAAAATACTTGATCGATTTACGTAATTTTTGGAATATGAAATCTTCGTTCTGTAACGAAAACGTACATCATACAGTTTGTTTCTGTGTTTTCTTTACTTTTAATTGCCACCATAAGTGCCAATTTGAAAAAGCGCGTTATTTCCATGCAGGGTGCACAGCTGCGCTCTAATATCTGGTTTTGGAGATAGGAGGTTTAAAACACAATAACGAAGTTGACTGAATTTTACATATACATTTATTGTTTCTTTTAGTCGGTCCTTCCAACTAATCTTAGTGTCTGAAAAATTGACAGTGTAAAAAATTATGTTGTGACAATGCTCTTGAGTTGAAAAGAAGTTTGAAATGTTTTGGTGTTGTTTTTTTTTTTTTTTTTTTTGTACTTTTTTTAATAATAGGTTTTAAAAAATGTCAGTAGCTATGTCATAAATTATTGAATATCGCCGAAGACTTCCGAATGTTAACGAACTTTACCGAACAAACCGAATGTATTTTTTGCGAAGAAAATATTTAACGAAAGAAATTGTTTCTTGGTCCCCTGACCAAAGGAGAGTGGACCTGTAAATCCACCCCTGTCCGTTCGTCAGTTCGTCTTTCCGCACTTTTCTCAATAACTACACCTTGGAATTTTTTTTAAATTTTTCACAAACATTAAACATGATATAAGTAAAAAAGTAATAGAACGTATTTTCCGGGAAAACTCCAGTTACCACCCTAGTGGTACCTTTCGTGTTAAAATGGCTAAAATTGACTTATTAAAAAATTGATGCCTTGGATTTTTATAAAACTTTCTGAAAAGTTGTAATTAACTGATTTCTATATAATTCTGTTTGTCTATACTTCGCGATAACTTTTGAGTGTGCCCCAGTGGTTCTTTTAGAGCTAATAAAAACACTCCATTTTTGGGACTATTTTACCATATTTGTCCCAAATGTTCTGTGTATGTCTATTTAGCAGTTTTGCATAGTGCTGAACTCAAATTTAAATATGTTAAGGCCTTGGGGGCTTTGGGGGCTAAATGGGAGGGGGCAAATGATAGACTCAGTTATTTATTATTATTATTTTTTTTTTTTTTTTGCATGCTGCATAACTCAAATTTACATATGTTAGGGCCTAAAACTGCACCGTTTGCTCATTTTCACCAGGATTTGACGTCCCCTGGTGACTTTTGGGGCTAAATGAGTGGGGGAAAATGCTGAACTTAGTCATTTTTTATGCCTCGTTCACTGTGCCCTCCAGGAGGACCATGCATACTTCACTTGTTTCATCTTATATTTAAGTGCATTCTGTAAGTTTTCAGTACTTTTAGAACCCATTTGTTTTTTACTCTAATCCTAAACTAGTTGTAGCCTAATCTTAAACTAACCCTAATTTAACCTTAAACTAATACTAAACAAAGCCTTTTAGTAAAGGTAACTGAAGTACGTATACCGGAACGATCCAAAGAGAAAAGTTGCTAAAGAAATAAGTTGTTTTTTTTTTCTTTTCGATTTTAAATTCACACGTTCCTTAAAAACCGACTTGTTTTTGATGTGATTACGAGGTCAAAGCGGAGAAAGAAAGAAGGTAGCAATAAAAGTCATTGTTCTGTTAGCATTCGTTCCAATAGTCGCCACAAATCGCTGGATGCCTAATCTTCAAAAACCAATATGTTTTTACTTTGTTATATTTATTTGCCTCGCTTGACTATAACATTACATCGTTAGTCGTCCACGCCTAATTATGGAATTATTGAAGCGAGTCTAACAAGACTCCCGTCAAAAATTATTTTATGAGAAAAGGATCCTTAAAAGAAGAAAGATTCTATTGTTAGCATTGGTTTCCCCGATATTTTTTTCTAGTCAGAATTCTTTCTAGAAAGATATCGTGTACTTGCAGGAGTAACTACGAGTATGGTTGCCAACATCCTAAGAGAAAGTGACTTTTGGCAAAACGAACTAGATTCGAACTTGGAAGACTCCGGTTGTCTCTCAATGTCGTTGACCACTTAGCCACCGTCATCTCCCGTAACGATTGGTAATGGCGTACTACGCTACTTTTATCGGGATCTGTTTTGGGGTGCAAAACAAAGAGGACGGCCAAGAAACGCCTGATAAAAGCCCCAAGAGAACAACTTCAACCCTAGCTCATGAGAATGAAAAGTCAAAAATAGCCATATCCCTTCTATCGATTGGACCCCATTTCGTCATGTCCATGTGCCAGACTAAGCTCATTTCACTTAATAACTGCGCATATTGTTCAATTTACTAAAAAAGGGAAAGCGTATCCTTGGTTTCATTGTAAAGAAGAACACGGCATGTTTGGCACACTGACGCCTCATATTATTAAGTCTGGAAGGAAATCAATTTTCTTTGGAGCGGGAGGAAGAGGAGAAAATAGGAGGAGGAAAGGAAGGAGGAAAGGGGATTTTTAACGCTGTGCTCAAGTGCTAGGTAAATACAAATCTTTGATGCCTTTTGGGGAAAAAAAAGCGATTTGCCGGGTATTAATCCAGCAAACTATTCTTACTTCAAGGAGTTCGATCTCCAATCGATACACAAGTGGACACCTGCGATGGAAAATCTGACCCGAATAAAACTGCTAGTTGTTGTTTCAGGTTTTGTTTGTCTGTTTTACGACAAATCAATCCCCTGTGTGTCATTTAATACTAAAATACCTAGCATAATTATAATTTTGTTATATTGTCGGATTTCCAAAGCCAGGCCCCAAAAATAACGTTCAAACCAAACTTCGCTTCTGAACGGCCAATTTGCATTCGTTATTGTTGCATCGTGTTATTGGAAATATAATAACACACTTCCTTTTCTCTTTTCGGGAATTTGGCAAAAAAGCCAACAAACAACTAAGGGTAAAAAAATTCAAATATACAATAAATAAATGTTGCCATAAACAATAAAAATTACTTTTGTACTTACCTGGCTTTTTTTTTATATATATTTAAATAGTTTTAAATCCTTTTTTCGATATTTTCATACTTGCATGTCTTGATTAAACTGTACAAGTACCTATCTTTTAATAAGCAGTATAGTTTTCGAGGTTGATGGTGTTTATTTCGAAAGCCGTTTTTAACATGGGGAGGGTTGGGATGTTTATATACTACGCTGGGTTAGGTCGTGAAAAAAATACTAACTGCAGAATATCGGTTTAAATTATAGGGGAGGGAGGGGGTGATTCTCGTTCAGGTCCGCTTTCGTCTTGTTTTCAATTGTTTTAACGAATTATTATAGAATGGAAATTATTAGTCGACCAGATCATCAAAATAAATAAATAAAATCTCAATATTTAAATATTTGCAGTGGGATCTTATTTTCTTATGCAAATCGATCAGCCATTTTAGAACAACTCGACTAATTTAGGCTAAATTTCGCTATTTTTGGCTGACGTAATCGAGTGCATATATTCAGTTTTTACGAGCGGTTTTACAAACAACATTCATTCTTCATAGGAAACAAACTTGCCGCTGCTTTGTTTGCAAAGTCATTCGTAATAACTGAATATTTAAGGTTTAAAAAATATATATTTAAAACTACATTAAAACACAAAAATGAGCCAGGTAGGCACAAAAGTAACTTTTATTGGTTATGGTAACATTATTTATTGTATATTTGAATTTTTATCCTTTTCTTTCTTTCTTCCTTTTTTTTATTATTCGTCTGTTGGCTTCTCAGCTAAATTCCTTTATTTTCTTTTAGTTTTATCTGCGCGCTGGTTTAGTAGAGCCGGTTTTCAACTTCTAGGAAATATCAGGTTCGCAAGCAGTCCTCAATTGCAGAAGTATCCTTCTCATGCGATATCATTTTAATGGGGTTAGGTTTTACATTTTGGGGCTGAATAGTGTCATCAATCTCCCACATACAACGCTTGGTATTGCCAAATTGTCACCCATCCGATATAAACCGGGATCAATATCACTTCTGTGATCTAACGAGAAGTGATTTGTTAACATAATTATTCCATATTTCGTTACAATGTATTTTAAAAATTACTTACTCCAGCCCAAACGACTGCTAATGTGACAGTTTTTCTTAAATAATCACCTAAAAATAAAATAAAAACTTAGCAAGGGGGGATAACTCATATTTTAGATTAAAGAATATAATAGGAGTTGATTCAGGTTTTCGTTTTACCTCAGTCGATGTTCTCAGAAATCAAGCAGTCCCCTTCCTATAAGCTAACACCTGATCTCTATATCGAGATACATCGATTTTCGATTATTCCATAAAAGTTCTACTTTACGTTTAAAACACTGAGTTAGTAAAAAAAAGTTGGAAACATAATTTTCTTCACTCCAGTTGACCATTAAAATATGTTATAGTATATCTTCCCTGTCGTCTCTTGATCTTACTGGATTCCAGGACAAAGGGGTCCTGGATATAAACTTAAACTATATCCGATGGTGAGGCCCCCGCTTGCGGGCTTTGAGGGAGTGTGGAGCCACCCTTTCATTGCCATTGCTCCCAGGTTCACTCTGACCCGGAGTGATAGTACCTGTTAGGATCCCAACTATGGGTTAAATAAAAACCGACTTGAAAACAACAAATATATTCTATTAAATTTTTCTTCAAAATCACTGGATTCGGCATTAAATAACCTGAAAAGGGTTGATATGCCGTAAAACAAAAACAGCGAACAAAAAACCAGGACAAGGGGTCAAGTGTCCAGCTTTGTGCTGTTATGAGATGTAGCAACAATTGGGGAAGGTGCATCATCCCTCGTAAATGCCAATGAAGGTTGACTATAACGAGGAAATCTTATTTGGGTTGCGAATACTATGATTTTTTTTATTATTTAGTCAGGGTTTACTTGTAGCAATATTTGAATATTTAGTCAGGGTTTACTTATAGCAAAAAGTATCCTCATGCCAGGTTGTCCTGACAACCCCTTGTACAGAAAGAACCTACTGTTGATTTTATATGCCGGGGTTTTCTGCTTCTGTGATGATAAAATTTCTCAAAAGCACTTTTTACGTAAGACAGTATACTGGTGTTAACATGAACCAAAATCAAACTGTTCCTTCTTTCGTCGGATTTTTTTCGATGATCGATTGTCGATATCGATTATCGATTGTCGATACTTATCAAAAGTACAAAACCTATCCAATAACACTTCTAGACACAAAGTGCATTTGTGTGATAGGTTTAAAGTGAAGTGTCTGTTCTGTCCTCAGTCTGAGAAGGAGAAATCCTTCCTGACTCAAGCAGTTTTCTCCCCCATCCAGGGTGCTCCTTTTAGGAGAAGTTAGATATATGAAAAAACGGATATTAAATTCATCTTATGTGGGTTGAATCAGCTTCCTCCAAAAGAGGAAGTGTCAAGGAATATTACATTACAAGTGGCCCCCATTCGTACGTATATCCTTATTAGGGGAGATGATGACGTTAGGTTTTTGCAGTTCTTGTCGGAGCGAGGTCGAGGTTCTCCTACATGCAGCGCCTGGTATTCTCAAACGTTCACCCATCTGGTACTGACCACGCTCATACTTGCTTAACTTCGGTGAACTAACGAGAACTGATGTGTCAACGTGATTATTTCGTATACATATATAGATATATCGTACATAAAATAAACGATCTTGTGTCTAATTTTACTCTCGTGGGAAGTAACTAAATATGGACTTTCCGGAAGGAAACGTTGCCTTGGTTTCGTTGTAAAACCGTACGCTTAGCCGGATATGAAGTTGGACCATTTTGATTTGATGTAAATCAATATTCCAGGCGAGTTGGTGGGCGTGTGAGACATAAAAACTCGAAAATGTTATTCCGTCTGTACTTAAGCGTGACATACCAATGAAAGTACGATTTCTAACTTAAACATCACCGGTCCGCGAGCGGATAGTGCATTTAATCGAGACTATTTGGCACATCTTACTTTTATTTTTTATTTTTTTAATAGCGGAGAGGAGTTAGCTTTGCTTGAGCGTAAAATACGCTTAAATATGATATTTTAATTTGTCCAGATTTCATATATATTATTAATAGAGTCGTGATTTCAAAAGTTAAACAAAAAGTATTTAGGTGCCATCAGCTAGAATCGAAACTGTAGCATTCAAAGCTGGTGACGTTACCACTGTACCAATGTGACATGCACATAAACCGATTAAAAATTAAAAATAAACTAAGATGAATGTACAAAATGTTTAACGAATTTTTTAATTTTTACCCATTTTTTAACCCTTAAAAACTTAACCGGCTATAAAGATCCATAAAAAAAACGGCCCATAAAAAATCAAATCATAAGAGGTTTCTAGTGCCGCTCTACATCTTTTAGTTTCGAAAGAGATAGAGTTTGAAAATATGGAGAGAGACAGACAGACACACCTGTAGCTGTTTATATATTAGATTTCCTTGCACCTAGCGCTATGCGAAACTTTCACGAACATAGTTTCTTTGCAAGGGCTTTCTTTGTAAAACGCATTGCCACGGGATTACTTCCCTGTCCATCATCATCATCATCATCATAATCATCATATTGTTTGAATCCGAAGATTCTATTGTTTGCATTGGTATCCCTGATATTTTTCTAGTCAGAATTCTTTCTAGAAAAACAAAATTAGTACTCACGAGAGGGACCACGTGAAGCTTGCCAACATCCTAAGCGAAACTGATTTTTTTTTTTTTTTTTTTTTGCGAAAAACCAACGAATTCGAACTTGGGGCAATCAGGTTGTCAGTTCGTGCCATAAACCACTGGACCACCGTCACCTTCCGCTTCCATAGTTGTCTTTAAATCTAATACCAACAATTTTTTTTGATCCGCCACATAAATAATCAAACTCATTTCATGGCATTAATCAATGCTAGTGTTGAGATGATTAATCGGAGGCAAGACTGGAAATTTTCAAAAAATCGGAACTTTTGGGAATATCGGAATCGATATCAAAATCGATATCGAAATCGGAATAATTTGTACCTATTTTCCGTTGCCAAAAACGATTCTTTTACTTGTTTTTTTGTTTTGTTTTGTTTTTTTCTTTTAAACTAAATTTTCCATTACAGGTACTAAATGATAAAATTATTTTTTATCTTAAATTATCAGTGAAACTAAAATCTATAGATCATGGTCAACACGTTAGACGGGTCAATGCACCAACTGACAAAAAAATTAAAAAAATAAAACAATTGCAACATTTTGTTTTTTTTAATGGTTTTATGCCAGCTGGGACCTACTCTACATCGTACTAAAAAATTTACAAGATTTGAGCATGGGAAAGTTTCAAGTTTCGAAGTTGAACATTTTCAAGTTACAAGTCATTTTCCACTACACTTTAAAACACGAAGTCGGTCAATTTTCGTGATAAACCAATAAATCTTTAAATTTTACCATTGTTTTCAGGCTCAATATTTCACATGTCGTTCTTGCCAGTTATTTGGAATCAACTCTTATATCATATCTATGGTTACCTCTACTCTACCCTAATTCACATGTCATTATGTTTTTTCAAAGTTGTTCACAGTTCCTCATCATCATCATCATCATCTACGATTGGAGCATTTTTCATATTGTCAAAGTTGCCATCCTGGCAAGGTTCATATGCACTGGTGCATTCAAATGCATGCCTTTATATGAGTACGAAAAAATATGCACATATTGCATTTTTTTTTTGTTTTTTTTTTATTGTTGTTGTTGTTGTTTTTTTTGTTGTTGTTGTTTTTTTTTTACAGTAGTCGGAAAATTGAAAATTAAAGACCACATCTCTGTAACTGAATATTTAGAGGCTTTCTAAAACAGTCGGAATCAGAATCGGTAATTCTATCGGAATCAGAAATTTAAAACTGAATCAGTAATTGTATCGGAATCGGGAAAAATTTTGGAATCGTCCCATTGCTACTCACAGAGTTCCTCATTTTTTTTTTTTTTTTTTTTCCGCGCCTCAATAACCCTTATCCATGAGCGGTTTTTCTCTTTGATAAGTGGTGGTCTCGATGGTATTGAAAAAGGGGCATTTCCGTCGGTCTACAAAGGTTAACTTTTTATGATAATTGTATAGCGTAAAACGCGTAGATCGAATGAACGCATCTGTGGAACATCTCATTTCGCTTTATGTCGTGCGTCCTGATTTTTGAGGCCGTAAAAACACGCCGTTTTCATTTGCCCCTCTTTCATCTCTCTTTTTACGTGTTAATATATTGTTGGGGGCTGCTTTCGACAAACTTGACCCAGCCGCTGATCCCTTTTGTATACACGTTGATGTACGGCTTGGGCAGGTGTGACTTTGTCTCGAATTAACTGAAGCTGGTGATGAGAAGGAGACGAGGGGCAGGAGGGGAGGGGTTAGGTTGTGACCTCATCTCTGAATGCACTTTGCCCGTCACATGCTATATAGCTTGTGAAATACAAAGCGGCTGACGTACATGACATAGAAACATCGAGTTGACTCAGACACGTCTAAAAATAGACACCACTGGCAGAAAAGCCGATGCGTTGGCCGGTAAAAAAATAGGCTAAAAGTCCCCCCCCCCTTTTTTCTAAATGTATGCAGATTTCGTTTTGGCTACAATTACAGGACCAAGATCAAAATATAGTATCTGTTCTTCAGATGCTGCACTTCAATTTCTGGTTCTCTGTCAGTGGAGGAGAAATCTTTCACGACTGAGACAATTTTTATTTTTGTTCCTTTTCTCCACATTAAAAAAAAAAACGACCCTGGTGTCTAACTCTGTTCCGTGGGGAGGCATTGTAAATAGGTACAACTACAGGGAAATGAAGGTGGCTCAGAGGTTAACGACGCGGACTGATAACCTGGGTGTGCCATGTTTGAATCCAGTTTATTCCACGAAAACATTTTCACTTAGGGATGTTGGCAACCTTCACGTGATCCATTCCGCAAGTTCAGGATATCCTTCCAGAGGGAATTCTTAATAGAAAAGTATCGGAGAAACCAATGCCAACAAAAATTATTATGAATAATACTCAATAAACAGCAACTAAATAAGATAAATTACATTCTCCAAGATATACCATAAACGTTCATTCGCTGGGAGTCAACTGGGTCGGGTTTTCCCGATGGGGAGGGGGGCACTATTATTATGTACTGATTTGGAGAGATAATGCCAACGCGTTACTTGAAGAATCTATTATAAAAAAGGGGAGTTCTTTGTATGTTTGGGCGTGGGTGTGAGGGGAGAGAGAAAAGTTCTAGGCTGATGAGAAAGTAGTGGCTGAAGAGAGAAAGACAGTAAGGCGAATAGAGAGGGGTAAAGAGATAGAAGTTTTAATAGGAATAGGTTATTTTTGCCCATTAATAATTAAAGGCAAGTGTCTTGTTTAGTAAAACTCTATAATGTAAGGGATATGTTATTCGTGAGATTATTATCATACGTAAATCGGTGGTTCAGTTCGTTTTTTTTTTTTTTTGTTTTTTTTTTTTACATCTGCTTGTGTTATTACGTGTAAATAATCAATCTTATCGGGATCGATTCACATTTGAAATCAGATTAAGCAAATATAAGTTCGTTTGTATACCTTAATCTTAAGCTGCATATGACGTGCCATTCAACGAACGGCTTCATGTGAACGTCACATTTTTTCCCCTAAACTGGTTCGCGCATTAATCATTTTTGGTACTTGATATGCATGAATCTAGCGATATGTATTTATATGCGGGACACGTAACGTTAATTATACGCAAGAAATCAATAAAACTCTACGGTTTCGTTAACAGAAACACGAAATTTTAATATATATATATATATATATATATATATATATATATATATATATATATATATATATATATATAATTAAAAATATAATAAATAATAATATATAATAAAAAATAGTGAAATCAAAAGAGATGCAATGTTTACCTGATACAAGCAATGATAAACTTCAATCTAATATAAATACCAAGTATTTATATATAGATATTTGAATCTCAATGAAATCAAAAAAAAAAGCTCAATAAACAAATAATAGAGAATAGAGTTTATTATAAGAGGAAAAAAGTACAACTGTAAGTTGAAATTTACAATTAAATTTATTGTTTGACGGAATACTCTAAAAAAAACAATTTAAAAAGTCCTTATTCCACGAACTTTCAAAGAATGCTATTCTTGCTATTTTTCTCATCAGAGGACAGAAAGAAATCAGCAAATTATATTTGTAGTAATATACATACATACATATTATTATATAATATATATACGCATATATATATCTATATATATGTATATACACTCCTTATCGCACATTTAAGACCACTTGAAAATCTTTTAAAAAAGCACTTTTTTTCAATGATATATTTGAAACTCCTCCCACTTAAGGTTACCAATACTGCAACCTAAAAGGTTGTGGAAAAAAGCTACATGCCAAACATTTAATTCAGAAATTTAGATTTTTATAAAATGAGGCATCTTACACTTAATCAAAAGTAAAATACCAGGGGTATAAAGCCTACGAATTGTACGAAAAGCGTATGAAAACATCCAACAACAAAATTTAATAATGAGTTCTACCTCCACTGGTTTTCATGACTTCAAAAATTCTTTGGGCCATACTAGAAATAAGCGTTTCCATTAAGTATATAAAAGTTATGTTCATTCACTAAATGTTCATTTATGTAAATTCATGTTCGGTGGGGTAAGTTAAGATAGTAGTGATAAGGCTTAGAGATGTGTAGGTTATTGTGTTTATGATGTGAATAATATACGCATGCGAGTATTTGGCAGTGTGGCATTGTGTGTGTGTGTGTGTGTGTTGGTTTACCTTAGTCTTGTTAGTTCTTGTATTGCTGTGAGTAGCAATTCGGTGTAAACAAATCGTCGGTAATGAAATTCAAATCTATGGATCATTTTATGCGTGTAGCTTTTACGTTTGCCAAAAATTATACATGAGTTTTCATGCTAATCTTAAAAGAAAATAGTAGTAGTAGTAGTAGTAGTAGTAGTAGTAGTAGTAGTAGTAGTAGTAGTAGTAGTAACAACAACAACAACAATAATAATAATAATAATAATAATAATAATAAAGAAACTTTAAAACTATATATTAAGAGATTTTAAAAGAATCGGAATCTGTAAATGTATCGGAATCGGAAAAAAATATTGGAACCGTCCAATCACTAGTTAATGTGTTCATGGTGTGAATAATATATGTACGTAAATAATATACTATGTGAATATTTGGCAGCGTGGCACAGTGTTAGTTTACCTTATTCTTGTTAGTTCTTGTACATCTGTGCGTACCGATTCGGTGTGAACAAATGGTCGGTAATGATATAAGTCATAGAATACATTTTTTAAAAAATGTTCTAAATTATTATTTTTTTCATTTGTATAAAATTATTTTATTTTTAAGGACAGAAATTTAGCTTCTATTCGAAAGTATATACACTAATTACACTAGACAGAAGTGATGAAATATTCACATTTATCTACTCGTCCAATTAGTTTATCGTTTCCTTTTTTTGTTATAATAGTGAAATCCGACAGTGAAAAAAAAATGAGTTTTCGTTAAAAAACAAAACAATAATAACTATTTACGTGTTATGTTGATTCCAAATAAAAACAATATTATTTACGTAATTGACATGTCGCAATTAGTTAAATATTACGCATATTGCATAAAAAATGTATTTCCGTGATTCAACGAAAAAACAAGTGAAGCATGCATGATCCCCCGTGAGTACACAGTGAACGAGGCATAAAAAATGACTAAGTTCAGCATTTGCCCTACCCCCCATTTAGCCCCAAAAGTCCCCATAGGACCTCAAATCCTGGTGAAAATGAACAAACAGTGCAGTTTTAGGTCTTGACATATATAAATTTCAGTTCTGCGCCATCCAAACAACGATCTTGGATATGACCTAAAACTATATCTGATGGTGAGGCCCCAGCTTGCGGGCCTTGGGGATAGTGGAGCCACCCTTTAATTGCCATTGCTCCCAGGTCCACTCTGACCCGGAGTGGTAGTACCTGTTAGGGTCCCAACTATGGGTTAAATAGAATCTGACTTAAAAAAAAAAGAAAAAAATATATACTCCATTAAAAATCGTTCCCCAAAATAACTAGATTCGGCATTAAATAACCTGAAAAAGGTTGATATGCCGTAAAAAAAAAACAACCAACCAACCATCAAAACAAAAAGAAATAACTAAGTCCATCATTTGCACCCTCCCATTTAGCCTCAAAAGTCCCCAAGGCCTTAACATATTTAAATTTGAGTTCAGCACTACGCAAAACTGCTAAATAGACATACACAGAAAATTTTGGACAAATATGGTAAAATAGTCAAAAAAAAAAGCCCTAAAAGAGCCCCTGGGGCACGCCCAAGACTTATCGTGAAGTAGAGACAAACAAAATTATATAGAAATCAGTTAGTTAAAACTTTTCAGAGAGTTTTGTAAAAATCCAAGGCATGATTTTTTTTAATAAGCACAAAAGTGTCAATTTTAGCCATTTTAACACGAAAGGCACCCCTAGCAGGGCAACCAGAGTTTTCCCGGAAAATTCGTTTTGTTACTTTACTTATATCATCTTTAATGTTTGTGCAAAATTTCAAAAGATTCCAAGGTGTAGTTATTGAGAAAAGTGCTGACAGACGAACGGACAAGGGTGAATTTACAGGTCCATCCTCTTTTTGTCAGGGGGACCAAAAAAAGATTTCGCCTTGTTTGCAAATACAGAGAAAATAAATCATTTGGGAAAGTTTCGGATATTAATTCTCTCCCCAGCTACTATGTGCGCTATTAAGTTTATTTATGTAAGCAAAAGTTGTAAATTTTTCACAAAACTATTTTCTTTAATAATTATTTTCTACTTTATCATTTTTCGTAATTTTTGGATAATTTCATTACTGCGACATGACAATATTGTTGGTTTTGCTTGAAATTTCAGTGTTCACATTTTCGAATATCGCTATTATAACGAAGCAGAACCCGTTCGTCCATAACTTTATGAATCCTAAACGATGAAAATAATTGAACGCAATTGTGTCTAAAAATATTAATGCTGGAATTCTCGCACGACATTTTCTCGCATATAACTTGAATATATTATCTTTTTTTTTCTTTCGTTCTCGTATATAAAGACAGATTACTGGCTCGTCTACATGTATAACTGCTGGGAAATATTTATAATTGATGAGAAAAGCATTAAAATACATATTCAAAAACAATGTTGCTTTAAAATACATATTCAAAAAAAGGCACGCAAAGTCGATTGATGGGATAGTCGTTTGAAATGGGTTGGAAAAAAAACTGCCCTGTCGTCGAGTTTGTGAAAGACGATTTAAATAGAAACAGAAAAAAAAGCACTATAGTCGGGTTCATAATTCGAAATGTCTAGAACAGGGTATCCTAACCAGGGTTCAACAGAACCATGAGATTCTTTAAAAGCTTGAAAAGGGTTCTATCAAGAGATGCGGATGAATAAGCGAAGGTTGTCATGCGTTTGCGCATGCGTGCAAAGACTTTTTCAGTTTGTTAATTTTGTTTTTATGGCTGTTGTTATTTCTGTTGTTTTATTGCTATCCTTGTTGTTGTTGTTGTTGTTGTTGTTGGTGGTGGTGGTGGTGGTGGTGGTGGTGGTGGTGGTGTTGTTGTAAATTCACCCCTGTCTGTACGTCCGTTCTTCTGTCAGCACTTTTCTCAATAACTACGTCTTGGAATGTTTTGAAATTTTGCACCAACATTAAACATGATATAAGTAAAGTAACAAAACGGATTTTCCGGGAAAACTCTGGTTGCCCTGCTGGAGAATGACTTGAATGGTTTTGAGACTGACTGGTTGTAAAGTAGATGATCATTTTATATTAAATTAATACAGAAAAGTGATCCCCCACTTTATATCACAATAAGTACAGCATGTAGTAAAACAGATACTACACTTTAATTTTGGCCAAAAGGCCAAAAAAAGCTTACAAAGCTAAGAACAGCATGTATTAACAACAGACCTTTGATCTTAACCAAAAAGCCTAAGCACAAAAGTGTTACAGACAGACCGACCGATCGACCGACCGACGGAGTGACTTATAGAGTTGCTTGCATGCGACTAAAAAATGGTGCTTTAGATTTTTATAAAACTTTCTGAAAAGTTGTAACTAACGTATTTCTATATAATTTTGTTTGTCTATAATTCGCGATAACTCTTGTGTGTGTCCCAGGGGCTCTTTTAGGGCTAATAAAAACACTCCATTTTGGGGACTATTTTACCATTTTTGTCAAAAATTTTCTGTGTATGTCTATTTAGCAGTTTTGCATGGTGCTGAACTCAAATTTAAATATCTTAAGGCCTTGAGGGCTTTTGGGGCTAAATGGAGGCGAGGGACGAATGATGGACACTTAGTCATTTCTTTTTTTTTTTTTTTTTTTTTTTGTATCGTACAGAACTCAAATTTACATATGTTAAGACCTAAAAGTGCACCGTTTATTCATTTTCACCAGGATTTGATGTCCTCTGGGGATTTTTGGGGCTTAATGGGGGGAGCAAATGCTGAACTTAGTCATGTTCTTTTATGCCTCGTTCACTGTGCACTCACGGGGGGCATGCATGCTTAAATTATTTTCATTATTTTTGTTTTTTTTGGGGGGGGGGGGTCGAACCTATTTTCTAATACATGTGCGGAAATTATTATTTTGATTATTTTTGAATAAAGAATAAACTGGAAAGTAACGTTACACACGTTTACATACATAGACCCAACACGTTGTAAACTTAGTCGAAATGTCGTTACGGCTAACGTAATCGTCTCCTCTCTCTCTCTCTCTCTCTCTCTCTCTCTCTCTCTCTCTCTCTCTCTCTATCTATCTATCTATCTATCTAGATATCTATCTATCTATCTCCTTTTTATAGTCTTTTTCTTTTTTCTTTACCGTGACGACATTTCGCACACCGCTCTGTATTTGCATATAGCCGCCATACGCGCGTCCACGCTCTGTTATACAAAAAAAAAAAGATTTCAGTAGTCAGGAAAAAAATGTTCGTATTTTAATTTGAGAAAGACTATGCTCACATATACAAAGAAAAAGTTGCTTCCATTATGATGGAGAAATAAATCAATATGATTGGAAAGTATTTTCTCATGTAGGAGTTCCTTGGGTTATCATTGTCATTGGAAGGGTTCCGCGAAGGTAAAATGGTAAAATGGTTGAGAAAACTATTCGCGAACCTACAGAATCAGCAGTAGATTATGTTGTTTTAAAGTATCGACTTTCGATAAGTTCATGTCAACCAATCACAGCTGAAGAAATTCTACATTTCGCGCGTAATATAAAGATACGCACAATTTCTCCCGGTTTCCCAGTTCTTCCTTAACAACTGATACACGTAAGAACTTCTTTCAACAGACTCTCGTACATTGGATTGATCGCAAGTGGGATACGCGACGAGAAACATCCACGAACTACTCGCTCGTACAAAAGTGCATGTAAACACTGGCTAAACAAAATACAGCCATGGTTTTTTTCTCTCCTACGACGAAAAGATGTGACACAAGGTCGGAAAGTGTTTTGTTTTATTTTTTTTACAAAGGGATCACCACTTATCAAGGTCCGAAGGTCACTCGAGGATAAAGGTTAATGAATGTTAGGTGGTAGTGTAGTAATTGTTGATAATGTAGACTGGTTAGAATTTGTATTATTTAGGGGGACGATTCAACAAGAATTTAAATATTTAAGAACTTATTTTGGATGTGAAGACGACCATATTGTAGTCGGCCGGGAAGCAGGCTAGTAAAACAGTGTTTCACAGGCATGGCAGTTCTAAGAAAAAAGCTTTGTTCATTAAATCTGCGTTTAGATTTAGGCACAGATAAAAAGTGGGGGAAATTGTTTATAGTGGTTGTAGCGAGACGAGTTTTTTGTGAAAGTTTTGCAAGGAAGAACTAGAGATTGTAGTTCAGACAAGCACTTGCCATTAAATTACGATGGAGCAGAGACAGGCTCGCAACACCTCTTCTGTGGGAAAGAAGTTCCAGGGAAGAGAAAAGGGCATCACTTACTAGCTTTCTGGACCGGTTTTGAAATCTGTCAAGATAGAATAGAGTGCTCTGAGCAGCTCCTGCCCAGATGTGGCAACAGTATTGAATCTTAGCTTGGCTCTTATACAGATAGAGGATTGCGTCGAAAGTGAGATATTTACTGAAGCAGTAGTATGATCCAACCATTTGTCCAGCCGTATTGGCAACAGATTTGATTTGTGAAATCGACCGCCTTCAGGGAATAGTACACTGGCCTATAGAAAATGCCTAGAGAGTTTCATTGGCAGGTCTTTAAAGGGTGAGAAGGCAAAGCTTGGAAAAGTGAACCTCTTAGAACTGCACAGGACAATACCCCAGCCAACAGAAAACAAGTCATCTCAACAGTGGCATTGATTTTAGTGATTTTGGGGTGCCAAGGGAAAAGTCTTTCCCGGCCTCTGCACAAAATGCAAGCGCACATATCGCCGGTCTTGACCATTTGAATAAGTATGTCATAGTATATATTTTTGTTGTTGTCTCTTCGTCTTAACGAATTTCAGGACAAAAATTCATCTAGTCTGGTTGAGTATAAAGTTTCGTGCCGTTACTTGAGGTAACATCATTTAAAGAAGTTGCACCGTTTCTTCGTAAAAGCCGGTATGATTTAATCATACCAATATCATATTTTGGTCGCGAATACTATGTGATTTTGAATATTTAGTCAGAGCTTACTTGTAGGGAAAAATACCATCATACCATTTCTTTCTGAGAAACACTTGCGCAGAGAGAAATCTTAGACACTCGAGGATAGTGTCTAGTAGGCATTCTAGTTATCTGCTTAGGGCATTCAGCATGCTATGTCAACATGAAATGCACATTTCTCCGTGTTAAGTATGGCTTTCTGTTTAGAAAGGCATTGTTGATAAAGGGATGCTGTTTTAGATCAATCGTATGAGTCTTCACGTCGGCATCTTGAAGCTGTTTACGTTACCTGCCGGAAGATTTTTATTGTTTTAATTTTTTTTACTTGAAAGTCAACACTTATCAAGGCTGTGGAGCCACTCAAGAATAAGGGTTAACAAGTGTTAGATGGTTGATGAGATTTTTTATTGTTTTAATTTTTTTTTTTCTGTTGTAGTTTTGTCAGGATAGATAGTCTATTCGCGTCGGCGTGATGTTGTTGGCTCTGAACTGCTCGTCGATCCGGTATTAGGTGTGGCTGGAACGCGATCAAAAGGAATTGGTGGTGAGCGGACGGTAGCAGTTGAGAGGACAGGTTTGTTGTCGAAAAGATTGGTTGTCAGGGTGGGTCGTCTTAGTGAAATGGAGTCGGTTTGACACAAGATGACATCCTCCTGGTTGGCTTCTAGTGAGCGATATTGAGTGCGACTATTTCCAGTGGTAGAGTTCCGGTGTGCCTCCTGCCTTTTTTACATTTTTTTTTTTTTTTACTTCATTCCGTCCGACCCCTAATGCCAGTAGAGGATGAGCCAATATGTGATACGACTTGTAATAATACGACAGTCCATTTTTTTCTTAAATGCAACTCAACCAGTCACACAACGCACACCTCACCACTCACACCCATGTGTTAATATTGTAGTATTTGTCTGAGAAAACAGATTATTAATGCCTAATTCATATGAATGTATAACTGATGAGAACTATAGAGTTGATGAGAAAATAATTTTAAAATATTGCTCATATTGACGCTATAATATACATATATGTGTATATGTGTGCGCGCG
>NC_136495.1:107516002-107531002 GCF_053919585.1 Euprymna scolopes
ATCTAGTTGGCCTGTAGCGATCTGTGTTGTCTAGTGTCTATAAGGTCACACCTTCATGACATAAACAAGTGATCGCACATTGAACTTCGTCTCTGGTCTTTGGAAAGGTAGACCCCGAAACGGTGTGTATTCTCTCCTGATGATCCAACATTATCTGAAGACCGGAATGGGTTACCTCACAAATGGAAAACAGCCAATAAACTTTATTATATAACCAATATTTTCAGAAATAAATGAATGTCTCTTTAAATGGGATTCATACTGAAAGCAATGTCCTTGAGAAAAATAATGTTCATAGATTGTCTGCAGATTTGCCCTTTTGAGTGGACACTGGTTGTCCAGTATTTCTAGTGGATATTTCAAGTAATCAGTCTCTGGGTGGTCGAATGGGGATAACGGAGAGAGACTGGAATCTAAGATTTCCAGTAAAAAGTATCGGTGTACTCATTCTTTTGCAGACTGTTGCCTTCATCTTCACAGTTATTTTTGTATCACCACGTATCGGCCAACTCTCCTCTGGCCTTCTTCAGGTAATAAATATATATAATACTAGATAAGAACTAGATAAGAACACAAACTTAGATTTATAAGACTATAAAATCCAACCTTGATCGCCCTTCGGGGCTCGTAGCGCAGTGGATAGAGGCGTTGAGTGTCTACGGTTCCAAGTGAGATAACAGTTTTAACCCTACTGAATGAGACCAGAGGATAAGTTGGCCAAAACGTGGCGAAATAACAACAACTATGGAAGACAGTAATTACTGAGTATAGTCTAGGAGCGAGAGACTAGTGGCAGATGAACCAGCCCAAATGTGACAACAATACTCCATATATGGGCGAATGGTGGCTTTATAGAGGCACAGGATACTTTCAGGCGTTAGTAGTTTTCTAGCACGATAAAAAATAGCCTACCTTCTTCGCAGCTGTCCTAGCAATGCTCTTAATGTAACTGTTCCAACTCATGTTTCCTGTGAACATTAGGCCGAGGAGTTTACTATGTTGATGCATGCGAATTTACTTTACTGGTTCTAATGTATAGAATAAAAAAAACAGTCGATTCACTACAAAGAAAGAAATAAAAAGACGGATTTTGGTCGACACCGGTTTGTACTTTCATCTTCACACATTCAAGCGGATTTTCACGACCAAGAGTGCGTTCTTATATATACGTACACAACTTTAGTCAATCTTTCAAAAAATTATTATTAATTGTAATTATTACGTAGATTATTATTATGTTTTTAATAAAAAAAAAAAAAAACATCAATCTAGATTGCCTCATTTTGTGGAGCTTGAATCGCAAGTAAATAATATAATTCGTATTTATTGTTTGTTTTTTTTTAATAAAAAAAAGATTCAAGGCAAATTTGGATTAAAATAGTTTTATTTGGAAAAAAAAATTGTAAATATATAAACGCACTCTTCATAAAAAAAAAATTTTTTGGTTTGCAAATAAATAATATAATTCGTATTTATTGTTTGTTTGTTTTTTTAATAAAAAAAAGATTCAAGGCAAATTTGGATTAAAATAGTTTTATTTGGAAAAAAAAATTGTAAATATATAAACGCACTCTTCATAAAAAAAAATTTTTGGTCGCAGATAAATAATATAATTTGTTATTATTATTTTTCTATAAAAATATTAATCCGAAGATTGATTAAAGTTGTGTAAAAAAAATGCGCTCGTAGTCACAAAAATCTGCCTGAATGTGCGAAAGTTTAAGGCCAAACCGGTGTAGACCTAAATTTGCCCTTTTCTTTCTTTCTTCGTAGTGAAGTCGGCTGGGGTCCTTATTCCATACTCCGTCCGTAATTTTGTAAGAAAGTTTCGCCGTTCTCTCATATATATAAAATAAGTGAGTTAAATGTTAAATATCCAGTCCGTTTGTACCAAAAAAAAAAAACATTTTAACAAGAAGAGGTGCACCTGGTTACGAGATGCATGATCAATTACCAGAAGATAAAATAATCATCAGATGTACTGAAAAAAAAAGTATAATAATTTTGAATACAAAATAATGCACCTAAAATCAGGGACCAGTTTTATAAGAAGAAACAACATAAACATGACCGATTGTTAAAACATAAGATAAATGTTGGATGTATGAAAATGCATTTTGCAAGAAGTGTATGCAGATGAAATCGATTTGCACCGAGAGATGAAAAAAATAGGTTGGATTGTGAAAACGGCCTAGGGTGTGGTTACAGTGAGAATGCCAACATATATGGTCACAAATCTATTATAATAAAGTCGCATTCCTGGATGTTTATTTGTTCACAATTTCGTTAATATATACAAAAGATACACTGTTTCACAAATAGGATTTGATACTGAAAACGGACTTTTATTCCTGCATGATTTCTATATCATTCAAACACGATAGCGTTTGAATATATGGTTAAGTGGCAGTTTTAGTCATTTAGAACTGCTTTAAAGCTTCACCGCTCACTCATTTTTCGTCTAAATTTAAAATAATTATTACAGTTTATAGATCACCTTCTCAGCTATATTGTGAAAACAAAATTTCAATTTTTCGTTCAGTAAAACAACAGTTGTGACGGAATTTCTGATGTTCAAAATCGTAAAAATATGTAAGGAGGTGAGCGATGCTTTTTTCTGACTGGTTTCCATAGCAACCACGTCGCTTCAGCGACTCTTGTTGCTACTAATTCAAAAAGTGAAGGAACAAGTGAAATAGACAGAATGAAAGCATGAAAGGGAGATAATTGGGGGATTTATTGAAAGTACATTGTTATTACATATGTGTTTATGGGGGCAAAAAATAAGATTGAAATTAAATAAAGAACAAGTGAATTTATTGGAAAAATCATGGATTACAATAGAAAAATGCGATCATGAAATGTAATATGGTTCAGCTTAAACATGAAAAAGTAAAAGACTAGTTGTTAAAACTGGAAAATCAAAGAACAAGATATTCTAGTAAAAATATGATAAATTTATAACTTAAAATATTGCAGCATTAAGAATTTTTTTTTAATTCAATTTATAACATTATATAATCAATTCTTAATGCTACAATATCTTAAGTTATAAATTTATATTTTTTACTAGAATATCTTGTCGTTTACTTTTCCAGTTTTAACAAGTAGTCTTTTACTTTTCCATGTTTAAGCTTAACCATATTACTTTACAGTTTGTTTGTTTGTTTGTTTTTTTTCTTATTTTAAAAAGGATACGGTGGATTATTGATGTCTGGCAGTCTACCCTGCATTCATAACTTAGTACTTACCTGATAATCTAGTCGCCTCATTTCTTGCCTTGTGGAGTAATCTTTATTATTTAATAGGAATAACGATCTCGGCTTGACTTGTTTTAATGACGTCTCACCCATCTTCGCCATGCGTAACTTTATTACCAAACAGATTGTTCATTGATTTTGTTTGTTTGTTTGTTTGTTTGTTTAAATGCACAATTAACTTCATTAAGCAGACATTTTAGCATGTCTATGACGGAAGGAGATTATCAGAAGATAACATTGACTTCCGATTAAACGTTTACAAACAATAAAAACTAAAAGATACTATGATTTATAATACAAATGAAATAATTATTTATTATTTTCGAAGTTCATAATCTCAGTCGTGCAAGTTTTATTCTCACTCGTTGTTGGTAGTTTGGACAGGCCGTCGGTTTGTTTGTTTTTGGTTTGTCTGTTTGTTTTTAATTTCTTTCGGTGGTAGGACCTATTGTATTTATTAAAATTCTCACAAGAAGTATACAACACGTATTCTTATGTCTGCAACGTTTCAGCCGTTTACCTTCTGGTCTTCTTCAGTTGATCCGTTTTGATGTGACTATCATTCGTGATCGCTTTTTCAGCACTAAAGGAGGTTCAGTTTGCTTAATTAACTTTCGATTAAACGTTTACAAACAATAAAAACTAAAAGGTTCTATGATTTTTTTAATACAAATAAAATAATTATTGCTAATAGTCAGCTAACGTGGCTATTGTTAATTTTTATTGTAAAATTTTCAATAATGTCCTTTTCTCATATTTTATCTCAATAAATCGCTCCACAATAGAAATACAGAACAATGAAAGTGAAAGAATTGATTTACCTTGTCACTGTTTCCAGCAGCGCTACGCCGGAAGTTAGGAAGTACGTTAGCTGATTATAACCTAATTTATTATAACGAGCAGGGATCCCAGCGTAAAATAGGCTTAAATGTGATATTTTAATTTATTTCGTATTTATTATTATAAAGCCAATTCTCTGTGTATTGTTATGGTGTACTTAATTTATAGTTAGTTATATTTCAAAAGTGTAAAAACAAAATATGACTTGATGCCATCCGCTTGAATCGAAACCAAAACATTTAGCGCCCCCAGCCTTAGTTGATATCGTTTGAACTATCGTCAGATGGATGAGATACCTAAAAGAAAAAAAAGAACCAACTTTAACGTATAAATGTATGCGTATGCGCATAAGAACATTTTAAGTTTACTTTCCAATTATTTTTTTAAATTTTGACCTATTAGCAGCTATTTTTACCGACTAAAAATCCATAAAAGAACGCTGCACAAAATAAAATTCAATCATTTGATCCGCCTTGCGACCTTGTATTTCGTGGGAGATGCAGTTTGAAAAAAATGGACACAGACAGACACACAGGCATAGTGAGTTTTAGATATTAGATTTTCTAAGGTCATACTCTCAGCTGTGTAAGTTCTAATTACACATAATGGTCACTCTTTGAAGTTTTTTGTTAGTGTGTTTGTTTTTGTTGTTGTTTTTGTTTTTTTTATTTGTGTGTTTTCGTTTTTATTTTCTTTTTAAGGTGGGGGTAATTTCTTTCAGGGGGTATATTTATTAAAATGCTCCCGAAGAGGTATAAAACACGAACTGTCATCCGTATCATTTGGATTCTTCGGACTACTGCTCCCATCTTCATTGTCATTTTCACATTTCGGCCGATGTAACCTTTGATCTTCTTCAGGTGTATCTTGTCGAACTCGGGAATGTTTCTCTCGAACTCGGAAAATCGACAGAAATATTCCCGAGTTTGACAAAATACACCTAAAACAGGTCAGAGGTTACAGCGACCGCAACGTTGTAAAAATGACACTACAGATGAGAATAGTCGAAGCTTACGATATCATATATAATTTACACATTATTTTTTGCTCAATATATATATTGTCGTACGGGCGGTCAGGTTTCGATCCTGGTTTGAGGTAGTTGCCTGTCTAGCCGCACTTATGAGCTGCGATACAGCGAAACAGTACTGTATGTAAATGACATATATATATATATATATATATATATACTCTTATAAATTTGTTTTGTGTGTGTTCATTGATATTCATATTAAAATCTCTTTTTCTATTTCTTTAAAAAGAAAATATAACTTTATTATATATTGCATTCATCTGCAAAAGAACTAGCTAATTTGCATATTCTTTTAAACATTCATTTTAATTAATTTCCTATTAGTTATTTTCGGTTTTCTGATGCGATGATCATCTTTAGTTATTTATTACGTGTAATTATATCCATGCAGGTATTCTACATGACTTATACCTGCGTAATATTTGCGTAAAAAGCTTCTAGTAAACACAAACCTCTAATCAAAATTATACAAATAACCAATCCTAATCTAAAAAAAAAAATCAGAAACGTAACGAACTGTTATGTCCGCAACGTCTCTCCAGCTTTCTTCAATCCCTGTGCAGGGCAATACATTTTCATTTCACTCTAATAAATTTAAAAATGAATTTTAATCACTACGATCCGAGAAAAAAATTGGTCATTATCGAATCGGTTTAACATTTTGAAAATGTTTATTCATCAAACGAAAAAAAAAAGTAGTTTTACCGAACGACAACGAATTCTTTTTTCTTTTTTTTTTCTTTTACCTTAACCAAAGCTATTGTCACTGAACCGTGTCATAGCCGTCGTATTTAAAGGCTCAACCTGGTTGGGGAGTTGGCCATCAATATGTTTGTTCACATCACGTTTAAATTTGATGTGGTAGTGAAAGCAGGAAGCATCGAGAGAATTCGAATGGCAGTTATTAGAGTGGAATGTCTTCCGAAATCTACAGTCGGCTGGCTTAAGGGTATTAACCCTGGGGGAGCACAAAAGCAATGAGTTCATCAGAACACCTTCCGTGTAAGTACTTGTAAAACAAGCAAAGGGATATTACATTGCGGCGAGACGTGATAGGAAGCTGAAAGTTGGCAGACAATTCAGGACCTATCATATTAGTACAATAAGCTGGGGTGACTGTAGCTAGCCAGAGTGACTTTGAGCTATTAAGAAAAATAAAAATAAAAATAATTATGCGGAAATAATAGATGATCTCTGCATTTTAAACATAATTTCCATGTCGTATACGATTTCATAATTTTACAGGCACATTGTGGTGTACCAGCAAATATTTACGCATTATTATTATTATTATTATTATTATTATTATTATTATTATTATTATTATTATTATTATTTATTTATTTATTTATTTATTTATTTATTAATGGCTCAGAGTCACCCTTGGTGACCAGTCTTTCCTCGGCTTATGGTATCATATTTTATTAAAGTATTATTCCTTGTTCTAATGGCTAAAAGTTGCCCCGGGTGGCCAGAGTCGCCCAAGGTTACGGCATCATATATTATTTACGCATTATTATTATTATTTTTATTTATTTTTTTAATGGCTCAAAGTCACTTCGGGAGACGGGATATATATATATATATATATATATATATATATATATATATATATATATATATATATATATATATATAAAGAGAGAGGGAGAGAGAGATTACGTATTATTTTTATATATTATATATTACTTTATATATTATGTATATATACATATATATATTATATCTATAATATAAAGCTGTGTGTGTGTGTGTGTGTGTGTGTGTGTGGTCACGAATAGGCTCCTATATGGTTGATTATTTTAAAAAACTGATAACATATAATGATAGAAGGTGTATCGAGGATCAGAAATGGGTATGTTTGATCTGGCAGAAAGGTGGTTCATTAAAATTGTGGGGTCTGCGGTCGCGCTTGGCCCCCAAAGTATGGAAGAAAACAATTTTAAAAAAACATTTACAAGGGCTTTTGATATAGATGTACATAAAGATTACTTTGATAAGTATGTTTCAACTTAAATAGGGATGGTATCATAAAATTGTGGGGTCTGCGTTCGCGCCTGTACTCCATGGAAATATGGCACAAACTTTAACAAAGACTTTTCATATCTATTTGCCTACGTATGCTTTGATAATTATGTTTTAGTTTGAAGAAATATGGTATAATAAAATTATGGCGTGTTCGTTCGCGCCTGACCTCCATAGAATGTAAATATGTCACAAAGTTTAACAAGGTTTTATAAATGGAATGAGGGTCCACAATAACACCTTAACTTTAATCTTAATTCACGTTAGCTTTTATTTATTTTTTTGAGTTGAATCATATTGTATCGAATAAATTCACCTCATAAATTCACGTTCTTATTAAAGTGAAAGCCAAAAAAAAGTCGGAACTTTAGACAATTCTCGACACAAATTTTGCATAACTCTGTTTTTTTTCCTTCTCCATTTGCACGTGGCACTCTTTCGAAAATAGATAAATAGATAAATAATAAAAAATAAGAACGTTACTTGTTATCGTGTCAAAAGAAGGAAAAAATCCTGCTCACGTGATTACGTGTCTTTTTAAAAACATTTACATAACCCTTTTTTTATATATCTGTTTAAGCGTTTTTGTCAGTGTACTAGAAGGAATTCAGTTGATTACAACCCTTTCTGCGTGTTCTTTACATTACAATAGTACAACCCTGAATCCGACGGCGCAATACTACACCGTTCAATACTGTAAAACTGAAACGAAGCTGTTCTGCTTGAAAAGGGTGCCATTTTCTTTTTATTCATATTTATATCGATTCTTTACTTTAAAAAACTAAAGTAATTACGTGTTTACTTTTTTAATATCCCATTTTACTGTTTCGGATTATTTTACTAAAGTAAGTAAAGCTTCATTATTTTTCAAACCTGTTTTTGTTTATTTGTTTTTCGATATTTCGTCGATATTATTTAGTAAGAGTGTTTAGCAGAAAAGCCAACAAACGACTACCCGAAAAAATAAATATACAAGAAATAAATGTTATCATAGTCAATAAAAGTTCAGTTCATTTTTGTTTTTGTTTTGAAATAGATTTAATGCTCTTTACTTGAAATAATTTCAGCGAACCGAAATTAAAACGAAATTGTAGGCGATAACTACTTAAATGAATTTTTATATAAACTACACATGCCATAATCGACTATTCCTCAACCACAAAATAACGGAAAGCATTAAAATATGTTTATAAATATTCCTTACATTGACGGAACTCTCTTAAATTGTTAACATAGAATGCTCAGGTGCCCCTCCTTCAAACTGAAAACGGAGCTCTCCATTTCAAAGTCGCTGCCATTTTGATTTTTTTAAAACCGATTCGTGAATTAAAAACAACATTTTTTTACAAACTACTTAGAAATACAAACCAATGAACTTTTCTACCATAAAAGTAACTTTTGTTGACTATGGTAACATTTATTTCTTGTATATTTATATTATTATATATATAACATTTTCTCTTTGTAAGGAACCATCATTTTGTTGATCACTCTTGGCTACGAATGGAAACAAAGTTGATAAAAAAATATATTTTCGCGAAAATTATCTTTACTTTCATCATATTTTGCTTATGGTAAAAAAAATATCTCTTTACAACCCCTCCTTTTCATAACCTATCATACTTTCATCAATCATTTGATTTTATTTTTTTACTTTATATTTTATCTATTTATTTTTATATAATTATTATTATTATTATTATTATTTATTATTATTATATTTATTATTTGTTATTATTTTTATTATTAATTTTATTATTGATTATTATTTTTATGCTTATTATTATAATTATTTATTATTATTATATTATTGATTAATATTTATTGCTATTATTATTAGTTTATTATTTTATTATACTTATTATTTATTATTATTTATTATTATTATTTTATTATTACTCATTATTATTTATTATTATTATATTTCTTATTTATTATTATTATTATTTATCATTATTATTATTATTATTATTTATTATTATTATTATTTATTATTATTTTTATATTTATTATTTATTATTATTATTTATTATTATAATTATTATTATTATTTATTATTATTATTATTATTATTATTATATTTATTATTTATTATTATATTTATTATTTATTATTATTTTATTATTTTTATTATTATTATTTTAATTATTATTATTATTACCATTATTATTATTATTATTATTATTATTATTATTATTATTATTAATGTTTATCATATGCATAGGAGGAGAGATGTTTAAAGAAAAGATAGATACAACATAGATATCTACGAAAATGGCAGCAGGGAAAAACAAATTAAACACAGGATGAAATGATAAAATACAAGAAATTAACCGGCTTTGCTCGGATCAATTAATGTCTTTAGGAAGAGATTTTTTTCTGAAACGTCGGTGTACGTATAGGATCTGGAAATTATGTTTACAAATGTAGACATTATATATCATTTACGCATTATTTTTTTATTTTTATTAATGGCTCAATGTTACTCCGTGTTGCCAGAGTCGCCTCAGCCTACAGTAATGCTTCATTTTTTGTTTTTTGTTTTGTTTTTTGTTTTGTTTTTGTTTTTTGCATCCTTTGCAAAAAGTAGATACTAACAATTAATGCACACGCCCAGTTGTGGCATTGAATATCGTATATGCTATACTATACGCTCCGGGATTGTCCCCTCCTTTCTAAATTTATCATAAATTTAAGTTTGTTTGCATATTCCGTCTGCACCAAAACTTTGCACGTGCCGGTGCGAAAAATAAAGTATCGATTCTCGGCATGTGCACGCTGTGTTTTATCAATATCTTCGGTCACTAGACTGATAACCACCTGGCGCTGAGGCGAACAATTTCTAATCTACTGCAAGAAAACATTCGGTCGATTTTTATAATGCAGTTACGAAGTTCACTAGTCACCCCCCCCCCTGATCCATCCGCCCCCAAAAAGGAAAATGGCAGGAGGATTTATGTGCATGTTTGACACTTTTGTCCAGGCCTGTTGTTCTTCTCATAAACAACCTCATTTGCTATATTGTGGGTTAAGATCGGGAAGTTGTATATATGCATTGATCTAATAGTATGATCACGATGAACAAAACTGTAGACAAAAGCACATGAACACACACACACACACATATATATATATATATAGAGAGAGAGAGAGAAAGAAGAAGAAGAAGAAGAAGAAGAAGAAGAAGAAGAAGAAGAAGAAGAAGAAGAAGAAGAAAGACTCATTAAGTCTTTGACAGGCTATTGATACCTACGTAGGGGTGCCTGCGCGTGAATTTTTTGTGGCAGGAGGTGCGCAATCTCCAACCACACCTCTCCTGAGTCGACATTGTTGAATACCAGTGGCAAGGGAAGTGTCTGTACAGGATGACTGGAAACAAATACCGAGATAAGCAGAGAGCACATACAGCGCCTAGAATTCCCAAATGATCACCCGTCTGGTACTAACCAGGCTCGACATTGCTTAACTTCGATGATCTGACGAGAACCGGTGTGTCAACGCGATTATGCTCCACATACATACATGTTTCAGCGGAATCTCAATTCAAAGAGACCACCTCATCAGAATAAAAAGGGTTTTCATTAACGGACTTTTTTTGGGGGGGGTCTTTGAATGATGATTGCACTGAAACATGTATCCACATATGCAACAAATAATCTTTGTATAATAAGCAGACTGAGATTTGCGACCGCCTCTTCCCCTCTCTCTCTCTCTCTCTCTCTCTCTCTCTCTCTCTCTCTCTCTCTCTGTGGCAATTACAAATTCATCACTTTTTTAAAACATTTCTACAACAAAAATACGATGTGTACCAGTCCAAACCGTATTATAAAGGTACCTGAAAGAAAAATGACAAGTTATTAGCTAAATGAAAACATCATTGGCACTTGCATAAGTTTATTAGCAATATAGAGTTGAAAGTTTAAAATGTGAGAGGTATTTGTGCCGCACCCTGTATAATGAGAGACGGAGATAGCGAGCGAGAGAAAAAAAAATATAAATATATATATATATATATACTTGTTTATTGTTATATAAACATGTTTACACCCCGCTGCTACAAACAGCCACTTGTTTCAATCAAACAACAGATATCATCAGGCAGCGACTTGACTATTCAAATGTTCAATGAATAAAGATTATTCATTGAACATTTGAATAGTCAAGTCGCTGCCTGATGATATCTGTTGTTTGATTGAAACAAGTGGCTGTTTGTAGCAGCGGGGTGTAAACATGTTTATATAACAATAAACAAGTATTATCAGCTCTTTTTATTGAGCACTATCTAACAACCTCGTTGAATTCACTAGTCCATTACTTTTGAATAAAAAAAAAACAAGTATATATATATATATATATATATATATATATATATATATATATATATATATATATACTAGCATGTGTGTGTGTTGAGCAAAACAAAAGTGGTAGTAGGAAGGCAGGCTCGAACCGTGGCTACCGAGAAAGAAGGCCGATTGTTCCTAATATTTATTAATGACCTCCCCGACAAAACTGCTCCTGAGATGGGTATATATGCTGATGACACTACACTCTATAACAGGCATGACAGGAAAACAAATGAACACATATCTAAAGAAATGGTAAAAACATTAGAGGATGACCTCCAATCTGTAGTGGAATGGGGACATAAATGGATGGTCACATTCAATGCTGCCAAGACTAAACTGGTTTCCTTCAATAATAACAAGAAACCTTCTCTGCCACCAATAGCAATAGCCAGTGACTCCCTGTCTGAGAGTACATCTTTCAAACTGCTTGGCCTAACGTTCACAGGAAACATGAGTTATTATTAAAAACATTGCCAGGGCCGCTGCGAAAAAGGTAGGCTCTCTCTACCGTGCTAGAAAACTGTTGACACCTGAAGGTATCCTGTATCTCTATAAGGCCACCATTCGTTCATGTATGGAGTATTGTTGTCACATTTGGGCTGGTGCATCTGCTACTCGTCTCTCGCTCCTAGACAAGGTTCAAAAAAGAGTCGCCAATCTGATAGGCCTTGAACTGGCATCTAAGCTTCAGCCTCTGTCCCATCCACGAAACGTTGCATCCCTCTGCCTTTTCTACAAGTATTTTAATGGTGAATGCTCTGACGAACTGCAGACACTTGTGTCCCCACGACGTAGACACCCTCGACAAACCCGACAGGCAGCTAAATCCCACCCCACACAGTAGAGATCCCTAGATGTAAAAGATCTTTCTACTCCAGTAGTTTCTTCCCCAGAACCGCTAGACTCTGGAATTCCATTCCAGGTTCCTGCTTCCCTAACTGTACTGACATGCAAAAGTTCAAGTGCAACGTGAACCGATATCTTGCTGCCCAAATCCCAATATAGTGCCCCAGTAGTTGCTGCCCCTGAAAGTAGCCCCCTACACCAAAGTGGCAATGTGCCTTGTTTGGGGTGAAAATGTAATAAAAAAAAAAGTTGTAGGTATAGACAGCTTCCGGTATTCAACCACGTGGTCATGCTAATGGGCATAAAAAATATGGCTACCAATATGTGTTACCGATTGTCCATGTATGTTCTAAAGAAAAAGAACAATTCTCCATTCGGAAAATAATTATTATAATTGCACATTTGGGATAATTTTAATCAAAATATCGTAAGTGAATTCGTGTTTGAACTTTTATTTTTATTGGAGAAAGTCGAATATTTCATTTTATTTTATTTATTTATTTATTTACCGCAAAACAAACAATTTTTGGGTGTGTATTACTGTACACATAGATTCGAAAAAGTTGTCAAAATACAAATATATAACAAATGTTATCAAAAGCCAGATAAGTTACTTTTCTACCAAACTGGATATATTTTTCGTGTTTTTATTCAATATAACATGTTTATTCAGCTCGAAAAACATACATTGTTTACCGATCTATTGGAAAATTCAAAATGGCGCCCGACTCTCTCTTTAACACGGTAAGTTCGGGAAAAGGTTCTATAAATAATAAACTAGACAAAATTCTATTAAAACCTACCGAATATATGTCAACCTATGTCACGGTAATATATATTGAGCGAGTTTCTAACAGTATTTTGTCTAGTTTTATATTTATAGCACCTTTTCCCAAACTTACCGTGTTAAAGAGAGAGTCGAGCGCCATTTTGAATGTTCCAATACATCGGTAAACACAGTATGTTTTTCGAGCTGAATAAACATGTTACATTAAATAAAAACACTGAAAACATATCCAGTTAGGTAGAAAAGTAACTTATCTTGCCTTTGATAACATTTATTTGTTATATATTTGTTTTTTGACGACTTTTTCGAATCTATGTGTACAGTAATACAACCCCCAATTTTATATAATATTTTACAGTATGTTCTTTTAATAATAAATAAAACTTTTCACTGAGTATTTTCAAATATTTTAAAGTAAGCATTTTTTACGGCAGTGTTTTTTTTTGTTTGTTTGTTTGTTTTTGTTTTTTATGATTGCTGAATTATGAATATTTTAGCACGGGGCGTAATTCATTTCTTTGAAATATATTTAAAACTTCAATTTTTTTGTTTTTTATAACATTTTAACTGTAAATAATTTACATAACGAGTTTGTTTTACTGTAAAAATAGATTCGAAAAAGTTGTCAAAAAACAAATATATAGCAAATAAATGTTATCAAAGGCAAGATAAGTTACAAACATGCCGACATTTTTCTTTTTAAAATATATTGATAAACATTGTATGATTTTCGAAGCGATTACACGTTTTAAAGTAAGTAAAACCACTAAAAACCTTCCCAGATAGGTAGAAGAGTAACTTATCTTGCCTTTGATAACATTTATGATATATTTGTTTTTTGACAACTTTTTCGAATCTATGTGTACCTAAAATGTAATTTAACTTGAAAATAATATTTAAAATACACGTGCGTACACTGCACAACCACCCTTATTATTATTATAATAATAATAGTAATAATAATAATAAAAAACGGTGTAGATGACATCGACTGGCGCCACACCACACCAACTAGTTGTGAAGGGTCAGGGAGGATGGAAAGACCGAGGTGAGAGAGTACTGACCAAATCTCCATTGGAAGTGTGCAGTTCAAATCTGGTACCTTGGGGAGGCATTGTGTCACCCAACCCCCAGGAAACACCAATGGCCGATGCCAACGAGAAATCAGTGACAACGGCTGTTGCGATAACATGCAATCATCTGCACAAGTGGTGAAAAGGTGGAGAACATTGGAAATCTGGGGAAACTTGTCACTTGGTCTCCAGGGAACACCACAGATTACTGCCAGTGAGCAATCACTGATGATGGCTTGTGAGACAACTAATACGTTACACATTTTGATGAAAAACATGGGGGAAAAATGGACATAGAAGAACAGAAAACCAAAACTTTAAATATAATTTCTGTATTTAAAGTAATAGTTATTTAAATATTTCAACATATAATCTTGTGGAGAAAATCCAGCTTCCCAATAAGGAGCACTCTGGATAGGAACAAAAATAATCTCGGTCATGAAAGATTTTTCCTCCACCGACCGAAGACAGAAAAGGTAAAGTGTAGCATCAAAACAGATACTACATTGTGATCTTGTTCCGAAGGCCAAAAACTCTTTGTTTAATGTTTCTTTAATTGTTTGTTCCCTAAATTCATAATTCAGTTTCATCAGTATTAAATTGTATATTGCTTTAAAATTACTTAATTTTACATAGATAATGTTTATATTTTATATTGAATAAAGTTCAGTTTAAGTAGTAATCGAACTGTGTTCCTTTTTCTTTTTAAAAATGTTTTATTGCTCTTTTTCAAATGGCCCTCATATAGTACTGACAGTCTGACAAATCTTACCTACATTGCCTGCAG
>NC_136495.1:107536002-107556002 GCF_053919585.1 Euprymna scolopes
CTTCAAGTCCAATAAAAACAAGTTCTTGTTGAGCCAGCCCGCCTTAATAATCAATTTCTACCTTATTTCCACCAGTAACTATTAATACGTTGTTGTCTCAGCAACTACTGTACACTTATTAACCCTTATCCTCGAGTGGCTCTCGGACTTTGAAAAGTTGTGACTCCCTTGTAAAAAAAAATGCTTTACTCAGAGTATTATCAGTTGAAGCTCAGTCGAGCGCCTGCCATGAAAATAACGGGAGAGCAGAGAAAGACTAACAACTTCTTTTCTGAGATAAAAAGAATGTAGGTAAAAGTAGATGATATCACTAACTGGATCGGGTTTTAAGTTTGACATAACATGTTAATCGAATCGAATCTTAATAAATATATGATTTTTTTTATTGTTACACATATTTTATTGTTTCGTGTATTTTATCTTACTACTAAAAAAAAACTGCCTTGGATTAGTTTGTTTTGATGTGTTAAATAGGGTCTGCTATTTTTTTTTTTTTTTTTTTTATCGTTTGATGTTGTTGCAGTTCTAACTGAAGTGCAAACCAGTCTTTGGTTATTGGCTGAAATGGTCAACATCGCTTGAATTGCTCAAGATCGGCTTCTTAAAGGGCGGAGGTAGAGGACTGCATATTGCTGTTAATCAATCTCAAGTGGCTTCTTTTTTTTATTATTGGAGGAGCTGCGGTCCTTTTCCGGTCGGACAATTGCCGCCGAAGCGCGCTCCACTCAACCCACCATCTGCATTTCAATAAGCGATGTCTGTTTTAAACATGAATTCATGCAACGGCAGAGAAGAAACGCCGATCAAATGTGTGCAGGATGCGATAACATTATCCACTATAATTATCATCGCGTCTTTTGCAAAGTCCGCCAGTCCATCTCGTGGATGTTGACGTTTCCATGGGGATAATAATATTAAATTTATGACTACCATCACTAAGCTACGTTGAGCGATTATAAACACAGGTTGTCACTTGTGAAAACATTCACACGCGCGTATACGCGCGTATACGCGCGCGCACGCGCGTGCGTGCGTGCGTGCGTGTGAATGTGAAAAAATCCTGAACTAAATTATGTAGAATTACAACAAAATCTATTGTCTGACAAATAGTGTACAAATAATTCTTAAGTTTTTTTTCCTTAATCCGTGGATTTTCAATGAATGGCTCATATTATAGGAGGAATTGTTTTTAGCAAAACAGATGTGGATAATTATAAATTTTGCTTATTAGCACATAAATTGTAAATTAAAATTGAAGTGATGATGGAAAAAGGAAGAATGGGAGTAATACAGGAACAGTTGCAAAATGCAATGAATACTGGTATATTCCAGAAGAAATTGTGTATTTAAAAGCATATTCCAGGCTGCAAAATGAAATTCAAGTCATGCATACGTGGTAATCCATTATTTTCAACGTGGTAGAATACTTTGACAGTCCTTTAAATAACTAGGGATTCGTGTGGGCAAAATACTGAATTAGTAATGAATTAACTGAAAAGAAGTTTTTATGTTCTGTAATTAATTTGTATTAAATTAATATTTATATTTCCTTTATGTTTACATAAATAATCTGTAATCTTACGGAATTTCAGTATTTCATTATGTATGTATGTATGTATGTATGTATGTATGTATGTATGTATGCATGTATATTTTGGCAGCAAGTCATTATTCAAGCACGTCTGACTGAACACGACAGAGTTCTTCTTTTTTCCGATTTTGCTGGATACCTTTTCCATTCGCCGAGTGGTCTTTTTTTTTATTTCGGCTTGCATGTTGTATATTATGGCGCCCAAAAGCGCTTGAGGAGAATATGGCCGAACAATAACTTTTGGGCGACATAATATACAACATGTCAGCCGAAATAAAAAAGACCGCTTGGCGAATTGAAAAGTTATCCAACACAATCAGAAAAAAGAAGAACTCAGTCGTGTTCAATCAGACATGCTTGGATATATATATATATATATATATATATATATATATATATATATATATATATATATATATATAATATAATATATATATATATATATAATATAATATATATATATATATATATATATATATATATATATATATATATATATATAATCATTAAATAAAATAGAGATTTTTTGTCCCATTTCAACTTCTGAATAACAGTCTTCACTTTTGGCAGGATATGGCTAATGTAATCGCCATATTTGTCTTACTTCCCAATCCTTCTGGATTCGTCGTCAGGTATAGATTAATGTAACTGGTTTTGAACCATTATATATATATACTAGCAAAAGTACCCGTCGTTGACTGGGTTCAAAAACAGCCTACAGAAAATGGACTCTGATTTATGAAAGTATGGTAGGTTATGAAAAGGAAGGGTTATAAAGAGATAGCTTCGAATTTGAGGGTATCAAAACCAAAGCAAAATATGATGAAAGTAAAAATAAAATAGATAAACCTCATAATTTATTATACCATACCTGTTCACACTGAAACACTTATCACAATATTCTGTTGATCTATATTAAAAAACCTTGTAAAACTTTGTGACATATTTCCATTCTATGGAGGTCAGGTGCGAACGAACACCCCATAATTTTATTATACCATATTTCTTCAAACTGAAACATAATTATCAAAGTATACTTTCGCAGATAGATATGAAAAGTCTTTATTAAAGTTTGTGCCTATTTCCATTCTGTGGAGGCCAAGCGCGAACGCAGACCCCCACAATTTTATTATACCATGTCTATTTAAGTTAAAACATACTTATCAAAGTATTATTATGTACATCTATATCAAAAACCCTTGTAACGTTTTTTTTTATTTTTTTTATTTCCATACTTTGTGGACCAGGCGCGAACGCAGACCCCACAATTTTAATGAACCACCGTTCTGTTAGATCAAACACAACCCATTCCTGTGTCTCGATACATCTTCTATCATTATATGTAATCAGCTTTTTTTTTTTAAATAGTCAACCATATAGGAGCCTATTCGTGACCAGACACACACACACGCACACATTCAGCTTTATATATATATATATATATATATATATATATATATATATATATATATATATATATATATATGTATGTATAGTTTTATTTTTCATTACCGTATCTTTCTGTTAAGTTACATTATTGTTTCGGCTACTCGGCTGTTTTTTTTTGGGGGGGGGCGTCTGTAGCGTCCTCAGACTTTTACAGAAAAACCTCTGAGGACGCTACAGACGGCCAAAAAAAACGGCCCTGTAGCCGAAACAATAATGTAACTTAACAGAAAGATACGGTAATAAAAAATAAAACGCATATTTGCTCTACAACAGTATCGAGCACTTTCTTCAGTTTTTATTAATTACCATTTCCACTATATATATATATATATATATATATATATATATATATATATATATATATATATATATATATATTAGTCGTAATGTTAATAGTGTATGCTAAGCATACAAATTATAATTTCTTTCAAATTAAATTTGACTTGGTGTATGTATACTGAGATAACGAAACGCAATATTAATATTCTCAAATAATACCTTTGAAATATATGACGTAATTGCAATTAAAGATTTACACTGAATTGACATTATAATAAAATTAGAATCGTACAATGTTTCTCATACTTTGCTACATAATGAGTCGGAGTGGGGTAAGAGCGACTTTCAACCCAATATCCATAATCCTGTTTTGTTGGATGACGTCATAACCTCGTCTGTTCATGTAGTTAGTAGAAAACGGTGTATAAAAATTGGCCCTTATTTAAGGTAGGGGAAACCCTTCATACGGAGACAATTACTATTTATTTGGATACTACCAGAGTGCCCCCTTTCGGGGGGGGGAGCTGATTTTTCCACCACATTAAAAAAACGATCTTGTGTCTAATTTGCTTTCGTGGGGAAGCAAATAAATACCATCTGTTCTGATGCTGCACCTCATTTTTTGGTTTCGGTTAATGAAGTCCTTCATGCCTAATACATTTTGTTATTTTTGTTACTAACCAGAGTGCCCATTTTGTGGGGAGCTGGTTTCTCCCCCCACATTAAAAACCGACCTTGTGTCTAACTCTGCCCTCTAAAAAAAACTAAAATAAATAAAAGAAAATTATAAAAAAAAAAAAAATGCGAACTCTTATGCAAGCCACAGCTACAGCTTTGAAATATAGGAATATTGGTCATTTTTAGTGCGATGGTTGTCATCGTTATATGACGTCATAGTTAGGACCTTTGTGGTGATCAGATTTTGATAAACTTTTAGTGTGTTGTTCCCCACATCTAAAAAAAAAAAACAATATATAAAATAAAATAAATCATAAAATACTTTTTTAGAATTTTGACTGAACTAAAAGTTGTTACTCGTTTGCCTATTATGTTCATATTGATAGCAAAATTCAAAGCGAAATTCCTTTTAACTTTTTACATGGGAGAAAATCTATATACTTTGACAAATACGAAAATATATGTAATAGAATTAAAACGCCGTGATTGTTTTGTTGGGTTTTTTATTTAAAAAAAAAAAACTACTATTGATTCTCTAGTTTTTCTCATTGTAATATCTATTTATCTGATATTTATATGCGACATAGTAACGTTGACATGTCAGTTTCCTTTATAAATCAGTGAAGTTAAGCGATGTTGATACTGGTCAACTCTAGATGGGTGACATTTCAGAATACCAGGTGCTGTACATGGGAGAAGCTCTTTGCTTTATCCGACATTATTTCCAATCCTCCTTGACTTCCCATTGCTACTAGACTGTGGTTGTAGGTTGCGCGACTCTTGCTTCATGTAACGATTCATTTTGAAATGTCATTCTCGTGGCTTACATTTGAAATATTATTTTTCTCCGCCAGTAAAGATTGAAATGATTAAATTTGCAATACACGTCTAGCTGAAAACACTATCAATAATTCCACCCACTCTTTATCTGTGCCCAAACCTAAACGTAGATTCCATGAACAAAGCTTATTTCTTAGAACCGCACACCTGTGGAACTCTTTGTCGTCTTCAAATCCAATGTAAACAAATTCTTGATGAACCCTCCCCTTAAGTAATCCAATTTACCAAATTTCCACTACTAATGATTACTACGACATTATCCCATTGACTACTGTACACCCATTAACCCTTATCCTCGAGTGGCACCCGGTTCTTGATAAGTGGTGACTCCTATGAGTAAAAAAATATAGCATTTTTCGCCTGTCTGTAACAAGTAAGGTTAAAATAGCAATTTTCGTCGGTCTGTAACGATTAAGTTTGAAATATAATTTTCTTCCTTTTCTGTAATGATTAAGTTTAAATGTTATTTTTAAATGGTATTCTTTTAAATGGTATTGTCAAAAGTCCGTGAGGATTAGTTTTGGAACAGCATTTTTGTCGATCTATAACGATTAAGTTTTAAATAGAATTTTTTTTTTTTTTTCGTTTTGTTTTTTACTTGGAAGTCGCCACTTATCAAGGCCCGAAGCCACTCGAGGATAAGGGTTAATGGATGTAAGATGGAAGTGTAGAAATAACTTATGATGTAAATTGGGTATGATTTGATTATTTATGGGGGGACGGCTTAACAGGAACTTGTTTACATTAGATTTGAAGGTTACCATGTTGTATTCAACCGGGAAGCATGGCAGCGGCACACGGAGCCTGCGTTTACATTTAGGCACAGATAGAGAGTAGGGGAAATCATATATAGTTGTTGTAGCTAGGCGAGTGGGGTTTTTTTTCTGTAACAATTAACTTTTAAATGGCGTTTTCGTCGGTCTGTAATGATTTGAAGTTTGAAATTGGATTTTCATCACCTGTCGCGTAGATTGAACGGACGCATTCTTCGGACTGGAATTGTTTTTGTTTGTTAATTTTGTTAGTGGTTGTTAGTAATTATTTCGGGCGGAGCAGAAGACGAAATTCGAGGAGATCTGTTTCAGATAAGCCGATGACTGAGACTTTGGCACGTAAGATTAACTGACACAGAATGACACTGCGAAGCATTTCTGAAGATGCCTGGAGGCTTAGCTGCTAAGTGTGAAAACTCTTTCTTTTTTTTTTAAATTACATTTAACAGAATTACAAATTTCCTATCCATCTATTATATATATACATATATATATATATATATATATATATATATATATAGAGAGAGAGAGAGACAGACAGACAGACAGACAGAGAGATTATGGATTCTCCTCCGCCAATTTTGGGTCTAAACACTTGAAATTTTAGATGTAGGTTACCTGGACATGAATCAAACATTTTGATTCCCGAAAGGATGAAACACTAGTGTCTGTAGGTATTTAATTATTATAGTAAAAAATAATTATGACAGCCCCTTTAAGAAATTCGTTTCTTATCGTTGAGTACTTTCAGTTGAATTAAAAGTCGGTCAATTTAGCTCTTATGCGTAGATCATCGTATAACGATTAGATCACTGTCTGACTGACGTAAATGAACATTTAAAATTAAGATGTTTAAAATTCAACGTTATTTCAAGCGGTTAATGGTAGCCGAATGGATTAGGTCTCCGCTAATCGAGCCAGAGATGACTCGTGATACGGGGTTCGAATCGTTCGGCTGGTATTAATCGTGACACCCTGCACTGAAGATTCCCGAAAGGATGAAACACTAGTGTCTGTAGGTATTTAATTATTATAGTAGAAAATAATTATATATATATATATATATATATATATATATATATATATATTAGCATTATTTTTGTCGCTTATATGTGTAGACAACGAACAACGGACTTGATTATGATACCATTATCAATTATTACTTCGATGGTTGCCGATAAACTACTTTGTCATATATCGTTATAGATGTACACGATGCGATTTAACGATAAACCAATGATCTTTAAAATATGCTCTTCGACCAGTGACTTACATAATGATAAATAAATAACAGTGGCCGAGATTCCATACAAACCCACAGTACAATACAACACTGCACGAAAAGATTTTGAAAGCAATTAACTCCGGTTCGCTGCAGCAAAGATACAATCAAACCTTTTCATGTCCAACACAGCAACGAAAGTTCTTGTAAGAAATATCCAAATTATGTTTACTCGTGTTCACCTCTAAACACGGCAAATTACACCCGGAACGTGATGGGCTGCTGTCAATTAGGGACCATGCTTACAAGGACACTCTGACTAGGGAGCTGAGCAGCAAGATGTCTGTTCACTTTGCACTTAGATTTCTGCGTGTTGATACCGTCGAGGGGGGCAGGCTACAAGAAGGGATTTCCAAAGTTTAGCAGTTCGAGGGTGGCAAACCTTCAGAGTAGAACGCTCTTTGCCATGTAAAGGTGTGAGATTTTGCTGCTGGTTGGGTGAGTCGAGTTATCTACGTTGAAAGAGGCATCAGTGTTTGAAACGACTTTTCGGTTGACACAGACTTTTATATTTAGAAAAAAGTTCTATTTCTTTCAAGAGCCTATCTTTTTTTTTTTAACTTATTTTAACTTATTTTAACTTATTTTAACTTATTTTAACTTATTTTAACTTCATGGATTTCGATGCTAAGCATTTATGTCTAGTATTTTCAAATACCCGCCAATTTGCTAGTGGACAGGCTCGAAGTCACTCATCTTCAGTGGTCTTACGCGACTCAGTATGTCAACGCGATTATGCTCTATGTAAACTGTTATAGACAAAACTGAACTATTACCGTTTGAGCTATCGTCAGATGGAATCGAAAAGCGTTCAAAGTTTTACCGACTTTAACCGAGCAGCTATATTTACCGGCTAGAGACCAAAATGAATTTTTCCACGGACCCAAATCCCCTTTATATCAAGCTTCATGTCTGTACACCAAGAATTAAAAGAGAAGTTTGGTGTTTTCAGACAGATAGACAAACAGACAGACACAAGAATGCATATATATATATATATATATATATATATATATATATATATATATATATATATATATATTCATCGATTTAATAATATAATTATGAAGAATAAAACTTTAGACACACACACACACACGTGTGTATATGAGGGTAAAAATAGTTAATATTTATTTATAAATAATTGTTATTTTAACCACAGATACTAATGTTTTATACTTACGCTATTATCGTTGTAAGGAGTGATGATGACCTCTGGTCGAAGAATTCGGACCCAGTCATGGTCACATTTTACTCGGTAGCCCGGAATTATACTAAATATAATCTAAAATAATAAAAAGAAGAAGAAGAAGAAGAAGAAGAAGAAGAAGAAGAAGAAATAAAACAAACAGACGTAACCAAGAAAACTGAAACCGCAATATCGTAAATTGACTACTCCCCCCCCAAAAAAAAGACTGTAGAGCCAGCACCAAATCCGTTCCACTGCCCACTGATGTCCAATTATCAGTTTTCTGTGTCCACTGACGTCCAGCTATCCGTTCCAGTGTCCACTAACGTCCAGCTACTTGTTCCAGTGCTCACTGATGTCCAACCATCAGTTTCCTGTGTCCACTGACATCTGGCTATCCATTTCAGTGGCCACTAACGTACAGCTACAAGTCCAAGCGCCCGTCAACTTCTGATACCAGTTTCCAGCATCAGATCCCGTCTACACGACCTGTACCAACCTGAGACAAGTCGTCTTGCTACATGAACACAATAATTTCAATCCCCCGAATCGCCCGTTCTAGCTCTGGCTGATCCTGACTCACCATCTCTATTACCATACAATTTTTGCTTGGTAAAATAAAACACAATACCCATCGTCTTTAACCGATCATCTGTGTTTGCCATTTGACGTTTACTATTACCGTTAATTCTTCTGCCTTGTGTCACCTTTATTGGTTGTACGGTCGATAGGTACCTTCGCCTTTCGACCTACTGCAGCAGTTTATTGGTGCTTGATATGAAGCAGAAATAAATTAACATTGCGATAAAGATTATCTATTATATATATAAAAGTGAACGTGTCTGTGTGTGTGTGTCTATGTACATTTCCCTACGCAATAACTCTGTCAGTTTTCAGCCTACATATATGAAATTTGATATACAGTGTACTGAGATTTGGAAAAAATCTTTGTAATCTGTCTCCGGCCAGAAATTTGGCTGTTAAGGAGTCAAAGTTCAACGATTTGACCTTTGAGAACTCTATCAAACTCCTCCGCCAATTTTGGGTTTAAACACTTGAAATTTTATATATAGGTTCCTTGGACATGGATCGTACTTGATAACTTGATAAATGTTAGGGGTCATAATAGGGGTCAAAGTTAAAAAAAATTTACCGCTTTTTTTTTTTCTTTTTTTTTTTTGCTCAACATACACCTCCAAACACCCGGGCAACGCTGGGCTGAAATGCTAGTTTCATAAATATGATTTTGAAATAAAATATTAAATAAGTCACTTTTCTCCCCAAAAATATGTTCGAATTTCTGAAATCATCAAAATCGATCTTTGAAGACCTTGAACAAGTTATTCGTTCTTTAACTCTCACAAGCAAATGCAATTTCCTTTCATGGCCGCAAGTCTAAACGATACGCCCAATCAATGGTGGTCGGCTAATTTTCGTATTTCTTTTATGGTTATGCTATTATTAGCAGGGGCGAAAAGGAGGAAGGCGAAAAGAAGAGCCGCGACTATTTGTGGAGATAATGCTTTAAAATCCCGGGTTGCCATTCGTCGTGATAAAAATGGCCGCCTTCTCAAATGCGAGTAAATTAAAAACGGAAGAGAATTTTAAAAGGAGAGAAAAACCTTCTTTTGGCTTCATTCATTTATTTATTTTGTTCTTATTAATTTTAGCGACGTTGGCAGATTTAGACAGGGTGGGGTCTTTTTCTATACAAAACTTTTGAAGCCCCTGGCAAGGTGAAACTTGAATCTACTTAAGGTGGAGTTGCACGTGTAATGTGGGGTTAGGAATGCGAACAATGAAAACGGCAAAACGAGTTCGAATCATAGTCAACTCTGTAATGTTCACTTTTTCGTTTCTGTTTGTATGTTTGCTTGTATGTATGTCGGTTCGTCTAATATACAGGGTAGTTTTTTTTAACGGCGGCGAACTTTAAGTTGACAAGTCTATTTTCTTTTACTTGCAGATTTGCCAACTATAATTTACTTTGAGTTAAGCTTGGTATTCCAATTTATCATAAAGAAACTGACACTTGAGCAGTGTTTGCAAATTGTGCAAATTTATTTTGAAAATAATTTTAAAACATTTGATGAATGAAAAATTACACGAAATGGACCTGTCAACTGACCACCTCGATCGTGCGATTACACCCCATTAAATTATTGTTTTTAGGGATGTTTAAATTCAAATGTCTACACTGATAAACCAGATACAATAGACCACTGTGAAAACAACATTCGACGCGTTATTCCTGAAATACAGTCTAATTTAATGTGTAGACTTTATGAAAATTGGAGCTCTAGATCACGCTATATACGCGCAAGCTGCATGGGACATATTACCCGAAATTATATTTAAAGTATAAACGCCTATAAATAATATTATAATAAATAGTTCTTTGGAATAAGGACGATTTATAACGAGTAAAATATTTGTTTAGATGGGTGACTTAACCCGTGCAGATATGTGTCGGCAAGTTGAAATGTAAACTGTTCATTTCAACTTGCCGACATATTTTTATTTCTTTCTGCGCATGCGTAAATTCAATTCATTTCTTCAAGTCGTTTAATATTAATTGTTTCGTAACTATCTCTCGCGACTCTCTTTTGAACCCTGTCTAGGAGCGAGAGACTAGTAGCAGATGCACCAGCCCAAATAATAAGTACGAAATCTGCATTAATTAAAATATTTTTAAGCGCATTTTACCACCTGGCAAAGCCGAGTTGCCCCCCCCCCGCTAGTTCTGAATAAAATATTAATTTTTACAATTTTCTATTTCACAAAATTTTCTTGTTATTTGAAACTGTCCACAATGTAGCAAGAATAGTGAGGCCTTATTGTTCGGTATAATCTCTTGGTGTCTTCTGTGGTAAATGGGCTGTACAGGGAAGAGCTCGTCCACCCACTAGACTTTTTAAGTCATTTTTATACTCTGTAAAAAAAAAAAAAAAAAAAAAAAAAAAGTGCTCTGTGTTTCACCTACCCAGATGTGGAAGTAGTATTTGAACATTTTCTGTTATCAAAGTGACATTTTTACCTATTTATTCACTTTTGCTGGTGCCATTTTTGCTGGTGCCATTTTTACCGGTACCATTTTTACTGGCGTTCTTTTTCCGTTGCTATTTTTTCCAGTGACATTTTTTTTCAGTACCAATTTTTCTGGTGCCATTTTTACTTGTGCCATTTTTTCCGGTGTCATTTTTACCGAGCACCATTTGAACATATTTGACTTTTACGTAAGCAGAGGATTGCATCTGGTGACAGGTATTTTCGAGAATGATCCAACCATTCTTCCAGCAGACTGGATATACTTTACCATTAAAAAGGAAATTCTACTGTGTTGATTCAATTTTAATTTCTACTTTTGTTGCATTTGGTAATTAAATTTTTATACTTGTGCAGTTTATACACCGTGCTTTTTTTTTAGATAGGATTTTCAAGTTAAATTCAATTTTTACGGTTCCTTTGTTTATTAAATTGCTATGGCGTTCTAAATAATAACGTGATTAACGACAGACTGTTAAATATATATATATATATATATATATATATATATATATATATATATATATATATATATATATATATATATATTAAGTACATGATATTGTTTTTGCTTAAAATGACACACACGCACACACGCGCGCGCACATACACACATACAAAAATTATGAAAATTCATCGAGTAGAAAGTTATTTATAGTTTAAAGTAATTTTTGCGAAAAATTGGGTGAAACTGCATTTTCCTTAGAGTTCATACACAGGGGACATAACTTGGAACGCAAATGTTTTATTATATTTTAACGGCGACAAATAGCGATAGACATTTTGGTCCCCCGACAAAAGGGAGTGAACCTGTAAATTCACCTTTGTCCGTTCGTCCGTTCGTCCGTCCGCATTTTTTTCAATAACTACGCCTTGGAAGTTTTTGAAATTTTCCAAAAACATTAAACACGATATGAGTAAAAACAAGTAACAGAGTGGGTTTTCTGGGGAAGCTCCGGTTGCCCCCCTAGGGGTGCCTTTCGAGTTAAAATGGCTAAAATTGGCACTTTTGTGCTTATTAAGAAAAAAAATTGATGGCTTGGATTTTTTTTTGTAACTAACTGATTTCTATATAATTTTGTTTATCTATACTTCGTGATTACTCTTGGGTGTGCCCCAGGGACATTTTTAGGGCTAATAAAAACACTCCATTTTGGGGGACTATTTTACCATATTTGTCTAAAATTATCTGTGTATGTCTATTTAGTAACAGTTTTGCATGGTGTTGAACTCAAATTTAAATATGTTAAGGCCTTTTGGGGCTAAATGGGAAGGGGGCAAATGATGGACTTAGTCATTTCTTTTTTGCATGGTGCAGAACTCAAATTTACATATGTTAAGGTTTAAAACTGCACGTTTTTTTTTTTTTTTTTTCATTTTCACCAGGATTTGACGTCCCCTGGAGACCTTTGGGGACTAAATGGGGGGGGGCAATGCTGAACTTAGTCCTTTTTTATGCCTCGTTCACTGTGCACTCACGGGGGGGGGGGGCATGCATGCTTAACTTTTACTACGAGCACAATATCAGTTGTTCTACTTGTTAAATTTTCGTAATTTTTGGATATATTACTATTTCTGACATAACAATTAAGTACGTAACGTTGCTTTTGCTTAAAACGACATATATTTTTTTAATCAATCTGTAGACACTATCTTAACAAGCACCCTATTTTTACGTTGAAGACCGGTAAATGTAGAATTATAAAGAAAAGAGTGGCAGCAACTGGTAGAATACCATCGAGCGTTTTTTGTTGGTTTGTTTTAATCCACCTTATCTTACGCATCTGTCGATAAAGATTCTAAAAGCCAAGTATCTTTATCATATTTAATTTCCTGCGCGATAACCATTATTATCACACACACACACAAAAATAACTTTTATAAAAAATACATTCACGGTGTTCACAACACGTCTGTGTGCGTGTCAATAAAACCCGACCAATAAATGTCACCGGGACATCGTGAATCTATTTTTATAAAACACTAGCGGTGCTACCCGGCGTTGCTCGGGACCGTATAAACAATGAGAAAATTGAATTTGGTTTTGTAATATATTTGTTATTCTTATGAGAGAGGATTTTTGTATGTTTATGTATCATTTGCTATTTCGAGCAAAAGAATATTTTACCTACATAAGACGGGTATTACACATATGAAATAATTGTATCTTACCTAGCGTAGGTAATTTACAGCATGTATATGTAAGGACAGGTAATAAACAACACATATATCTCATCAAATCCCAAGCGATGCCAGGTATTTTGCTAATATATATTCTCACCTATTTCATTCAATCCCGGGCAACGCTGGGTATTTTGCTAGTATATATCTCAATCAATCTCATGAAATCCTGGGCGACGCAAGGTTCTGCTAGTATATATTTGCATCTATCTCATTAAATCCCAGGTGATCATGTATTCTGCTTGCATACATTTGCATGTATCTCATTGAATCCAGGGTGACTCCTAGTAATTCGTAAGTATATATGTTGATTTATTGTTAATCGCCTGAGTTCCTCCTAACGGGAAATGTAAACGGGTCTACTCAGAGATTTTTGCTTTGACAGATTATTCTATCACTAGAGTGTTGGCTTTTGAAATCGCACTTTCTCGGCCTTGTGTCTAATCTAATCGTCTAAGTTTCTTTTAACGGGAAATGTCAACGGGGCTGTTCAGGCATGTTTTGGTCGGACCGAATATTCTATCGCTAGTGTTGGCTTAACTGCACTTTCTCGATTTTGTGTCTAATCTATCCTCGTGTTAGAGAGATAGAGAAACTCAAGTGGGTCAGAGGTGAACATTTTTACCCAACCTCTGCGTTAAACTGTTGTCAAGGCAACAGGTCGTTGTGAAGGAGGGAAAGGGTCAAGCAAACGTCGTGTTTATCTCGCTGTCATGAAAACAAACTTTGTCGAGATGTGGATGGGGTTAGAGTGCGGATTTAACGATGAAAAACAGTCGCGAGAGATTGTACTTGAAATTGTTATCTACATCAGTTAGAGGTCAAAAAAAAAGTGGGGAAAAAGTAGAAACGACATTAAGGCTTACCTTTACAGCGTTCAAAATCGGCTTCGAACTTTAGTAGGTTATGCCCTTTTCTCCACCCTGCAGTCTCTATCCTAAAAAAAGAGACGTTGCGAGTCTATCGTTATTCTCATAGCATGTGCTTGTCCTAGTTTCAATGTATTTCCCCCCTCTGCAATAATATCACAAAAAGCACTTGTCTAGCTACAACCACTACCAATAATTCATATCACTCCCTGTGTATAAATCTAAGCGCAAATTTCATGAAGAAAGCTTCTCTCCTAGAACTGCCCGCGTGTGGAACTCTGTTCCGCTGGCCTGCTTTCCAGCTGACTATAACATGGTTGTCTTCAAGTCTAATGCAAACAAATTCTTGTTGATATGTTCCCTTAAATAATCAATTTCTGCCAAATTTCCACCACTAGTTAACACTACGTTGTTGTTCCTGTGATCACCGTACATTCATTAACTCTTAACCTCGAGTGGCCTTCGAGCCTTGATAAGTGGTGACTCTCTTGTCAAAAAAATATATAATTCAGGTTTTTGAGCTACGAACGTCTGCATTGATTTTCTAACCCATCTATTTGGCGATTATTCAACGCAGCGCTATGTGCTCCATGATACCGTCCTTTTTATACCAAGGGGGAGGCCACTCAAGGATGGGGATTAATTCAACACTGTGATGATCGGTAGTGCTGAAAATTGGGTATAATTTAATTATTTAAGAGGACGGCCCAACAAGAACTTGTTTACATTGGACTTGAAAACGACCATGTTGTAGTCAGCCGGGAAGCAATCCCGCGGTATTGTCTTCAATAGGCGAACAGTTCTAGGAAAGAACATAGAATTTTCGTCTAGCTTTATGCAAAGATAGAAGGAAGAGGAAATTGTTGATAGTGGTTGTAGTTAGACGAGTGTGTGTTGTGAATGTTTTACGGGGCATTTATTGAAACTCAGTCGAGCTGCAGTCATAATAGAACGATAGAACAGAGAGAGACTTGCAAAGCACGTTCCCCACTAGATTTCGAAGCGAGTTTTGTACTGTGTTGAGGCAGGAAAGGCTGCTCTAAGTAGCTCCTCCTTCGATATGGTAACAATATTTCATTTTAGGACGTAGTTGGCTTTTATACAGATAAAAGATTGCGTCGAAAGTAAGATACCTTCTGGTCCTGCAGAATAATCCGGTCATTTTTTCCAACGAAAAGTCACCCAACATCTAAGTTTATATGAAGAAAAAAAAACATTTATTCGAATGTTCATTTGACAAAAATTACTAGTAGGGATGTTACGTTGTCGTACCAAATCATCTTATGTTGTATTGTTGGGTGGTGTTTGAGTGTGTATACGTGTCACTAAATATCTGTGGGGTTCTTCACTATCTGAACCACTTGTTGTTTATCCACATATAACTGTAACAGTTTACTTACGGCCTGTGATCAGTCTATGTGTTGATACGTGCGTGTGTCAGACATGTAATTTCGACATACCTTTTCAACTGCGCTGTTGGCCCTCTGTCTTTTGGTCTACCTGAGAATTTCATCTGTTCTTGGATGGAGTCGGAACCCATTGGATGAATATGTTTTAAAAGATCCAAGGCGATGATTTGTTTTATAAAAGATTTTATTCACTTTCCAGGTGTCGATACGCAAAAGAATAGAAAGTGGGTATCTCCGGCCTCAAAATGGAGACTGTCTAAGAATGAGTTATTCAGGATACTGTCAGTTGAGATTAATTTGATAGCATATTAGAGAGGGCCTACCTTCTTTACAGCAGCCTTAGCAATGTTGTCAATGTATTTGTTCCAGTTCGTGTTGCTTGTGAACATTAGGCTGAAGGGGTTGATGGAAGAGCTCTTTAGTAACGTATTATTAGTCATAGAAATTGCTGATTGAGAATGTATCTTGTAGTTGTTAAAGGAAAGAAGCTTAGCCTTAGCAGCATTACATGTTATCATCTATTCACATCCTCGTTCTACTACAGACAGGAAGCCACTCTATAAGATTTCAGCCATTGACTTAGATATGTGCGTATTCGTTTTTCTCTCGTGTCTATTATAGAGCATGATGTCATTAACAAATATACCCATCTCGGAGACAATTTTATCGAGGATGTCATTTATATTATACTCTGTCAAGGCAGGAATGAATAATCTGAAAGGGGGCTCTCCAGATGTTGCAGGAGTACTCCATCTTAAGGCGTATTTGAGGTAGAAGATTGAATCTGGAGTCATATACTTTCTGGTGCGATGGAATGATCCAACCATGTTTTCCAGCGATCTTAACAACAAAACGGGAAATACGTCGTCCATTTTAGATCTGGGTGAAGGTCAGTCTTAATTTTATGCCAAAACGCGCTCCAGGCGCACATGCACCGCCAACTTTTATCGCTGGCAAAAGCGTATTAAGAATAGTTGCGACTATATGGAAAAATAAATTCTAGAACACAAAAGGTCGCTAGTTTCCATAATACTATTCCCGTCTTTGTAACTCTTCAACGTTTTAGATTTTTGAGTTTTTTGTGAAAAAATAGGAGGCTTTACTTTTGAAACGACCCTCGTAGATGGGATTTTTTTTTTTTTTTGAATTGTAATAAATTACAAAAGCTGAAGCAAAAACACTTTAAATAAATGAAATTATTTTTGTCTGAGTTTTTTTTTTGTTTTTGTTTTTGTTGTTAAATTTATAATGGCCTGAAACAAAAAAACTAGATTTTCACACTTGAAAACACAAAAAGTTAATTAATATTTTAATTAGTTTTGAATGTTTAGAAAAATAATTTCTTTTCTATGAATAAATCAGATGTGTCCAAGCTTCCGAGAAAAACGATCTGTCGGTCGAACGATCGGTCAGTCGGTGGCGCTGAAGTCTTAGATAGCATCGTTTGTCAGTCTTTTTTTGTAAATGATTTTATTGATTGGTCATCGATTATCAGATATTGTCAATTAAACGATGGATTATACCACGAAAGAATTGAAAACAATCGATAAAATGAGCAGAAGAGAAATTATCTAAGTGGACGGCTCAACAAGTATTTCTTTAGATTAGACTTGAATACGACCATGTTGTAAGACAACAGACAAAAGTCAACTGCCGCAAGACGCTGCAGCAAACCGCGACACACACGCATGCGCACTAACAATGTGACGCCATTAAATTACCTTTACCTCCCAATGTCGCAATGCATTTTTCTCTCCGCTTACCGCGGTTTGAAACCAAAATGGCGTTAATTATAGCCGGGGTTGTGGCGAGAGAAAACAGGACCCGTGTTACGCGAGCGAAAGTGATCATATCAATGAAATAAAGAGGGCGTTAACGGTCAAAGTACATTCGCCCCCCCCCCCGTCCACTTATTGAGACGCTATAAGGACGACCTGCACTCGTCTTATGCAAACATAACGGAAGATGAAATACATTTGGGATATTTTTTAGAAAACCTTCGACTGTAGACTCATAAAGTATATTTGTGTGAAATTAAAAAAAAAAAATCGACCCAGCTGTTTCAGAGTCCATATGAATCTCACTCTCATACATTTACACGCACACACACACACACATACACACACATACACAAAGTACCTTTTATATATAACTAGCAGGGGTGCCCGGCATTGCATGGGTGTTTAGGTGGTGTAGTAAGGATCCCCAGGGGAGGGGCAAAACAACAGTAGCGGGAGTGCCCGGGTGTGTGTAGGTGGTGTTATAAGGAACCCCGGGGGTGTAAAAAAGTGGTAGTAGAGGGGAGGATCAAAACAATAGTAGGCAGAGGTGTTAAAAAAAAGTGATAGTAGGCAGACAGGCTCGAACCTGTAACGCGAAGAAGAAAAAAAAATAGTTAAATAAAAAACGCGACGTTTTAGCCGATGTCTCCATCACCCGACCGGAAGTTCGGAATGTTGAAATTAAACGTAGTGACTCTAAGAGAAGGCGATAACTTGCAAAAATGTCGGCGAACAAAAATGCAATCCTTATTTGTATAAAACTGCTCAATTGAGAGTGTAGGGATGAATGTTATGGGCCAATTTTTCGATAATTGCGTCCGAAGGATGGCGCTTTAAAACGATACCGATTTCCTCAGGATCCGTCGCCTCTGTCGAAAGTTTTTACGAGACATACAAACAAACACATACACACGCGATTTGAGTGGCAATAAGCTTCCCCAAGGTCCTAGTTCTCTTCGCACTTATTCGGCTGAAGTCTGGTCAGTTCATCAGTCTTTCCTTCCTCCTTGACACTACTTGGTTATTTGGTCTCGCTCTTTTTTTTGGGGGGGGGGGCAGTGATGTAGCAATGGAGGGATGTGGGTAGGGTTGGGTTAGAGAACTTATAGATATGCTGCTTTAGTGTTCCTTGGTTCCATGTAGTGTTTTATGTTTTGCCTTTGCAGCAGTTTGTCTGGCCCGCACTTATCGCTCCTGTGTGTTAGTTTCCACATTTAAGAGTTTTTCTTAATATTTCAGCTGTTTTCATGATTGTTGTTCGTTGTATTTTTTCCAGTCATTCCTTTGATTCCAATTTCTCCCATTATTTTTTCAAAGTTTTTCGGGATTATCATTATTATTATTATTATTATTATTATTAGAACTCACTAGGAGTTCTAACGGAGGTCATCATCATTGTTCACTGACAGCAATCGGTGGTGTACCCTGAAGTTTGAATGACAACACATCTCCCCATTTTTCAAGTATTTTTCACCTTTGCAAATAAATTTACGTTATCGCAACTGTCGTTTACCATTGATTTCTAGCTGTCTTCCATCCCGCTTGACCCTTTCGATGCCGGCACTACAATTTTTTGCGGGGGGGTGAGGGGGAAAGGGGAGGAGAAGGAGGAAAGAGAAAGGGGGAGTTAAAGAGAGGAAAGGGCATGGGAGGGGTTAGTCCGCCTACAACTTCGCAGTATCAGTTTTCTTGATTTTATTTCTGTTTTATTTCTGCTGCATTTTTATATGACCAGTTCGCAATTGTCATTCATGTAGATTAAGTTCCGAATTCGAGGGTTTTCTTTAAGATTCAGCTGTTTTCAGCATTACTGCCCGTTGCATTATCTAAATATTAAATTACTTGTCCGTAGGTCCCGTGTCACAAAAAAAAACTATCGTCGCAAACATTAATTAATGAGAAACTAATTACCTCCCTTTATAGTCGCTCTTTATCAGGTAAAAATCATTAAAACCATTTACTATGCAAAATTCTTTTCTAAAAAAAAACGAGACTGTCTCTTTGCGGTTTTAACTTGGCTATTTTATTTTATAATTTTTTTTGTTAAATCATGTTGAGAGGAGTGTGGGTTTTTTTATTATAGTTTTGTTTTTTAATTTTAAAAAAAAAATATCGAAATGAATGGACATAAAATAATTATTCTGGAAAAAAAAAGAACGAAAAATAATGTGTTGTGTGTTGAATGTTCATTGAAAAAAAAAATAGCGAGACTCGAAATCGGGACCCGCTAAAACCAAAACAAAGAAACATCTAAGTAAATCGCGATATATCCAGACAGGGGTCAGTGGTAAGACTCATTACCATGGGGTCCCGATTTCGAGTCTCTCTAGATTCAGCCACTCTGATGAGTCGTAGACGACGAAACACGTGTCAGTGGATAATTATATTTTTAAAATAATATATATACCGCTCCCCATGTGGGGGTACCAAATTGGTTAAAGGGAAAATTGTTCCCAACTCGCATTTAGGTAAAATTGCACTTTCGTAAATAATTGAATTCGTTCAAAACATATCACTAAAACCAAAACAAAGAAACATATATATATATATATATTCATTTTTTTACGATTTTTAACGATTATTAGTTACTCGTAAGAATTACAAGGCTTATATGTATCTCTATTTCTACTTCGA
>NC_136495.1:107561002-107583502 GCF_053919585.1 Euprymna scolopes
GCGCGATTTATTGTATTTATAAATTGCCAAGAAACGAAGCGAAGAAATGTTGGATATGTAAAAAAAAATTTTTTTAAACATAAATACAAACCGTGCACACACACAGACACACACACACACATATATATATATATATATATATATATATATATATATATATATATATATATATATATATATAATTTTTAGGCGTGAAATTCATGGACGTCATCATAAATGTATAAAGTCATGTGACATACTTTTCACTTCTCGGTCTGCGGGCTTTCATAAACTTTTAGTATTTGTTTGTCCTTGACCAGAGAATGAAAAATCCTTCTGGAATAGGTCATTTTTGTTGTTGTTTTTGTTGCTGCTGCTGTTGTTGTTGTCATGTTATTTTTTTGTTTTGTTTTTGTTGTTTTGATTTGTTTTTGTTTGTTTTTTTTTCTTTTTTCTTTTTTGATAGTTGAGTTCTACTTTAGACCTACTTCGTTGAAAGGCAGATGAATAAAGGATATATATATATATATATATATATATACGCCACGTTTTTAATTGTGCGATATTCTTTTTGATGCAAGGCATCTCAATTAAATAAATGAAATAAACAATTATTGGTTACTGGATCAACACGATTGTAATAGGAATACATTGCTACCGAAGTATGTGCCAAAATAAATGATGCTTTGCGAATCTCGTTGCATCGATCAGTGAACTCGTCAGTTGCAGGTTACGGGTTCTATTACATCATTTCCTATGAAGATGGGTTGTCTAGACGGTGATATGCTAAACATAATCTCGTTCCATTTGTTGGCGGTATTTAATTGACTTCTTGCCTTCTGTCGTCTGTCGTGCGACTGACAGTAGAGCTGTCATATCGGGAGAGAGTTAGAGTAAGTTTCCTCTGCTCTATGAAAAAGACGGTCACGTCGTCCGGTCGCTTCCGGTCGCCAACAGGCTTTAACATTTGAAACAAGCGGAATTCAAAGAGCCCTTAATGATGTCGAACGATCTTATTAGTACTAAACCGCGTACTCGACAGCAACATTATGTGGTCACAACCTTCATATGAGTATGAATTTCAAATAATTCTGGCACACCTTCGGTCCGTCAATATGGAATAATATACGCCAACGTAAGGAAGCTGCGGCCATCTCAACCGACAGATAATTTCACTGCAACGCACGCACACACGAATGTATTCGTGTGTATTTTTCAATGAAAGACATGTGACATCAGAGATAGGTCATACATAAAAAAAATAGATAATAATGTAAACATAGAAATCGTCAATGTAGTTCACGTTCTGAAGATCGGCAGCAGCGTGAATCTGGCAGTTTCATTTTATGTTGATTATCTTGAAGTTTTTATAATATTTTTGGCTGACTTGCCAAATATATAGCCTAGAAGTATTGACCTATTTTAAAACTAGAATGGTTCACTACTTCTTCACTATATATATATATGTGTGTGTGTGTGTGTATGCAATTATATTGTATATATATATGTATATATATATATATATATATATATATATATATATATATATATATATATATGGGTGTGTGTTTGTTTTGGGGATGTCTGTGTATATACATGTATATGTGTGTATATATGCAATTATATTGTGTGTATATATATATATGTAGATATACATATAGTATACATATTTACGTACATTTATGTATACATGTATGTGTAGATATGTATATATGCGTACATGTGTATGTATAGATTTATACACATGTTTATATGTATGCATACATATATTATACATATTCATGTGCGCTACATATATATACTATACCTTTTATATATAATTATATGCATATGTGTATGCTCATATATCCGTATATATGTGCAGGAGTATATATATGTATACATACATGTACATACATACATATATATATACATGTATGCATATGTATATATGTATATGTATATTATACTTACACATATCGTTGAATTATGTATGTATGTATGTATGTATGTATGTATGTATGTATGTATGTAATTATATATAGCTGGAGAGAAAGAGACAAATGAAATGGGAGGGATGGGAGAAATATAAGTATATATTCATATGTATATATAGACACACGTATGTATAAATTGATAAATATATATGATTTTCCGTGTTGCTACATTTATAAGAAAGTGTGTATATTTCTGTGTATATTTTATGTTTAAATAACTGCAAAAATCTCATGTCTAATGCTTATTTCCTGTACACATGTATGACATAAATATGTGTACATATATATATATATATATATATATATATATATTCAAAACAAATATATAACGTTTTCAAATAAAAAAAAGGGTACACACATACATCTACAATTACGTACAAAATACACAAGCTTTCCCTTTGACAATGGCGGCAAAGATCTCATTTGATATTTTTCTATACTTTTATTTTTTGTCATTGTTTTACTGGTAAACGCCGTTTAGCATTCGATTAAAGTAAAATATTATATCCCATATATATATATATATATATATATATATATATATATATATATATATATATATATATATATATTCTAATAAATTATATGTTAGCTTTCTTTTGTCTTGATAGACTATGGATACCCACTGTAAGGGTTTCATGCACGTGAATTTTTTGTGGCAACAGTTGCGTAATCGTCAACCATACATCTTCTGAGCCGGCGTTGTTAAACACCAGTGGCAAGTGGAGGTTCAGGACGACTCCGAAATAAACGGAGAGCACATACAGCACCTAGAATTCCCAAATGGTCACCCATTTGATACTAATCAGGTTAAACGTTGCTTCACTCCGGTGATCTGACGAGAACCGGTGTGTCAACGTGATTATGCAGTATACGTAACATTTTCAAATAAATCTCTGGAAATGACGTTCGAGAGCTGGCAAAATTATATATATGAACATTTACAAAAAAAAAAAAAAAACGCGATGAATAAAATTTCAGAAATTAGATAATAAAATGGCGAACGTTTAGTATTTACATGGAATTCGGTTTTAAAACTTACTTCAATTCTATTTAACATAATCAGGTAATACTTATTTTTGTTTTCAATCAAGAGTGTTTTAGAGAGTTGGATTTTCTCCGCATTAAAAAATGGCCCTCGTGGGAAGGCAAGTAAGTAAGACACAATATATATAAAGATATATATATAATATATATGTATAATATATATACACAGGGTGACCCCAAAAAGACGGGCCCCGAGTACACTTTACAAATTAGAGTTGGGGCCCGTATAATATATATTATATATTTTATATAATATATATATATATATATGTATAATATATATAATTTATATGATATAAATATATTATATACATAATATAAATAATATACACAATATAAATAAATTATATACATATATACTACAAAATAAAAATATAATATATATACATATAAGATGTAATGTATATAATTTCAATATATTATATATATATAATATAAATATATTATATATATAATCTATATATATAATATGTATAAAATAAATATATATATAATATAAATATATATAATTTATATATGTAGTATGAATAATATAATTATGATATAGATATTATAAACTTAATATGTATAATATAAATACACTATATATAAAATAAATACACTATGTATAATATACATATGTATGTGTGTGTTTTACAGAAAATCAAAAAAAAATATCTGTACTATCGATTGTGATTAATGTCTGGTCGCCTATATCGAACTCTCTTTAACCTTTGGAAATGGCCTTGGGAACTGAAGAAAGTTCGACATACGCATAATAAACTGGTCCCCTTTTGTGTTGGATTTGATGTTTTTGTGATTTTCTGTAATATAAATATAAATAAATATTACGCGCTCTCATACTGATATTTTCTTTATAATCGAACACTTTGCAGGGGTTCCCCCCTCCCAAACTTTAAACAGATATACATATGCACACACACACACACACACACACACACACACACACATATATATATATACACACACACATAAATACATGCATATTAATTAATCATATATATATATATATATATATATATATATATATATATATATATATATATATATGTGTGTGTGTGTGTGTGAAAGTATTTACCGGTCCGTACTTCAATCTTTTCCAGTTACATTCTGGGAGTTATCTCCCCTCCATACATTATTGACATTTAACCTTTGGACACAGGTTTATTGTTTCAGAAGACGATGCAGCAAATTTCCAACTGGAGTTTCCTGAAGAGTGAGAGAGAGGGAGTGCGTGCGTGTATGTATGCGCGTGTGTAAAGAAAGCAAAAAAAAACGAAAGCAAAGGAACTGTTGATTTTTTTTTTAAATCACAATAAACTAAAAATAAGAAATGACTTTATTTCTGCGAATATTGAAAATGAATGTGTGTGATCTTGAAAAAAAAAAAGCAAGAAAAATAAATGTAAAAAACTAATACAAGCAATGACTATTATAAAATATCGATCATTCTCTGGAATGTTCCTTCAATGTTGTTTAAAAATAAAAGAAGGAAACAGAAAAAAAATACACTTTGGGATCGTTTTTTCTTCTTCTTCTTCTTCTTCTTCTTCTTCTTATTATTATTATTATTATTATTATTATTATTATTATTATTATTATCATATTTTAATTATTTTTAATCTACTAATAAGCAGGAAATTTCTCTGCTTGTTTGGCCGTTTGTTTGTGATTTGTTTATTCTTTGCTTTTTGGGGGGGGAAGGTTGTTTTTTTGTTTTGTTTTTTAGGGGGAGATAATTACATGAATAACTTTCGGCGTCAAGTATTGATGATGAACTGATACTGAACATTCAAATATTTATTTGTACAAAATATTTTTAAAATGGATCAAACACTCGAAAAAAAAAGTAAAAATACTGACAGAAATCCGATGAATAAATATCACCGTTAAATTTATTGGGTGGATTTCTCTCAGTATTTTTATCTTATTTTATTTTATTTATTTTTACACAGGAATCACCACTTATCAAGGCCCGGAGGCCACTCGAGGATAAGAGTTAATGGCTATACATTAGTCAATGTGATTATAGCGTAGTAAATATAAGTAGCGGGAATTTTGTAAATTGGATTACTTAGGGGGACGGTTTATCGAGAACTTGTTTACGTTGGGCTTGTAAACAGTCAGATTGTAGCCAGCTGGAAAGCAGGCAATCGGAAGAGAGTTCCACGTGCGTGCAGTTCTAAGAAAGAAGCTTTGTTCATGGAATCTACGTTTAGGTTTAGGCACATATAAAGAGTGTGGGAAATTATTGATAGTGGTTTGGGCTAGACGAGTGTTTTTCGTGAAAGATTGGCGAGGGGGGCATAGATTGGAGCTCAGACGAGCACTTACCATGAAAATAACGATAAAGCAGATACAGGCTCGCAACGTCTCTTCTGTGGGAAAGAGGTTGCAGGGAAGAGAAAAGTGAATCTCCCACTAAACTACGAAGTCTATTTTGAACTCTGTCAAGGCAGGATAAGCTGTTTCTAGCAGCTAATACACAGATGTGGCAACAGTACTCCATCGTTGGCTGTATCTGGCTTTTATATAGGTAGAGAATTGCATCAGGAGTGAGATATCTACTGGGGCGGTAGAAGGATCCCACTATTTTTCTAGCGTCCTTGGCAATGGATTTGATACATGTGTTCCGTTTCAGGTCAGGAATAAAGGTCAAGCCCAGAAGCTTGTCAAAACATGAAGCATACCCAAGACGAGAGCCATTCATTTCAACCGATGCCAGCGTAGATGGTGTAGAGATAGAAGTTTGGTTTTAAGTGCATTAAAAGTAACCAGCCCCTCTTTTCCCATTGTACCACATGCTGAAGGACTGAGGAGAGAAAACCAGAGAGAACTTGGTCGTTTACGGTCTTTGATGTGCTTCCATAGATTGTAGTTTTTTTACCGCTTCTCTGGATTCTAAAGGAAAGAGCATTAAGGCGCCATCTTTGTTTTCGTTTTTAACTGAAGCGCTCAGCACTACTTGCGTTTCACACTTGAAACACACTTTAAAATAAGTTAAAACACCAAAAAATATAAAAGAAGGGTAACTTATCTTGCCTTTCGTAACAATTATTTGTTACATATTTTTATTAGAACTTTTTCAGATGAGTAATTTGCATGTTTTATTTATTTATTTGCGGACTCTTATCCTCATCTTCATAGATAACAGTCCGCAGATAAATAAATAAAATTATTTGTTATAGATTTGTTGCTTTGCCATTTTTTCGTATTTCGGTCTATTCTAAAACAAATCCACAAAATTGCGTTTGAACAAATTAGACACAAAGCCATTCTACATCCTTTGTCACCATGACTAGAAAATGTCTATTCGGCTCCTAACAAGAATCATCGATCACCTTAATACCACATTTACTCCAGGGGCCGTTCAACTTAAAATTCCCAAAATTATGCTAAAATTTTTATTGAAGTTTATGTACAATCATTTCATTGGCGAGAATCGTGGAGTGAAAAAATAAAGAATGAAAACATTGGTTAGTAATACCCTTCCAACCCTTTCTAAACAATAGATTGCCTACTGTTTTCCGGTTCATTTTGAACCGAAAACAAGCAGTCAAATCTCTACATTGGAATGCTATCTAAAAAAAGAAAAGAAAAGAAAACCGGGGTTGAACAGTTTGGAGAGTGAGTAATGTCTTTCCAAGGTGAATGCTATTTGTGAACGGCCGGGCACGAAAAAGGTTTTTTAAATGGGAGTGGGCATCTTAGAGGCTTCCTATATGGAGAAGAGAAGGGACTAGCAAAGAGTCTAGAAACTGATTCGAAGAGAAGGGATCCGATAGGGTCATGAACCACGTGCGCCACGCTCAGGCAGGTAACATATACTCACACTTCATTTCTCTTCCTACACACAAGCTCACTACTTGTATCCACCTTTTTTTTTTTTCAAAAATCATGGAACATTTGATCTTGACCTTCAGCTAGTGCTTAAAGAACATGATCAGATCCTGATCAGCAAAAGACTACACACCAGACGCCACATCACTATTCGCGCTGTGGCCAGGAGAGTGAGAAACACCATTCATCCCTCCCTGTCCCAGATACTTTTAGCAGGTGAGGATGCTCCGGATTGATACGAGTCGGTACCTCGTTGATATACCCATAGTATCGCGAGAAAGACCATTCGTCTCTCCCTGGTTCACGACGGCCAGCGTTATCGATTACTCGGGATGCAAAATGTATGCAGTGTATAAATAATTTAACTTTCTATCATCATTTGTTAAGCCTTTAATACAAGTATTAAGGGAAATTAAACACCTATAAATGTCAAATGCAGGCATAACGGTAAATCAGGGAGTATTCTAACAACCGGAAGTCGTGAATGTTGTTAATCGCTAGCTGATCGCCTAATGCCTAATTTTTTTTCATATATATTCTTTTGGGAAATCTATATTTAACTATATGCAAGGTAGTTTCAAGAATACATTACACAATATGGTTGAATAAATTCCATGGGAGTACGCTTAGTTTTTTTTTTTTTTTTTTTTTTTTTTGTAAATTATCATTTATCGGACGAGGGTGCTTCGGATTGATACGAGCCGTCACCTGTCGTTGACATATGTATAGTATCACCGGAATTCGCGGCATTCGAAAAAAGACGTGTTCAGATGTTTCTTTTGCTAGTCTGTCGCAGCGGAGACACTCAAGGAGGGGGGGTCTACTATTCCGGAACAGTGTTGTACGGCATTGATGGGCAACGCATTTCAAGCCAATCGCTGGGTCAGAGAGAATTTAGAGCTGTTGAAATGACTCAAATCAGTCACCCAACTCCATTTGGGGCGCATATTCTCTTCTAACCGTCCGACGAGTGGATCATCCGCAAACCCCTCTTACTAATTTCATATGGAATTTTTTTCTAGAATTCAAAGAAATGTTACTCGACCTTTAAAGCTCTGTGAACGCGGCTTGGAATTCTCTGAAAAACTGCGTATTACTCCTCGGCCTCCAACGACCCTCGACTAAAAGAATTCGATTGAAATCCCAAAAGACACTATCGACCTCATATTTCACGCAGATTCCTACGTCAAAGTTAAATTAGGAAGGTCAGTCTCTCGGTATCTCGATGACACATTAAATGCATCTCTAAGCCTCCCTCATATGTATATTGAATACTGACCTGTCTTCGAGCCTAATTCCGCTATCTGTCCCAAAGAAGAGAGAACAGGTGGCGCTGCTGTGACTTTTAGGTTTTTTATGCAGGCAACAGAATCGGTAGGAGAGCAAAGACGTAAGTGGCATCCTTTAAGGAATTTCCTCCATAGCAAAGAGGTAACCTACGCTTCAACCTTTGATTGTACTTCCGACTAATTTCTCTCGAGATGGAGGCACGATACGAAGCACACACCAAGGATTGGAACTGGGTAATCTTTTCAGCTGAAAGGCACCCAACCGTAGTCCAACTGACTTGCTACAGTTGAGTTTTGCCCCGGTGATCCTATCGTAACCAGTGAGCGCCTTTGTCATCAGATGCAGAGCAGGGACGACGCCCTGACGCATCAACCGGGAGATACCGACGGATTTGAAGCGTTTACCGTTAGCCTGTACCACTGCCGTCACGCGCATTACAGTAGGGAGGTCTGATGGTCTGTAAAACAGATGCTAGGAAGCGATGATTGGCGGTGTCGAAAGCTTTGCATTGATCTAAGTTGATCATCGCGATTTCCATGTTTTTATCCTAATATATATATATATATATATATATATATATATATATATATATATATATATATATATATATATATATACAAACTATTTATTTAAAAACTGTATGTGACATATTTTGGAGACATACACTGGTTTCATTGAGGTGCATTGACGTTTTAAATGCCATTAAAAATCGATCAAATCATCAGCGACTAACGAAGTGAAAACAAATTGAATAAATTTCCCGGTGAAAAAAAAAAAATATATATATATATAGCAGTCCTGGCATTGCCCGGTCGTTAAATACGCTATAATATGATATTTTAATTAATGCATTCATATTTATTATTATTATATTATATTGTAATAATTTTAAAAGTTTTAAAAAGATTAACTCGTGCACCACCGACAATCGAAACCAGAAAGTTTATCTTACAAATTTCTTTTTCCTTTGACGTTAATGCCTGAACTGTGAAGACATGTTTGCTGCAAGGTTCAAAAATTAAAACATGAACAAATAGTAATTTATTTATTTCGGACTATTATTCTCATCTGTATTAGTTGTTTCTATGACGTTTCGACCAACTATTCCTCTGGCCTTCGTCAGGTGATATATATATATATATATATATATATATATATATATATATATATATATATATATATATATATATATAGCTTTGACTAAAAAAAATGCAAAAATAAAAATAAAGAATGCACTTTTAATTCCCGGAAGGAAAAAGTATTAACTTTAACCTATCGCAAACTTAGCACTTACATAATCTGATTTCTAAAAATTTTATAATGACAAAAGAGAATTCGTTTATATAAGGATGAAAGAAAGAAAAAAAAAAGCATTAACTAAAATTGTTAAATATAAATAGACTTAGCACTTGCATAAGCCGATTTCGCAAAAGTCTTCAATTTTAAAACAGAATTTAACTACATAAGGACGAAAAGAGAAAAGTTGAACTAAAATTTTGTAAATAGAAAACGAGGATCATCAGCCTCTTACCATGTAGCTGTTTCGGAGATTTAAAAACAGGACATCTGTTAAATACATGGCTCTCCAGTGGATAATAGCACTTTCTCAATAAAAAAAAATGTAAAATAATACAGTTACTATTTTACTAATATATGAAAAAAATATAGATAAATAAAATATAAAAATATACAAAGATAAACTATTAATAAGTAAGAAAAAATAAACAGCTAAACTATTATTAAGTATACATATATATATATATATATATATATATATATATATATATATATATATATATATATATATATATATATATATATATATAATGAAAATCTTGATGTTGAAAATATTCATTTTTTTTTTAAACCTTTATAAACCTATAAGGAAGGTATACAAATTTTAAATATTCGACAAGGAGTGAAAATAAAACAAGAAAAACTTTATTCCATGGAGTTTCAGAGAGTAAAATCTGCTCATTAGAGGGAACAGAGGGAAGCTTTTTGCAAAATATTCAATGAATTTCGCAGGTTAATGTATCACGAGAATCAAGCAATACATACATACATACATACATATATATATATATATATATATATATATATATATATATATATATATATATATATATATATATATATATATATATATATATATCGAGCCAGAAATGTCTCCTGATGCGGGGTTCGAATCGTTCGACTGGTATTAATCGTAACACCCTGCACTGAAGATTCCCGAAAGGATGAAACATTAGTGTCTGTAGGTATTTAACTATTATAGTAAAAAAAATAATTATGACAGCCCCTTTAAGAAATTCGTTTCTTATCGTTGAGCACTTTCAGTTGAATTAAAGTCGGTCAATTTAGCTCTTATGCATAGATCATCGTATAACGATTAGATCACTCTCTGACTGACGTAAATTAACATTTAAAATTAAAATGTTTAAATTCAACGTTATTTCACGCGGTTAATGGTAGCCGAATGGATTAGGTCTTCGCTAATCGAGCCAGAGATGTCTCGTGTTGCGGGGTTCAAATCGTTCGACTGGTATTAATCGTGACACTCTGCACTGAAGATTCCCGAAAGGATGAAACATTAGTGTCTGTAGGTATTTAATTATTATAGTAAAAAAATAATTATATATATATATATATATATATATATATATATATTCGGGATAGCCTCGTATGGTACGATACTGTATGAGTATAAACCTAGGAAGAAATGAGGTCAACTTTTACAATTGACTATGCTGATAATCTAGAAGATGAGGAATCTTCGTTAATCTGATTTTATGTGAATGTTGTACGAGCGTGATAAAGTTTACAACAATTGGATTTATGAAATAATAATCTTAATTGCGTGCTCACAACTTTCTTCGTTCATTCACTCTATTGTTGTCATGGAAATTCAAAGGTAGACTAATAGTGGCCGCGGTCAAATCCGGGCAGGTTTGGACAAGCCTGGCCAACTTTGCAATATAACAAATTGATTTACCGCTTGTAGTTGACTTGAAACTTAGAAAATATTGAGCCACGGTTGTCATCATAGAAATTCTTAGGGTTATTTTAGCTAGTAGTTTGAACCAAAACAAAATGTCCGTCCAATTTCTTGGGCTTGAAAATATGAGTTCATATGAAAGAAAATGTCTCTAGATTTGTTAGTTTTATAATTATTTCTTTATTTCGCCATATTAACTTGTTGCCTGGTCCCTGGCCATAGCCGAAACCACCACGGAGCGTTTTCGTCAACAAACTAAATCATGTTTTAAATAAATAATAATAATAGTGGCTATGGTCACTATTATTATTATTATCATTATATTATTACGCTTATCGCTCCGTCCGTTATCATGCTGTGCATCCCTAAAACAGGAAAGTGGAATATTTCCAAATAAACCTTGTCACCCTTGAAATATAAAACAAAAATTGGTGTCGCTGTTGAGACAAAGCTAATAAAAATGATTTGTCTTTCTTGGCCTTTTGGCTAAGATCAAAGTGTAGTATCTGTTCTTCAGGTGCTACATTTCAATTTCTTCTCTCTTAGTGGAAGAGGAATCCTTTATGACGAAGACAATTTTTTCTCCACGTTAAAAAACGACCCTGGTGTCTAAATCTGTCCCGTGGGGAGGCATCGTTAATAGGTACTATGTTTAATATAACAAAGTTTTAATATTAAAAAAGTAATTGAGAAAAGTTATTTCTGATTTAATTGCAAAATGCCCTGGAAATGTCACTTCTGATTAATTATAAAATGCCCTGGAAAATGTCCTTTCTGATTATTTTTTTGTTTACTTCCCTCCCCACAAGGGCAGAATTAGACATGAGGTCGGTTAAAAATTTAGAGGGAAACCAGCTCCCCAAAAGGGCACTCTGGTAAATAACAAAAATAAAAATTGTATCAGTAATGAAGGATTTCTCCTCCATTAACCAAGACCAAAAAAGGGGGTATTTAAGTCACTGGAATGCTGAAACTGATACTACACTCAGAAATTCGTGTTGAAGCAATGGTTGCCTAATCCCTAACCGTGTTAATGTTTTTATGTATTAGTTTCGAAAAGCTGCTGAAACAGTTTATGATTTAAACATTACTTTATTTCAAGTATATTTTAAGCAGTGGGTTACAGGATATGAAGTCAGTCTCGGAAATTACTCAAACCGTTTATGATTTAAAGATTACTTTATTTCATGTACATTTTTAACGGTGGGGTGGGGGGTATTAAATCAGTCCTGAAAATGGGTGAAACCGTTTACGCATTACACATTACTTTATTTAATGTGCATTTTTAACAGTAGGATGGGAGATAAAGAAGTCGGCTCCGGAAATGGCTGAAACAGTTTACGATTCATACATTACTTTATTTCATGTATATTTTCAACAGTGGGGTGGGTATTATAAGTCAGTTCCAGAAATGGCTGCAACCATTTACGTTTTAGAGATTACATTATTTCATGTATATTTTTCGCAGTGGGTTTGGGATATAAAGTCGGTCCCAGAAATGGCTGAAACAGTTTACTATTCAGATATTACATTATTCCAGGTATATTTTTAGCAGTGGGTTTGGGATATAAAGTCAGTCCCGGAAATGGGTGAAACAGTTTACGATTAAAACATTACATTATTTAATGTATATTTACAACAGTGGGGTGGCGGACATGAAGTCCCGGGATTGAATGAGATGTGCAAATATATACTATCAGAAATCATCGCCCAGTATTGAATGACATAGGTGGAAAACATATAGTAGCAAACTACCCAGCGTCGGCCGGGATTGAATGAGATCGGTGAACGATATATATTAGCAGAATATGCGGCGTCACTCGGGATTGGATCAGATCGTTGAAGCATATATATTATGAGAATACCCAGAATTGATTGATTTGTTTGTAATGAAATAATCAGCCCAGGCAATATATCAAAGTTATTATTTAAGTAAGAGGGAGCGACATATGGGGTTAAAGTTATGAAAATTATTGTTGAAATTAGTAACATATCCAGGATTATGAACGAAGATTTAATGTGAGTTAATCGAGTGTGTGGTTATAATAAAATAATCAGCCCAGGAAATATATCAAAGTAATTATGTAAGTAAGAGAGGGCGATAAGGATGGTTTAAATTATGAAAAATAATTGTCGAAATTAGTAACATATCCAAGAATTATGAAAAATGATATGTTAATTAATGCATTAGTCTGTTTGCCATGAAATAATAAGACCAGACAATATATCAAAGTTATTATTTTAGTAAGTGGGGCGATGATGTGGGTTAAAATGATGAAAAATGATTGTCGACATTAGTAACATATCCAAGAATTAAGAAAAAATGAATTGTGAGTTAATTGATAGTTGTGATTTTATTAAATAATCAGCCCAGACAATATATCAAAGTAATTTTTTAGTAAGAGAGGGTGATGAGGATGGTTTAAATTATAAAAAAATTATTGTCGAAATTAGTAACATATCCAAGAATTACGAAAAACGACGAAATGTGATTTAATTGATTGGTGTGCTTATAATAAAATAATTACCCTAGACAATATATCAGAGTTATTATATAAGTAACGGGAAAAGAGGTAAGGAGGGCGTAAATTATGAAAAATTATTGTCGAAATTAGTAAAATATCAAAGAATTACGAAAAAATGATGAAATATTAGTTAATTTATGTGTGTGTTTGTAAGGAAATAATCAGCCTAGACAATATATCAAAGTTATTATTTAGTAAAGGGGGAAGGGCGAAAATGTGAGTTAAAATTATGAAAATTGATTGTCGAAATAAGTAACATATCCAAGAATTATGAAAAATGATTAAATGTGATTTCATGCATTATTGTGTTTGTAATAAAATAATAATTCCAGACAATATTTCAAAGTTATTATTTTATTAAGAAGAGGGCTATAATATGGGTATAAATTATAAAAATGATTGTCAAAATTAGTAACATACCCAAGAATTATGAAAAATAATAAAATGGAGGTTAATTGATTAGTGTGTTTGTAATGAAATAATCAGCCCAGCAAATGTATAAAAGTTATTATTTTAGTATGGTTGAGCGACAACATTGGTTTAAATTATAGAAAAATATTGTTGAAATTAGTAACATATCCATGAATTATGAAAAATGATGAAATGAGAGTTGATTGATGTGTGTTTGTAATGAAATAATCAGCCTAGACAATATATCAAAGTTATTATTTTAGTAAATTGTGCGATACGGTGAGTTTAAATGAGGAAAAATTATTGTCAAAATTAGTAGCATATCCCAGAATTATTAAAAATGATGAAATGCGAGTTAACTGATAGTTGTGGTTTTTTTTATAAAATAATCAGCCAATACAATGTATCAAATTTAATATTTTAGCTAAGGGAGGGGCGATAATGTGGGTTGAAATTACGAAAAAGTATTGTCGAACATAGTAACATATTCAATAATTAGGAAAAGTAATAAAATGTGAGTTAATTGACTGGTGTGTTTGTAATGAAATAATCAGCCCAGGAAATATATCAAAGTTATTATTTTAGTAAGGGGGCGATACGGTTTTTAATAAAAAAGTAGAATAATATGATTGCGCCTTCATTCATGCTGAACAGAACGCTCACAGAATGCCCAGCAACAATATATTACATATGAAAAATGCTGCTGTGGAATTTCCACGGGTCCCGCTAGTTATTATTATTATTATTATTATTATTATTATTATTATTATTATTATTATTATTATTGAGAATCATATCGACATTTAATATGAATTGAGTAAAAGGTAAAAAGTTGTTGTTTAACGAAGGAACATAATAAAAAGATATATGTGCGTGTGCGCGCGTGTGTGCGCGTGTGTGCGTGTGTGTGTGTGTGTCTGTGTTAGTAAAATATGTGTGTTCAATTATATTTCACTCTTTGTGTATGCCAATCTGTTTTGCTTAGAAGTTCAACGTATATTAAACAAACAGAGCATATATAAAAGAATAAGAGTATAGTTACATTCCAAGATCGAAATATTTATTTTTCACGCAAAACAGCTCCCCCAGCATTTTTAAATTTTGGTACATTTTTGACAGATCCGTATCATTATGCAGAAGCAATCATTATTATTGTCAATATCAAGTCGATATTGTTATAATAATATTCGACTTGCATGAAAAATGAATATTTGGATCTTGGAATGTAACTATGCTTTTATTCTTAAATATCTATATATCTATAAAAGTGAACGTGTCTGTCTGTCTGTCTGTCTGTGTACATTTCCCTACGCAATAACTCTGTCAATTTTTAGTCTATAGACTCGAAATTTGAAATACCGGGTACTGAGATTTGGGAAAATCGATGTGACGGGTGTCAGCCAGAAATTTTGCTGTTAAGGGGTCAAATTTCAACGATTTGACCTTTAAGAACTCTACCAAACTCCTCCGACAATTTTGGGTCTAGACACTTGAAATTTTAGATATAGGTTCCTTGAACCTGGATCTAACTTAATAAAGTGATTTGAGCCCGAAACTATAAATCTTAAGGGGTCATAATAGGGGTCAAATTAAAAAAAAATTGACTTTTTTTTGTTTTGCTAAGCGTACACCTCAAAACACCCGGGCAAAGCCGGGCTGAAATTCTAGTATAATATATATATATATATATATATATATATATATATATATATATATGTGTGTGTGTGTGTGTGTGTGTGTGTGTGTGTGTGTGTGTGTGTGTGCATACATACATACATACATACATACATACATACATATATATATATATATATATATATATATATATAAGAAAATTCAAACTGTAAGTTGAACTTTGCAATTAAAATTAATTGTTTGACTGAATACACCAAAAAACAATTTACAGTCCTTATTCCGCTGAGTTTCCAGGAATGCTATTCTTGTTATTTTTCTCATCAGAGGACATAAAGAAATTAGCAAACTATATTTGTATCAATGCTAGAATTGGCTGGTTATGGCATTAACTGAAACCTCATTTTATTGTAGTTATAAATTGTCAAGAAAAGAAGTGAAAAAATCAGCTTGTATAAAAATTCTCTCACGTTGATCCGAAATGCGAAAATAGTTCTTTAGAGAGAATGGACTCCAAAATTAATTCCAGCGTGATGATGCATATAATCCGATTGGAAAGCTTTCAAAACAGCTGAAATAATGAAAACTGTTTGTTTGTTTTTTTTTTCGGACAGTGCAGTAGCCCAAAGAGAAGTCGATCTCCAGTCAAATGGGATCGAGCAAAAAAAAAAAAAAAAGAAAAAAACAGCATGTCAACCGTCAGCCCAGGTGAGCTTTCTATTATAGATGGTGGTGGTGGTGGTGTTCTTCCTACTTTCATTTCAAATTCAACCCGACCCACTAATTCTATTCCCGTCCCACCACTCATCTATATAGTTTACATAAGACTCATAAATGTGGGATGCCGTTGAAACCCATTTTATCAATGAGAGGTTCTCTCAACACAACTTTAACTAAATGGCTTGAAACCCGTTTTGGAACATTATAGTTTTTTTTGCATTAAAGATTTCCTTACTTTTTATGCAAAACTATCCTCATTCTACTCTTCCGTTTTTAGAGTTTCTTGTTTCCAAGACCTTTTGATACTTATTTTGTTATTATTTCTGTCTATTACCGGCCTCTGTACTCGATGGGATTCATTTTGTCCTACAAATCAAAAATTTAATTTAATTAAGACCCTAACACATAGGTCTTCAATGATTTGTTCTAAGGCCAATCTGGATGACGAGATTAAATTCATCACTAAGACCCTTTGCAACATACTACCCCTTAGACATTGTTGAATCTACCATTAATAAGAAAGTTTCCAATTTTTACAAATCTAAAGAAATTTTAGTCAATTTACCTTCGTCTACCTTGCTAGATAATATGAGTGACCGATTTGCTAAGCAAATCTCTTTGTCTGTACAACGGTGTGATTGTGTGTCGAACCTACAACTAGACCTATGTTGTCGTTCATTAGCAAAGATGTTCTCCCCTCGCCATAATAATTCTATTATTTATTTATTTAAGTATAGTTGCAGTCCGCGCTACGATTGGATTTTCGTTTATAACAACACGTACCATCAAAGATTCGTTATGCAAATTTTTCGCCATCTGACGTTCTGAATAATACATATGGTTCTGTGATCTGCGAGCACCTTATAAATAAACATGTTTGTGCCACAAACGTTAGCGTCAACATGTTTACGATCTTAAGCAGGTTGCATTCGTCTTTTGTTTAAAAAATCCTAAAAATTATTTTTATTAAGTCCTTCAGACCTTCTCTTTGCAACAAAAAGAAAATCCCTCAGGGCTTAATTTGATTTCTATGTGATTTTTCCCCATTAATTAATTTTTTATTTTTTTATTTTCTTAATTATATTTCTTACCCCCCCTCGCCATATTTATGACAATTTTTTTTTTGTTGTTTTTACACAGTGATCACCACTTATCAAGGCCCGGAAGCCACTCAGGGATAAGGGTCATTGCAAGTACATTACGTTAGTGTGGAGATTTGATAAAGTGTTTACTTAAGGGGGCGGTTCATAAGGAATTTGTTAACATTGGACTTGAAGACATCCAAGTTGTAGTCCGGTGGGAAGCAGGCAGACGGAACAGAGTTCCACAGGCGTGCAGTTCTAAGAAAGAAGCTTTGTTCATGGAATCCGCGTTTTGATTTAGGCATAGATATAGAGTGGGGGAAATTTTTCACAGTGGATTCAGCTAGACAGGTGTTTTTCGTGAAAGATTGGCGAGGGGGGACCAGAGATTGGAGTTCAGATGAGCACCTGCCATGGAAATAACGATAAAACAAGGATAGGCTCGCAACGTCTCTTCTATGGGAGAGAGGTTGCAGGGTAGAGAAAAGGGCATTCCCCACTAAGCCACGAATCTATTTTGTACTCTGTCAAGGCAGGATAGGCTGTTTTTAGCAGCTCCTGCCCAGATATGGCAACAGTGTTCCATCCTTGGACGTACTTGGCTTTTATATAGATAGAGAATTGCATCAGTAGTGAGATATCTTCTGGAGCGGTAGAAGGATCCCACCATCTTTCCAGCGACCATGGCAACAGACTTGATGTACGTGTTCCATTTCAGATCAGGAGTAAAGGTCAAACCCAGAAGCTTGTCAAAACACGGGGCCTCACCCAGACGAGAGCCATCCATCACAATTGATGCCAGATGGGGATCAGAGCGTTGATGATGTAAGGATAGGAGTTTGGTTTTGGATGCATTAAAGGTAACCAGCCACATCTTCCCCCACTGAACCACGCGCTCGAGATCAGAGGAGAGAGAATCAGAGAGAATTTTGTCATTTACAGCCTTTGATGTGTTGCCGTAGATGGTCGTGTCATCAGCATAGATGTCAACGAATGATTTAAGTATGTGTTTAGGGAGGTCATTGATGTAGATCAGGAAGAGAGATGGGCCCAGGATTGACCCCTGAGGGACTCCAGCATTTATATTGCAGGCCTCCGATTTTTGTCCATCTACCACTACTCTTATGAGCCTATCGGAGAGAAATGATTTAATGATTGAGAAAACATTTCCAGTTATACCGTAGCTGGAAACCTTGTGAAGTAGATTCTTATGGCATACCTTATCAAAGGCCTTTGATTGTTTTTAATCCCAATTTTTCGTCGATTTAATTCTATTAAGCGAGAAACGAAACCCGGTTAGCTATCCCTTTTTAATTTTTATTTTTTAATCCATCATGTTAGTTGTTGTCGTCTCACCACGATTTGGAAGGTTCTACTTATAGACACTGGCGATAGGAACTGACCAATCAATTGTAGTCACGTTATGCTAGCAACCAATCAGAAACCAGAATTGTTCCATAAAAATATAGAATCTTTCAACATTTCCACACAAAATTTTTTTTGTGTTCACACGAGAAAGATCTTTTGCTATTTGCCTGCAAAATTTTAAAGTCAGGGACTTATACAGAACAGCTACCCACCGAAAATTCCTTTTCATCTCCAAGACTTATACAGAATAGCTACCCATCGGAGAAACTCTTCTGAAATTAAACATGGTTTCCAATTCAAAATAGTATGATGGAGATTTGGTGTCTGTCTGAAGCGAAAACTATTTCAGACTATTTTGTTTATATTCTATCTATAGTAGAGGGGATGTATTGCATTATATGTTGTGCTGTAATGAGACTACCTTCTCAAGCATTACCTCTTCCTTGAGGGACGGGCAGTGCAGTATGTACTCGTTCATCATGATAACATCATGTCGGGCTAGCAAAAATATGTGACCGGAAGGAGTATATTTTTTGCTAGTTCAAAACAACTTATATTTCTTTTAATTAAAAGTCAGTTTCTTTTTTATGGGGGCTTTGTGCGGGGGGGTGTAATATAATATCTGTTCTGTTGTCATAAGACCATTCTCAACGACATTACCACTTTCTTTGATAATAGTGTAGTATCTGTTCTATTGTCATTCTATGACCCCTACCAGTTATTCAATATCTCCAATTTTTGTTGGGGTGGGGGAGGGCATGTCGTTTCAGTAATCATGAAACCGTCCTCCCATATATTGACACCTTCTTTATGGGTAATATACGAAGCTAGTTCCAAAAGTAAAGCTTCTTATTTTTTTAACTCAAAAAGTTAAAGAGCTACGAAGACGAAAGTGGTTACATTAAAACAAGCCACGTTTAGTGTTCTAGATTTTGATTTTTTGCATAGTTAACACCATTCTCAATGCATTTTTTCTAGCAATGAACAATGGCTGTGCATGTGCGTCTGGAACGCATACGAGGGTCGTTCCAAAAGTAAAGACTTCATTTTTTTAAACTTAAAATGTTGAAGAATTACAAAGACGGTATTGGTACCATTAGCACGAGCCACTTTTTGTCATCTGTCGTCTGTCCCTCAGTAAAGACCGATCAGTCTCCTGCGGATCATGTGTAAGGTGCTGGAATCTGTTATGAATAGAAAATTGGTCAACCACCTCAGCAGAAAGAACTTACTCAGTGACATGCAATAGGGTTTCCGTTCTGCTAGATCTACAACTGATATGCTAACTGCTATATCACGCACGATTAGTTAATCGCTTGACAGGGGTTTCATTTCTAGAGCAATACCTTTTGACATATCAAATGCTTTTTATAAGGTATGGGATAATGATCTACTTCATAAGAGTTCCAGCTATAGAATAACTGGAAATGTTCTCTCAATTATTACATCCTTTTTCTAATAGTCGCCAATGGGCAGAAATCAGAAACTAAAAGTATCGATGCTAGCGTTCCTCAGGTTTTCCCTCTTCCTGATCTTCATCAATAATCTTCCAAATCACATTCTTAGACCATTCGTAGACATTTATGCGGACGATACCACAATCTATGACAACACTCCAAAGACCGGTAATGAGCAGGATTTTTCTAATTCTTTTTTCTGATCTTGAACATTTGGTGCAATGGGGAAAAAGGTGACTGGTTAATTTGAATGCATCTAAAACCAAGCGTCTCTCTTTTTATCATAATCGCTTTGAACTCCATCTCGCCCCAATTGGCTCTAGTCTTGTGGAAATATCAAGTCTTACCAAGCTTTTGGAACTGACTTTCACTCCTGAACTCCATCTCGCCCCAATTGGCTCTAGTCTTGTGGAAATATCAAGTCTTACCAAGCTTTTGGAACTGACTTTCACTCCTGATCTAAAATGGAACATATACAGTGGATGCAATAAGTATCCGATACAAAGCAAAAAGTTCATTAATTTTTATTACACGAAAACGAAAACAATAACAAAATGTTATTCTAATGCATTTTTGTATGATAAATACAAATCTCGTATCAAAAATCTTATATAATTACGCATTCACTAGATAATTACATAAATGTCATATCTAAAGTCCAAAAATATCCAACACAAAGAAAAAATAGTTTTAATTAGCCAAATATTTGTTACGTAATTGTTCAGAGAGTTACGTAAATCCAGATAACTCTTGACGGCGTATTATTTATTTTGGTCAATTTAGTCGTACTGTTTATACAATATCTAAATCTGGAGAATTGTCGGAAAAGACAAGAAAATTAATTGTTCAGCTACACATGGATAATTCAGGGTATAGAAAAAATGTTAACACTGTAGAATGTCTCAATTACGACCGTCGGTGACACGATTCGTAGATGGAAGTCCTACCAGTGCACTTCAAATCTGCCACATTCTCTTCTCTATTGTTATTTTCATGGCAAGTGATAGCCTAAGTTTCAATCTATTGTCTCCCCTTGCCAAACTCTCACAAAAAAAACACTCGTTTAACTACAATCACAACCAACAATTTCCCCACTCTCTATCTGTGCCTAAATCTAAACGCACATTCCATGAACAAAGTTTCTTTCCTATAATTGCCTGCCTGTCGAACACTGTTCTACTGGCCTGTTTTCCGGCTGACTGCAATATTGTCGTCTCCAAGTCCAATGTAAAAAAATTGTTATTGAGCCGTCCCCTTAAATAATTTAAGCTTCATCTTTCTATTGCAGATATTTACGGTATCAGATTCTAAGAAAGCAATCCCTGTCATGGACGTGCATCAGAAGCAGGGGCGCATGATTGAATTCATGGTAAAAGTGCATTGAGAACGGAGGTAAATATGTACAAAAATAAATTCTGTAGCACTAAAGGTCGTTCGTTATAATGTTACCAATACCGTCTTCGTAGTTCTTCAACTTTTTAAGTTAAAAAAAAAATAAGAGTCTTTACTTTTGGGGCCACCCTCGTACAACAGACATCCAAATTTTTGTTGCCGAGCACAGAAAGCAATTAACCATGCAAGAAAATGAGACGATATTCGCTTCATCCATTTTACTAGGAAATAAATGCTTTGCAAATTTCATCCAGCTTGATTTAAATAATTGGGAAGAACTGTTTGGGAATCCGTAGTAAAGAAATATGCTGAGCAAACGTCCAATGTAAATAAATTTTATCGAGCCGCCCCCTAATAACTACAAGAAACCTTCTCTACCACCAATAGCAACACATTGCCTGAAAGCTTTTAAACTCCTCGGATAACGTTTACAGGGAATATGAACTGGAATAGATACATTGAGAGCATTGCCAAGGCTGCTGCAAGGAAGGTTGGCTCCCTCTACCGTGCTAGAAAACTACTTACGCCTGACAGTATCCTGTACCTCTATAAGGCCACCATTCTCCCATGTATGGCGCACTGTTGTCACATCTGGGCTGGTGCATCTGCTGCTTGTCTCTCGCTCCTGGACAGGGTTCAAAAGAGAGTCGTCAACCTGATCGGTCCTGAACTGTCATCTAGGCTTCAGCCTCTGTCCCATCGACGAGATGTTGCATCCCTCTGCCTGTTCTACAAATACTTAAATGGTGAATGCTCTGACGAACTGCAAACACTTGTACCTCC
>NC_136495.1:107586002-107593502 GCF_053919585.1 Euprymna scolopes
TTGATATATACTTTTTCTCTTCCTCTAAATGTAAATGGTTTCGTCCGGTATTTTTTTTTTATTCGCTAATTTGCGTAGCAGGATAGAAAGAAAGGTATACAAGTAAATATATATCCAATATAAAAACAGTAATTTTAAATAATCCAAATAAATCTTTTGCGGTTAGAACTAATTTAAATGGTGTTGAAGCATTTCTCCTAACAAACACCCCGGATATCTTAGCACTAAGTGAGACTAACCTACACTCCTCCATCCCCTCTAACTACTTTAACATGCCGGGATATCTCTCACTCTGCCGTAATAACTCTGACAGACATATGCACGGGCTTGGAGTCTATATTCGAAACACCCTCTCCTTGACTAGAGAAACAAAACTAGAATCGGACGCGAAAGCCTTTGTGTGCTTTAGACTTAACATGCAACATAACATTAGTTACTTTTATTTTCTCTACCGCTCTCCTTTACCCAGGACTGTACACTAATAAACGAAGTCTCTGACAGCATCGATACAGCACTTTCCCTCGACACTAGCGCACACGTGCATGTATTTGATGACTTCAATGTTCACCACAACAACTGGCATGGATTTTCTACTTACACAGACGCAGCTGGTAGCACAACACACAGCTTCTCTATAACTCATTCCCTATCACAGACGGTTACGTTTCCAACCCGTTTCCCTGACCAGCAAGAACAAAACGCATCACTTTTAGATCTGTTTCTGGCCACAGTTCCCGATGATTGTGTTACGAATGCCCACAGCCCACTTGGGAATACTGATCATGTAGTGATAATAGTTAAAATCGCCCTAAACTCTAGAACCAAAACGGAAGAGCCATTGCTCAAAACAACGAGATATTATAAAAAGGCTAACTGGGAAGCCATCAGGGATCTCATCGGAGACACCCCATGTCGAAATATCTTTTCACTTCCTGCTGAACAGTGCGCAAATAAAACCACTGAGTGGTTCAAAACAGCAATTGAAACACATGTTCCCACGCGGAAGTTTTATACCAATGGTTTACTTCTACTTGTGCAGCTGCCATCGCGCAAAGGCAGCATGCGTACCGCAGATTTAACCGACATAAGTCCAGTTCAAACAGACAGAAGTATATAGAAGCCAGAAATAACTGTAAGAAAGAAATAGTGAACGCTAAGAGAGAATTTACTGAAACCACAAAAAAAAAAAAACGCCACGAAGCACAGAAATTAGGAACCCATGACTTCTGGAAAATCTACAACTGTGTAGTAAATAATGGACAATCAACAATTCCCCCACTATCCAACAATCATGAGGTTGTTTGTTCAGCAACCGAGAAGGCTAGCATGCTTGCCAGTCGGTTTGCCTCTAACTCCACACTGGACCCTGCTGACGACTCCCTCCCTGACTTTCCTTTGCGGACAGACGCCACACTAGACAATCTGGAAATCACCCTTTCTCAGGTGCATGCTATCATAAAATATCTTGGCACTTCAAAAGCATGTGGACCTGATCTCATTCCGGCTGTGCTATTAAAAACGTGCTCCGCCGAAGTAGCTCCGGTTCTCTCCAAACTTTACAACAAATGTCTTAATGAATCTTGTTTTCCGGCCTGCTGGAAAACTGCTTCTGTGGTACCAGTTTTCAAGAATTCTGGCGAAAGAACTGACCCAGTAAATTACCTCCCCATCAGCCTCCGCCCACTTTTCGCCAAAATATTTGAGTCCATAATTAACCGAGTCCATCACCTTAAACTTCTGACCGACCAACAATATGGATTTAGGCAACCCCGTTCCACGGCAGACATCCTAACTGTAATCTCTGAGCGTATATACCATTCACTTGACAAAGCAGGGGAGGGTAGAGCGGTAGCTCTAGATATATTTAAAGCTTTTGACAGGGTATGGCATAAAGGTCTTCTCAGAAAAATCAGATCATACGATATCACTGGAAGAATACTTAACATAATTAAATCCTTCTTAGATAAGAGAAAAGTCTAAGTCGTACATCTAAACAATATGATATAAATGCGAGAGTGCCCCAGGGGTCTATCCTTGGACCTCTATTATTCCTGATATTCATAAATGACCTCCCTGACAAAATGGTCTGTGAGATGGGTATATATGCTGATGACAACACGCTCTATAACAGACACGAAAGGAAAACAAATGAACACATATCTAGAGAAATGCCAGAAACACTAGAGGACGACCTTCAATCTGTAGTGGAGTGGGGACAAAAATGGATGGTCACATTCAATGCTGCCAAGACTAAACCTGTTCCTTCAATAATTACAAGAAACCTTCTTTACCAGCAATAGCAATGGCCAAAGACTCTTTATCTGAACGTACATCTTTTAAACTTCTCGACCTAACGTTCACAAGAAGCATGAGTTGGAAAAATTACATTGAGAGCATTGCCAGGACCCCTGCGAAAAAGGTAGGTTCTCTCTACCGAGCTAGAAAGTTACTAACGCCCGAAAGTATCCTATACCTCTATAAGGCCACAATTCGTCCATGTATGGAGTATTGTTGTCATATTTGGGCCGGTGCATCTGCTACTAGTCTCTCACTCCTAGACAAGGTTCAAAAGAGAGTCGCCAACCTGATAGGTCCTGAACTGTCATCTAAGCTTCAGCCTCTGTCCTATCGACGAAATGTAGCATCCCTCTGCCTGTGCTACAAGTACTTTAACGGTGAATGCTCCGACGAACTGCAAGCAGCAAAATCCCACCCCTTCACAGTTGAGATCCCTAGATGTAAGAGAGCCTTCTACTCCAGTAGTTTCTACCCCAAAACCGCTAGACTTTGGAATTCCCTTTCGGGTTTCCTGCTTCCCCAACTCTACTGACGTGCAGAAGTTCAAGTGTAACGTGAACCGACATCTTGCTGCCCAACTCCCCACATAGTACTCCTGTAGCTTATGTCCCTGATACTAGCCCCCTACATCAAAGAGGCAATGTGCCTCGTTTGGCGTGAAAATGTAATAAAAAAATTATACTAAAACTTTGCATTTGCTTGTCATGATGGGGAAAACCGATGCTCCACCAGCATTCGCATTCATGGTTTCGACATTACTAATTATAGATTGGGGGTTATTAGATTTTTAGGAATGTTTACGAAAGGTTTTTGGAGGTTATCAGTAGGGCTATGACAACAGTATATTCTTTTCGTTGTTTTGACCCTCGAGTATATAACCGACACAGATAGAGTTAATCAACCGATAACCACATCACTCTATATAAAAGCATATAAGATATCAACGGATACACACTCAAGAGTAAAAGCAATGAAAAGAATATGCTGTTGTCCCAGCCCTAGTAATCATTTATGCATTGAAGGTCATTAGATTTTTAGGAATGTGTTCACAATAGGTTTTGGGGTGTGTTTACTTTAGGGTGTTTTGTAAGGAGATAGATATTTGGGGAATAATCCGGATTCAGAGAAATATTTTCGGTGGAAACGATTTGCAGATTTTATAATCGAATGCAACAAAAACTAGAGACATTGTCAAATGGTAAACAAAACCAAATAATGAGTTAAAAATAATGAGTTAAAAATTATAAGGTAAAAATAATGAGTTAAAAATAATGAGTTAAAAATAATGAGTTAAAACTAATAAGTTAAAAATAATGAGTTAAAACTAATAAGTTAAAAATAATGAGTTAAAAATAATGAGTTAAATAATACGTTAAAAATAATGAGTTAAAAATAATTAGTTAAAAATAATGAGTTAAAAATAATAAGTTAAAAATAATAAGTTAAAAATAATAAATTAAAAATAATAAGTTAAAAATAATGAGTTAAAAATAATGAGTTAAAAATGCATATATTCACAAAAGAGATCATTTATATATGTTTAAAATGGAAGATGTATAGCAATAGGTAAACATAGAATTTTTTTAGAGTTCTTGTAAAAACAAGGAAGTTCATTAGCTGAGATATTAACGGAAGTAAGGGTCGATTAATTAAGAGTTGTCAGTTTCAGGATTCAGGATTCAGGAAAATCGTATTCTAAACTTCTCCGCTCATTTTTTATAAATTATAATTAATTGAAAGTTATTTTTAAGAGTTGATGTTCTTTTCTCTATTATATTAGAAAATAGTTCAGTGGTAAAGTTTGGAAATATTTTAATGAATAAGTTTTAACAAATTGACAGATGATAACGTCGATGAGTTGAGTGCGCGTCTGTGTGGTCATTAATGTGTGCGTGTGTGTTTGTTAATGCTTGTGTGTGTGTGTGTGTGTGTGTGTGTGTGTGTGTGTGTGTGTGTGTGTGTGTGTGTGTGTGTGTGTGTGTGTGTGTGTGTGTGTTGCCAGGGAAAGCTGCTGTTGACATCGATCCGTAGACTCGGGTCAACTGGGCTCCACTGGTTTAGTGAATAAAAGTCTGGCCCTTTTAAAGGGTATGGACTGCTCCCACAAATACAATTTCAAATAAATTCAGAAAGTTTTCTGATTTGTCAAAAATATAATTATTTGTTTTTATTTAGGACAACGTATGCACACATGACCTGCGTACAAATGTTACACTGTCCCTTCTCGTGTAAGTAAGAGGACTTACTAGATAAGTGAAAATGATATTAGGATAAGGTTAGAATCGAACCCTGCAGGCAAGTGTTAAAGATAATAATGGAAAAGGAGTGTTAGAAATTAAATATATTGTTAATTCTATTAGAAATAGTTAAATATTGTTAATTCTATTAGAAATAGTTAAATATTGTTTATGTTGGAAAAAGAGTTGATTGTCCATTCTTTTAGAAATCTAGATATTAAATATGTCAGTTAAAAGAATGGACAATACAAATTTAAAATATATTGTTTAAAAATAGGTTAGATATTAAAATTGAGGATTCTTTTGTTTGCCAAAAGTGTGCCAAAAATGTAAAACCACGTGAAAATTAGTTGTGTCTGAAAAACACACTTCTGACGTCATAAACAAAGGAGATTTCTCAATATAGGAATCTAAGGGATCGAAGTTAAAAGTCAGTTTGGAAAACAGAGTTGAAAGACAGAGTTGATGAGAGAGAGTCAGTTGGAGAGGAGAGCCTTTTAGAAGCGAAGGGAGGAAAAATAGACCCTGTAAATAAAAGTTTGAATTCCTGACGTCATCGATCGATCGATTGAAGAATAGAGAAACCAACTATGCAACTTAAGATTTTTGTTCCTTAGAAGCGCTGGTTGAGTTTGAATAAAATAAATACGTATTATATATGTTTGAAACCAAAAACAACTTATTATTACAAAATAAACAGACATTTATTTTGTTTGAAATTTATATTGAGATTCATAAATATATTTCGAAGCAAAACTTCATCTTCAGTATGCCTTACTTCCTTTTTTTATGTCTGTTTATTTTTTAATAATGCGTTGTTTTGGCTTCAAACGTATATAATACGTATTTTATTTTATTCAAACTCAACCAGCGCTTTTAAGGAACAAAAATCTTAAGCTAAATCCCGCGTGACCAAACGCACAGTTCCGAGATTTAAAAAACTACCGTAAAAACAACAAACGGACTCCCACTTGCTGATTCTCTGCTCCAACAACAACATGGTAAAAAAAAGAAAGAAAGAAAGAAAGAAAGAAATACTGAAGATGAAGTTTTCCTTTGAAATATATTTATAAATTTCAATATAAATTTCAAACAAAATAAATGTCTGTTTGTTTTGTAATAATGCGTTGTTTTGGCTTCAAACGTATATAATACGTATTTTATTTTATATTTGTAACTGTTTGTCTCGTGTCGTCATTCCTTATAACAGAAAAGATAAATGTGTTTTATCATCATCTTGTAAGGAACTTGTGTAAACCCTTCCAAGTATTATGTGTCTCCCCTCTATCATAAGTGAAGTATCTCCTCCCTTCTATATGTGTTAGGAAGAACAGTTATGTCCCCCTTATTATCATCGTCATTACATGAACCCGTTAATGTGTCCCCAATATGAATCCCCTGCTACTCAACACAAACTGCTCTATGCATATTCCTATAAAAATAAACGGATCAAGTAAAGATTAGATATCCCGTAACAGACGACAAAAATAGACGAACAATTCAAGTGGCACCGGTTGTTTGACCTTGACATTGCCGTTAGTTGTTTGTAAACTTGTAAACAGGTCAAATAGCAGACATATTCGAATGTTCGTGGGCAAGATTTTTTTTTTAAATATATTTACAAAACTTTTAAAGTTTACAAACAACTAACGGCAATGGCAAGATCGAACAACCGGTGCCCCTTGAATTGTTCGTCTATTTTTATCGTCTGCTACAGGGTATTTAATCTTTACTTGATCCAAATAAACTAACGTCTCAATCAGTGAAGTTAAAGAATAAGGGAAAAAAGAAAAAGAGAGATAATGTCTTAAAACTGGTAAATCTAATAGAGAAACAGAGCGCAGCCATCGATAATGTTATGGGTTCTCGTGGACTTTTTGTCTCCGTATTTCTAGCCTCGGTTTCGTATTGACGAAACATTAATGCATAAAAAAAATTAATTAAGGCATTAATTTCTATCCTTAAATTAATTTAATGCATTAATTTCTAGCCTCGGTTTCGTATTGACGAAACATTAATGCATAAAAAAATTAATTAAGGCATTAATTTCTAGCCTTAAATTAATTTAATGCATTAATTTCTAGCCTCGGTTTCGTATTGACAAAACATTAATGCATAAAAAAATACGAACCGGAACTGACTAATGAAACGAAATAGATAAAACAATGAACGGTTCTCGTCTTTTTTTTTTTTTTAATGCAAATATTCATTATTGATTCAATTTCGAATAAATTCAAATGATTTAACTTGAAAGTTTTGTGTAATTATTTTTTTTTAATTCGTTTTATTTTCTTTCAGTTGCGCTTTTATTGTTTCCATTTTGAATAATCTCACGTGTAATTATCACAAGACAACTATGAATGCATGAGTAATTACTAGGACTGTGACAACAGCATATTCTTTTTTATTTTTTTGACGCTCGATTATATATCCGACACAGTTAATCAACGGAGAACCACAGCAGTCTATATAAAAAAAAACATATAAGATATTAACGGATATATACTCAAGAGTCAAAACAATAAAAATAATAATCTGTTGTCATAGCTCGAGTAATTACTTATAAAAGGGGGTTTCTTTTTTGTTATTATAACGAAATTCGAAAATCGAATATCCTAAAATTACGAAAAACGATAAGATAAAAAATTTATGATTAATGAAAAATTTTTTCGAAGACAATTAGCGAAATTTAAGTTTTGCAAAACTGGCCAAAGATTTTCAGTTTTAAGAAGAGTTTTACCTCCCTTTTGCTACGATTCGTATTTTCTTTCTACTTTATCGTTTTTCGTAATTTTTGGATATGTTCACTACCATGGCATGACAATTAACTAGAAACCATTAGTTTTATTTTAAACTCAATATTTTGATTTTTAAACTTTCATTTAATTTGGAATAAATTTAAATGATTAAGTGTTGTGTAATTGTTTTTTTATTCGTTTTATTTTGTTTTTGTTTTTTCAATTTT
>NC_136495.1:107601002-107783502 GCF_053919585.1 Euprymna scolopes
CGACATTCATTCTGATTGAAAAAAGAAAAAATGAAATATTTACAATGAACAAAACAAAAAATATATATGTACAAAACAAGGAAGGTCTTTTTAATATTTACAGTTAACCAAACAAAAATAAATATGTATAAAACAAGGAGGGTTTTATATATATATATATGGGGGTGAGATGAAGGGGAAGGGGGGCAAACTAGAAAACACCCAAAAAGAAAGAAAAATAAAACAACTAAACAAAATGCCTATGGGGGCGTGTTAGTAAGGGGTCCCCCCTACCTACTCGCTAATCGTCAAATGGAGCGCCCACTGCCTTCCAGTCCCTCCCCAAAGGAAGAGGTGAAATCAAGCAGGTCGTTCCCTAATGGAGAGTGGGAGACCTAGGGGACAGCACTTCCACGAAAATAACATAGAGTTGGGTCGTCGGGGATGGACGGCGTCTTCTAAAATATAATACGTAAGGGGCAAAGTAGACCGGGGACAAAACAAACAGGTGGACTGGGCATCTTTGGAAGCTCTCCTAGTGCCGATGAAAAATAAAGAGTCAGGAACAGGATCAACACACATACTTAATAAAGAACTCATTTTCTACTCTTGGTGGTTACTTTGCCTAACTATGCTCTACCCGAGAAGACTGTGTTTTGTCAAAGTGCTGGGTTCCGAAAAAGAGACTCCAGCGCCATCCGACCAATAACCACTGGGGCGGGAGCACGAGCTTAAACCTAGCACCTCGTCGGATGCACCCATCTCCTATCAAAGTCTATGCAGTGCAATCTTTCCCAATCACATCTGATTTTCATTTTAAGTTGATGTTTAAAATAAACAACCAGATCGTGATCCGAAACAGATTGCCCCTTATAGACAATGTTCAGACGCCACTAACCTAGCTACAGCTAGGATCGCTAGAAACACCAACCGTTTCTCCCTAGTAAATGGCGGGTCCATATTGTCGACAACGTATGCTAAATCAAGTGGCACCGATCGCTCAGGGTCGATGCAAGCTGTTACCTCTCCGACATACTCCCAGAGACTCCAAACTCCGCTGCAATGAAAGAACGCGTGTTCTCTCGTCTCCTCCTCCTCTTCATCATTGCAGCGTGGGCAGGGGGGATAATAGTATTATCTATCCCTGCAGTCCTTGGCTAGCCTGCCAAAGAGTGGCAGTGCATCCCAGACTAGCCTCCATGTAATCAAAAACTCACCGTTATTTAGAAAGCTACTGGTTGGCGTCCAACTCCACAGTGAGAGAACTTCCCCATCGACAGATGCAGCCGCTCCACCAGCGGATCGTTTGTGGTTCCCACCACTAAATCCTCATATAGCCTCCCCCTAGACCGCGCAAGAACCCCGGCAATTCCCTAAGGGCGGCTCAACATTCAGTGAAGAAACACATTTCGGCCATCAGTCTTCGGCGACCTTCATTGGCAGGGGCGAATATTAGCCATCAAAATGCATGCTCCACGGCTGGTACCCAGTGTGTTTCCTCTAACAGTGTCCGACTTAGGAACGCCAATCTTTCAGCATACTTATGACTCTGCAAGTCAGGCATTCCTAAGCCTCCCTCACTAAGTTTCTGCGTACAGACCTGTCTACGGACATACAGCTTTCCTCCCACCCAAAGGAGTTTGAACAGGAGTTGCTCTAAAGCCTTACAGTGGTCCGCAAGCAGGGGAAGAACAGACAAGCGGTAAAGGATCAGCAGAAACACATATGTTGCACATGCCTCTGTACGACCCTTCAAGGACAATTTCCTCCGAATCCAAGTCCTCACTGACAACTCGACCTTCGTCTGTACCGCCGACCAATTCTTGTCCAGCTGGAGTCCCGGCCCGAGCCATACTCCGAGGATCTTAACCAGGCCATCATTCCAGCCGAACGCACCTGGAAGCGAGTTTACCCTGGTCCAGGCGCCCAACTGCAGGCCAACGGACTTGCTGCGATTGATTATGGCCCCAGTGACAGCTTCATACTCAGCGATCGCCTCCAACACCGCCTTAATATCAAGCCTTTGCCCGGCAAAAACGGTGACATCATCAGTGTACACGGACACCCTGGCAAATTTTCCACCAAGTAGAGTTATGCCACGCAGGACTGGTCTAGTTGCCTCGTCACTTAACTTGCGAAGGAAGGGTTCCAACGCCAGGACATATAACAGAGGCGACAGCGGGCAACCCTGGCGCACCGACCGAGAGACCCCAAAGGACTCCGACAACCTACCATTAACTTACACCACTACCGCGGGATCATGATACAGAACGGAGATCCACTTGCGGAAGTCCGGACCAAAGCCGGCGGTTTCTACAACAGATCTCAAGAACCCATGATCGACCCTATCGAATGCCTTAGACTGATCTAAATTGATCAGTGTGGCTTCTGTGTCGGCTTCTAATCTATGATCGTGCGCACCAAGTGCAAGTTGTTTTGAATCGATCGACCCTTCACAGCATAGTTCTGATCTGGCTCGACCAAGTCAGCGATAACAACCTGCAGTCAGTCCACAAGAACGCGAAACACAACCTTCAACTCTGTGTTAAGCAGAGTGATGGGCCTATAGTAATCTAGATTCCCCCCGCCATGCCATTCTCCCTTCTTCAGAAGTGTGATCACTCCTTTGGTTACCTGCTCAGGGATCGAGCCCTGCGCAAACCAGTGGTTAAACACGCCCGTCAGAAGGGGCACAAACATGGGCGACAACCTTGAGAACAGACCATCGAGTCCCAGAGATTTGTTGTGGGCAACCTCCTTCAATGCAGTAACGACCCCACACTCCGTAACCATCCCCTCGCAGCTAGCCATTCGGGCCATAGTAAGGCGGGGCGAGCCAGCTAAATAGCTGCCAAACTCCTGGCCGCAGAGTCTGGGTAGTTGGATGAAGCGTTCTATCAAATGTTGCCGAAACCCATTGCAAATCTCTCATGCCGATACGAGAGTGCATCCTTCCAGGTTTTTCACCTCCTGAATGTACCCGTCTGAGCCGCGTCTTAAGGCCTAGCTCTAACTACTTGACCTGCATATCGCTTGCTAGCCAAGCGATCAGGTTCCCCTTAACTAGAGCATGTTCTAGAGAATCCCCCCTGCCACCGCCCAGGTCAGTCTAACATCTAGGTGCCTTTTGGTTCGAGCCCTAGTTAGCGCGAGGCGTTGGCTGTATTGGACGCAAAAGTGCCTAATGGTAGCCTTAAGGTGAACCCACCATCTACTCCCAGTAACTGCCCCCACTAACTCCCTCTGAATTAGTGACGTCAGCTGCTCCCGGAAGTCTTTCGACTTCAACAAGGAGATGTTCAACTTCCAGTCGCCAGCCAACCTAGGCCTATTACCTAATTTCAAATGGGCCAACACGAGTTTGTGGTCCGAAAGACCTAACCAGTGGAACGTGGGACAAGATAGGAAATCTATGTTGCCCCGTCTAATTAACATTCTGTCCAAGTATGTGCTCGGACAGATGGTTGAACTACCTAGCCACGTCCACATCTCTCTCCCAGGGTGATCCAGACGGAACCTGTCAACCAGATTGCACGAGGCCATCAAGTCAGACAGGCTGCTATCACACCACTCTGACCCACTAGCCCCCCTGACCTTATCTATATTGAGGTCCAGGACGGCATTCCAGTCCCCCATTAACACTACCCGCTCCGGACCCGAAGAGAGAAACACCTCCACCTGCCGAAAAAAGGAAACCCTCTCACTGCGGACATTAGGCGCATAAACTGCCACGATCCGAAACTCGCCGCTTTTAATGGCAACATCGACCACGACCAACCTCCCATGATCATCAGTGTGAAAAACGGTAGCTGCCGCAGACAGGGTGCAACTTACTAGAACAGAAACCCCACCGCTACGGGAACTGCCGTATGCTGAATAAACGTCAAAGTCGTTCACCAGCACACCGCATCCCCGTCCTAAACAAAGTGGGTCTCCTGTAATGCCACTAAGTCTACCTCAAGGGCCACAAGATCCCTTAGCACGCGAGCAGCCTTGCTTCAGGATCTCATGCCCCTCGCATTCAAACTAGCTAGGTTTAAGCTCGCAGCCATGTTTCCCTAACTAGTAGTATTCGTCTAGGATGGGTCTGAAATCTTTGGGGGTAAGGCCGTCAATGGTCTGACCGAGACTGCCCGTGAGCAGGTCGGACGTAAGCCGTCCATCTCAAGCCCGGCCCCCAATGTCCAGGGGGAACGTCATTTTAATGGCTCTATAAAAGGATGGGTGAACATAAACTGGGACCCTCCCTTCACATTTTTGGGCAATTTGCCCTAATGATGGGTGCTCCCTGTTGATGATACATAACCCCTTGTATGCTGTCTTTCCAGCCTCCAACATCCTCCACAAGGCCTTACAACGCCCTGCCCTATTTGCTCTCACATACGTGATCAAGTGTGGAGCATCAGAGAAGTTTCTGGGATCGGCGACTGCCTTTCCGTTGACTTGGGAGAGATCTTGAAGGCTTTTCAGAAACCTTTTTTGTCGCCCATTGAGGTCGCCGATTACATGGTTTATACTTGCGTTGCAGAGGCACTCTCCCAGCCAGAATGGGAATTTCCTTGTTTTTTCCTCTCTGAGAGGGGCCGCCTATTGCTGGTCATTCGTTTTCACTGTTACTTCCGCCTCTGCAACAGGAGCTTCACATTGCTCCTTTTCTCTTGGCATGTTAAATAGGGGAGGGGTGAGTTGAGCTTCCTCGTGGGGGATCTGTGTTGGAGGCTCAATAATCTTGTCTTTACTGACTTCCGGCACTGTTTTCCGAAACTATTTCTACCACGGCTATCTCTACCAGGGCTGGCTCCTTCCTCTCTCTCTTTTCCACTTGCTTTGTCTTCCTGTCTGCGTCTTCACCCTCCGACTCCGAGGAGCTCACCCTCAGTTTCCTCTTTGCCGCCATCGCCGTCCCTCTTGCTGTTGTTTGAGGGGCGGTTGTTTCTTGCTTCTTTGTCTTTCTAGACAACTTTACTCCAGGTGGCGGCATTGTTTCCTTTGTCTTCCTTCCGCCTCCGGCTTCTTAGTTTCTCCCTGTTCCTGCTTCTTCTCTGGTTCCTTCTTCTGGGGGCAGAAACAGGACATGGGCCCCGGTTTTTGGCAGAGCCAGCAGTGCGGTCTACGTCCCACCACGATCATCGGCATCCCTTTTTATCTGCTTGCATTTCGATTTTATATTCCCCAGCCCTTATATTTCTGGGTCCTATCACTGCCTAAACTCACTCCACCTCACCGAATTGGGATAACGTCACATCCAGCTGGTCTTCTTCGATGAAGCTCGACACACCCATTATAGTCACATTGATCCTTCTTTTCGACTGATTCTCAGTTTTCATTTTATAGTTTTTCCATATGAGGTCCTCTTTTGCCATCTTCTCTGCCTCCTCTTTTGTAGGCAAAAGGAGATCCCACATGGCGCAGTATCTGCGGACTGCATACTGTGCGGGGATCTTCAGCTCGCCAAGGATCTCCATCATTTTGTCCCTGGGGATCCCAGTTAAGCCTTTTCCTTTAGCATCGAATGTTATCAGGGAGACTGATCGCTTTTGTATTTCCTCTAGTCTCCCTGGCATCACCGTCAGTTCATTTCCTTTGACATAACCCTGGAACTTGTTTTCAAAGAGTTCCCGGTAGTATTTTGGGGTCTTTTTAAGGCTTTCCCTGGATCCCCAAGTTGTAACCTCCTTGACGGGTTCACTGTGCAAGCCGGCTGCCGTCTGCTTCTGGGTTGGTGCTTTCTGCCCTGGTGGAATGGGCGAACAATCGCTTGCTGGGAGGGCTGGCCAATCGACCGCACTGCCTGGCGTTTCGCTGGTCAATCCCCCCTCCCCAGGGGAGCAACCATCTACAATAATCACCTCTGCCAATTTAACTTTCCTCAGCCCCTCCGCCAACGGTTTATGTGGGCTGCTTTTTTCCGACTGTGTCTTCGTTGGTGGCGGCATCAACGCATCCTCGTTCAGGACCCACCACCTCTTCACTGGACGCCTGATCTTCTTCTTTTCGTACTTTCGGTAGGCCTCCTCCACTTGGTCGGCTTCTGGGTTGCTCATAACAATCTGCTTCCACATTTGTACCTCCTGCTCTCGATTTAAGGGCACCACAGCCGATGATATTTTCCATGGAGTCGGCAGCATCGAGAAGGAGCCCGCCTCTTCGTCTGGGGTGACATCTATGACCGCTACATTCTCCATACTCGAGCCACTGGGGGTGGCGTCCTCAGAGCCCGTACGCACCTCGGAGGTGCCTTTGGAAGTGGCGTCCCCGGTAACCGACCGTGACCTTGACCTCGATCTCGTACTCACGGATGGGGTGGCGACCCCAGAACCCGCTCTTGAATTGGGGTTGCCCTTTGGGACGGCAACCCCTGTGGCCGTAACCCTATCGGCTGCTAACGAACTCGCTGCTGCTATATATATAATTTATTATTTAAATATTTATTTAAATATTTTCTACGTGCATAAAATTAAGTTATCTATGCACATAGAAAATTTTATGTATGTAGAAAATATTATGCACGTAGAAAATATTTAAATAAATATTTAAATAATAAATTAATTACAAGTAATACATCCCGAAATTGTGGGGCCGAATAGAATATGAACAAAGGGCAGGTAACCTTTCCCTTTAAAGCACTCAGGAAGTGAAAAAAAAAAACACCACAGAATCGCTTACAAAAAAAATAAATAAAAGAACAATCTTATTTGTGTGTGTGTGTGTGTGTGTGTGTGTGTGTGTGTGTGTGTGTGTATGTGTGTGTGCGTGTGCGCGCGCACTGATATGGGTAAAAACTGATGGGGAGAACATAGTTTTGAAAGCGGGTTTATCATAATTTTTTGTCAGTTTCCGATTACTTTTTGATTGTATTTGAAAGATTAAAGCCTAAAGTTAATCTCTAAAAAGAAAAGAAATAATAATAATTTTACGTGTGAAAAAAAATTTCACCCCAAACAAGGAACATTGCCACTTTGATGTAGAGGGGCTACTATCTGGGACATAAGTTTCAGGGATACTACATAGGGAGTTTAGCAGCAAGATGTCTGTTCACATTACACTTGAACTTCTGTATGTCAGTACAGTTGAGAAAACAGGAACCCGGAAGGGAGTTCCAGAGTCTAGCAGTTCTGGGGAAGTGACTATTAGAGTAGAAGGTCTTCTTACTACTAGGGATCTCTACTGTGTAGGGGTGGAACTTTGCTGCTTGTCAAGTTTGTTGGGAGTATTTACATTGAGGGGGTACAAGGGCTTGTAGTTCGTCAGAGCATTCGCCATTAAAATACTTGTAAAACAGGCAGAGGGATGCAATATGGAACAGAGGTTGAAGCTTAGATGACAGTTCAGGACCTATCAGGTTGGTGACTCTCTTTTGAACCCTGTCCAGGAGGGAGAGACTAGTAGCAGGTGCACTAGCCCAAATATGACAATACTCCATACATGGGCGAATTGTGGTCTTGTAGAAGACCATGATACTTTCAGGTGTAAGTAACTTTCTAACACGGTAGAGAGAGCCCACCTTCCTTACAGCAGCCTTGGCAATGCTCTCAATGTATCTGTTTGAAAGAAGTAATTTCAAGTAATGTATCATTAGTCTTAGCTATTAGTGATTAAGAAGGTTTCTTGTGATTATTGAAGGAAGCAAGCTTAGTCTTGGCAGCATTGAATGTGACCATCCATTTTTGTCCCCATTTCACTACAGATTGGAGGTCTGGTGTTTCTGCCATTTCCTTAGATATTTCATTTGTTTTCCTGTCATGCCTGTTATAAAGCGTGGTGTCATCAGCAAATATACCCATCTCAGAGATAATTTTATCAGGGAGGTCATTTATGAATATTAAGATCGACCCCTGAGGTACACCCACATTTATATCATATTGTTTAGATGTACGACCATCAAGGACAACTTATTTAAGAAGGATTTAATTATGTTAAGTATTAGTCCAATGACACCGTATGATCTGATTTTTATGAGAAGACCATCATGTCATACCCTGTCAAAAGCCTTAGATATATCTTGGGCTACCGTTCTATCCTCCCCTGCTTTGTCCAGTGTATCGTGTATACTTTCAGAGATTACAGTTAGGATATCTGCTATAGAAATGGGCTTGCCTAAATCCATATTGTTGGTCAGACAGAACTTTAGTAACTGTAAGGTGATGGACTAGAGCTTGATTAATTATGTACTCAAATATTTTGGCGAAAAGCGAGAAGAGACTAATGGGGCGATAATTTAATTGGTCAGTTCTTTTGCCAGAATTCTTGTAAACTGGTACCACAGAAGCAGTTTTCCAGCTGTCAGGAAAGCAAAATTCGTTAAGGCATTTGTTTTAAAGTTTGGAGAGGACTGGAGCAACCTCAGCGGAGCATTTTTTTAATAGCACAGCCGGGATGAGATAGAGTTCACATGCTTTTGAGGTGTCTAGGTTTTTTATGATATCATGCACCTGAGAAGGGATAATTTTCAGATCATCCAGTGCGGTGTCAGTCTGCAAAGCAAAGTCAGGGAGGGAGTTGTTTGCTGGGTCCAATGTGGAGTTTGAGGCAACCCAACTGTTAGCCTTCTCAGTTGCCGTGCAGATAACCTCATGATTGTTGAATCAGTGAGGGAACTGTTGATTGCCCATTATTTACTACACTGTTGTAGATTTTCCAGAAATCACGGGTCCCTAATTTCTGTGCTTTGACACGTTTTCTCGTGGTTTTGGCATATTCTCTCTTGGCTGTTGCTATTTCTTTCTCACAATTAATTTTAGCTTCTATATGCTTTTGTCTGTCTGTACCGGACTTATGTCGGTTAAATTTGCGTATGCATGCTGCCATTATTTCATCAATTAATTATTCACTTTTTATGGTCTCTTATTAGATGATTGGTTTCATTTCACTATTACGCTGAAGCATTAGGACGTTTTCATCTAAAATAAGCACAATGTAAAAACTATGCATAAACAGAATTAAGCACAATAGTTAAATGAAACCAATCATCTAATAAGAAACCATAAAAATGAATAATTAATTAATGAAAACCAATTTTCCAAAGGAATGTGCAAACTAGTTAACCTTCATCAAGTTTCTTACATGTATATTAAAAATTTCATTTTAATAAGTTTTAAAATTTCAGCGATGAAAGGGAGATAATCCCTTGACGATCTTTATTAGAATTGCCTCCCTTTGTCAACCAATTTTTCACAAGTATAAAACAATAATCATAACATACTGACTAACTCAAAGAATACGAAAAATAACGTTCTTGGCCTTTTGGCCAAGATGAAGGTGTATTATCATTATTGTTATCTTTTTTGTTTTTGCACGTAAATAAAAATGTTTTAAACGATTGCGTTCTAAGTAGGACGTCTCCCAGTATGAAAGGGTGAATGCGGTATTATGGTGAAAGAAGATACTAGCTAAGAGAAACTTTTGATCTGATAGTTCTGAAGTGACAAGGATGACCAACGACCTCCAATTTCCCTCCTTTTGAGTTGGCCTTGTGCCAAAGTATTTTGTTCAGTTTGTACTTACATTGTAATTTTAGCTTGAATAAAAAATAATATCTCAAAGTGTAGCATCTGTTCTATGCTGCACTTCAATTTCTTGTTCTTTCTCAGTGGAGGAGAAATCCTTCACGACTGAGACCATTTTACTTTTTGTTCCTTTTTGCCACGTTAAAAGAACGACCCTAGTGTCTAACTCTGTCTTGTGGGGATGCATTGTAAATAGGAACTTAAAGAATACGAAAATATCTACGACGACAGTAACTTTTCTGTTTCCTCTTCTGAGCAACAACCAATATGTCTGAAAATGGTCAAAGGCTAATTCGATCGAAACTATAGGAGGGAAATGTTGTGCATTTCTCTCCTAATAATTACTTAAATAAACACAAGGCCAAACGACATTGCTATTAACAAAACAATAATAAAGGGTTTATTTAGAAAAGGCGAGATTGTATCTCAGACTGAAGAGAAAGAAAGAAAGTGTAAATGTCTGTTTGAAGGTGTCGTCTGCCATCAGACTGCAGTCGTCAACAAGTAGCAGTGGGAGGGGTGAGTGAGATAGGTCTGTATAGGTCGCTTGCTGGCGTCTCTCTGTCGATCGCAGCTGAGATCCCAAAGGGCTAAAAATAGTCCTTAAGGGGACAGCTCAAATCAATGTGCCCTGCCAACCGAATGGTCAGTGTGGCCAAATCACTTTGGCACCAGGCATTGATCCGCTTATAGTAAATAGTTTGTTAACTGCTACAAAACGTTGCAGAAATAACACTCAAGATGAGAACAATAGTCCAATCAATACAAGTAATATAAACAATTGGCCCTTATTTCAAAAGTTTGGAACTTTAAGTAAAAAGTAGGCTTTTAATATCAATGCCAGAACGAGAAATAATCTCAACTTGTACAATTTCAACTTAGAAATGATAAGTGTTCATTAAATTAGTTTAATATAAAAAAAAAGGAAAGCATAGCAATTAAATCCTGCATCAACACACAAAAGCTGGATATTTTTTTGTTGTGAAAAATAATGATACTCGTTTCGAACTTTTTAGTCACGTGCAAGCGACTCTATAAGTCACTCCGTCGGTCCGGCCATAACATTTTTGTGCTTGGCCTTTTTAGTTAAGATCAAAGGTCTGTTGTTAATAGATGCTGTTCTTAGCTTTTTAAGCTTTTCTTGGCTTTTTGGTCAAGACACCCACTTTACAACCAGTCAGTCTCAAAGCCATTCAAGTCATTCTCCAGATCATTCAAGTTGTTTTTGAAGGATTCCAGTTATTTTTTAAGCAATCAAGTCATTCTTAAGGTCATTCAATTCATCCTTAAGTTCATTAAAGTCATTCTAAGTCATTTACTTTTTATTTATTTAAGTCATTTCAGCCCATTGTTCGGTTATTTTAGTTTATCTTTAAGAATTTCATGTCAATCCTAAATTCACGCATTCATTCATTACATGAGAGCATGTGACTAATGGCTATCGGCCTTGTTTGGCGATGAGGACGGTACTTGTGCATTTAACAAACCAGACGTAACTCAGCATTTTCTCAGCTTTGTCTAGCACATAACGTCAACAGCCAGATGAAACCGAGCGTGTCAATAAAATAAAAACATTACAAAATAACTGTAAACTGAAATTGTAAATCTAGAAACATCCAAAAATAAATAAATAAAAAGCAAAAACCTACCGTTCATTTGTTTTTTTTTTTTATTAGTATTATTGTATGAAATTGTTTTCTGTTTGCAAAATAAATACATATAAAACATCTTTTGTAGACAAATAATAGTAATTATTATTTTTTTAATGAAACTTTTTTTTTTTAACTATTTACGTAAAATAACCAACAAAAATAATATTTGTAGGATAATTTTTTTTTTGTTGTTTAAACAAATAATAGTTATTAATTGTTTTTATTATGAAACTTTTTTTTCAACTATTTACGTAAAAAAAAGAAAAAATTGTAGGAAAAAGGAAAGGAACAAAACTTTCTCCTTTTTTTTTTTTTTTTTTTGCCAGGAACATATTTTCTGAGGAGGATGTATTTTCTTCAGACTTTTGGAGAGCATCAGATGATAAAGCGGACGAAGATGAGATAGCGAATGTGATAGGAAGCTCCTTACCAACCGGGTAGCTTTCGGCAATGTGGGTTAATATAGAGTCAAACGACTGCCTACCAAACTTTTGTCTCCACATTAACTTTAAAAGATATGTGTCCAAAAGCTCCCGGTTGGTTTCACATTCTCGTTTATTGCGCTGCTTTGCTTCCTTCCACGCTCTACATGATTTTTTGTTGCCTGTGTTATGCGATCTACAAAATTAAGGCTGTAAGCCTTCCAACAGTCTGATACGACTATGGTCCCCGGCAGAATGTATTTTCTTATTAGTGGAAGGAGGGTTTCGGCATTCCTATTTGGTACGTTAACCAAAAAACCCTCTTTTTTGATGGGTTCGGCGTATCCACCGAAGACCCAGACCAGTGTTAGACGTCTGCCGACGTTGTGTTTCCGGCAGTTGAAGAAGACAGACTCATCGATTTCAACCGTTATGGCCTGGGCCTCCTATCTGCTGGGGATTCCTGAGAAAGTAATCCCAGCATATATCTCACAGGAAATTCTTCCAGTCCACAATTGTGTGGCGTGACTGCAACCCATATTCACGCTAGCGATTCCTATTCGCCGCCATCTCGAATGCCTATATCGAAATTCTCATCTGCTGCTTGACGCACGTGCACACGCATCAAGTTGAAACTAAGTGCGCAGCGTTTTGATTGGCTTATGACCATGTTTCGTCAGACAGCAACAAAACCTGAGCTGTTGACATCATGCGCCGGACAAAGCCAAGCAAATGCTGAGTTACGTCTGGCTTGTTAAATGCACAAGTACCGAGGATTCATACTCGGGACTATAGTTCTCATCTTGGATATTATTCTTACATTTCGGGCGATGTAATCTCTGATCTCCTTCAAATGCATCCTTTCGAACTCAATGGAATCTCTACGGAATTATAAACCAAACTCTTTATTTAATTAATCGATTTGTATTCTGTGTCGTAACAGCTGAGTGATAATCAGTTCTAAGTGACAGCCTTCCGGATGGTTGAAGATCCAATACTCACTGTGGCCAATACTAAAAATCCAATAACGAATTATTTCTACCCGATCATGTCCGACAAAACGAGAGCTAGCTACTCTCATGGATGAAATAAATGGTTCCATTTAAAATTCTGTGCAGATTCTCAAAGTTTGACAAAATATACCTGAAGGTCGGAGGTTACATTAGCTGAAACGTTGTGTCGAATAAGTGTAACGTAGTCGTTACATTTTAACACACGGACCTGACGTTGTGTATGAAAGTTTCCTAAAGAAATAAAGGAAAGAAATTCGATACAAGTTTTTGGGGTCTTTTTTTTTCAGTTAAAAGAAAATGCGTTTATTTCCGGTCATTTCTACACCAAGCCCTGAGTACACTAACCCGACAGTACATTTCGGTGTGTGGTGGGGGGATAGCTAGAGTAGGCAATAAATCTATTTGATTAAAAAATTGGACGATTTCACTGATTTCGATGATGATAAAAGTATGGGAGAGTGAAACATTTGTTCATCCTCATTTAATCCCAGACAATGTTGGGTCTCCCTGCTAGTATGTATATTAGGAGGTATATCTGGTTAAAAAAAAAAAAAGAAAAAAAGTCAGAAAAAAGTGCTCAATACGTTAGTAGAGCAAAATGTTTCTATTAGTTCAACCTGGTCGATTTTTACTCAAATCATTACAGATTGCTTACATCGTTTGAAGAGATTGGCAGGATAATTTTATTGTCCTTCCTGTCTATTGAAACAACTGGTAAAGTAAAAATCCCAGAGGTTGAAATAATAATTCAATGACACAACTCTGCTTCTGACGCACGTCTATGACAGAGGTTTCTTTTTTTAGTCTTACATTGTCAAAGTCTGCAACAGAGAGATGAAATTTTCAGGTCCATGAATGCATAAGTTCAGTCATCATAACAATGCAATTTTACAATCCTCTCTGATTCATTCAGGCGGAATACAAAAAGAGGCATTACTTTTGGAATGTCCCTGAAAACAGTATTTTCATCAAATGGTCATTTATGAATTAGTAAAGCCAGTCAATGAGAGATGACAGTAGTTCAGTGGTTAACGACTCGGGCTGACAAACTGGATGTCTCAAGTTCAAATCCAGTTCATTCCACAAAAATCACTTTCGTTTAGGATGTTGGCAACCTTCATGTAGTCCCAAAGTCTTTCTAGAAAGAAGTCTGACTAAAACTCTCTGCTGAACATGACAAGTTTGGAAAAATTAGTTAAAAGTAAAAAAATATACAAAATACTGTTAGAAACTCACTCAATATATGTTACCGTGACATAGGTTGACATATATTCGGTGTGATCTTAACAGTATTTTGTATATTTTCGTTTATTTTTAACTCATTTTCCCCAACCCTTCCCGTGTTCAACAGAGAGTTTGGCGCCATTTTAAATTTTCCAGTACATCGGTAAACAGTTTTTCAGCTGAATAAACATGTTACATTAAATAAAAACACAGAAAAAAACATATCCAGTTAGATAGAAAAGTAACTTATCTTGTCTTTGATAACATTTATTTGTTATATATATGTTTTTTGACAACTTTTTCGAATCTATGTGTACAGTAATACAAACCCCACTTTCGATGGTTATGAACTGCTCTGCCATCAGGACCCCATCCTTAAACGTCACGGGTTGCCAACCACGACATGGGGGAGGTGAGAGATAAAGAAAAAAAAGCGAGAGGATAATTGATTTCGGCTTTGCAGAACATAACAGAGTTTAGCAAAGGGAAACGGGAAAAGAATAAGATCAATGTTCGATGCATCTTAAGTCAGGATTGGTTGGTTGGTTGTTTTTGTTTTACGGCATATCAACCTTTTTCAGGTTATTTAATGCCGAATTTAGTTATTTTGAGGAACGATTTTTAATGGAGTATTTTTTTTTTAAAGTCAGATTCTATTTAATCCATAGTTGGGACCCTAACAGGTACTACCACTCCGAGTCAGAGTGGTCCTGGGAGCAATGGCAATTAAAGGGTGGCTCCACACTCCCTAAGGCCCGCAAGGTGGGGCCTCACCATCAGATATAGTTTTAGGTCATATCCAGGACCCTTAAGTCAGGAAGCTAGTATCTTCAGACAGCCTAATCTGGTAGCAGCAGGTGTGACATATAAAGTTCAGTTTTACTGGTAGTTTAAAATCGATAAATATTTATCATTTCAGCCGTAGAAATAACAGAGAAAGCAAAATATTTTTTTTTAATATGACTACTTTGACCGAATCCGATCACTCGGCTGTTAGACGAGCGAATCCGTCTTATGCTTTCTTCCTCAGAAAATGTCCGAAAGTTGACGATCAACTTGTTCGAAAGAGAACGTGTAACTATAGAAGATAACAAGATACTTGAATATCCAAATATTCACTTTGGAAGTGGATCTCATAGCTTGACGGTTTCAAAAAGGTAAAACATTTTGAGGGGAGACTTAATTTACAAAGCTGTTGTAGACAGGGTGAAGTTGAAATAGTTTGGAAAATAGAAATACAAACCTTAATCTATCAATATAATGTAATACTTGTCTCTTGAAAATAAAGATCTCGTCTCTCTTGAAGATATTCATTCTGAGAACAGATCTAACACCTTGACTAAATTTAAAAAAAAAAAAAAAAAAAAAAAAAAAAAAAAAAAAATGGTGTATACACCTACGATGTAGATTAAAGTCGATTAGTCAGAAATCAAAAAAAAATCTGAATTTTCAGGTGTATCGGAATCGGAAAATGTTATGCCTGTTTTCTTATGCCCAAAACGATTCTTTTTATTTATTTTTTATTTTTGGAATCCTTTGAGATGAGTCTCTACACTTCTAGGTGAGCATTGTCTGAAGATAACAGTTACAATACTACCTTAGCAGGCCAAAGGATTTTTTTAAATGAAAGTTTGAAGTGTTTTTTTTCTTTTTTTTTTTATGTATATATATATAACCTTAGAGCAGAAACAAGCAAAGAAAACATTCGGATTCGACTTAATTCTTTTTTTTTTCTACTTTTTTTTTCTTTTATTCTAGTAGAATAAAATGGTCACAGCAATCAAATTATACGTATTTAACATATTATGAATGGCTTATGATAGTCTTGGTTGTATAAACGGAGTTATTTTGTTTTAACATGAATACGAGACACTTATTGTTTATAATACAGATTTAGTTTATTTATAATTTACACTTCAAAAGTAAGTCACGGTGGAGGTTAGAACGAGGGGGAGTCGGAGAGCTGTGTAAACCTGTATTTTCCTATGTCTCTTCCTTCTGCTTTCTCTCTGCCCTTTTTATTTATATCACTTTGACCTGTTGACCTTTTTCTAGCCAGCTTGTTGTTTGCAACTCTCTGGGTCATAGTTCCTGTTAATTGACCTGTTAACCTTATTTCCGCTAGCATTTGTTTATTGCACCTTTTTGCTGGTTTTGGTCTGACCCATTTAATATCGGTTAGCTTTCCTGGCCGATTGACGTCCTAGATATAGATCATTTTAAATCCCAGGATTTCTCATTGTTCTTTTGTTTGCCTGGATACAGCTTCGTAACACTATTATAGGTCACCTTCCCTGGGATAGACTTATAGTTCTTTGATCGCCCGGACCTCTCCCTAACATCGCAAGAAGTTGCAAGAATTTAAAGTTTAGGAGAGGCAACTTTACCCAAAGTAAAGAATTATTCCCCTTGCATAACACTTTTGTATCGTCCTAATATGTTTCACGGTTTCAAAAAGGTAAAACATTTTGAGGGGAGACTTAATTTGCAAAGCTGTTGTAGACAGGGTGAAGTTGAAATAGTTTGGAAAATAGAAATACAAACCTTAATCTATCAATATAATGTAATACTTATCTCTTGAAAATAAAGATCTCATCTCTCTTGAAGATATTCATTCTGAGAACAGATCTAACACCTTGATTAAATTTTAAAAAAACAAAAAAAAATGGTGTATACACCTACGACGTAGATTAAATAGAGCAATGTTAGGACGATCACTCGAAAATAAAAAATAAAATCAGAATTTTAAGGTATATTGTAATCGGAAAATGTTATGCCTGTTTTCCGATGCCCAAAACGATTCTTTTTATTTATTTTTGGAATCCTTTGAGATGAGTCTCTACACTTGTAGGTGAGAAGTAAGACAAAAGCTATAAAAGGCAGTAATTACTGGGGTAAGTTACGAGACTCAACATTCCTATCCCATCATGGTTAATCATCTGAAGAAGGTCCAAGGATGAGTTGGCTGGAACAACAATAACTATGAAAATGCGGATAACCGTATGCAAAAAGAATGAATGCATGATTCTTTTCATTTTTATTTCTACGGCTGAAACAATAAACATTTATTGATTTTAAACTACAAGTAAAACTTAACTTTATAGGTCACACCTATAAATGTATATTTTAAATTTGCAAGAATATATACACATTTTACATAGTTTTTTGCAGTAATCCAACACCCCCATTCCAACAAAAACAACTTCATATTTAGAAATTTAAATAGAATTGGAATCGGAAAAACCCTACTAATATGTTACTTTTTCAATTTCTTTCCAATATTTAAAAAAAATATTTTGCTTTCCGTGTTAATTTAGGGCTCTATGGGCAAATTTATCTTTAGTTGACCTTTGACAACTAAATATTTTCGTTTACTAGCCAAATAGAAAAGTTACTAGTAAAACCATGATTTTTGGAATATGAGATCTTCGTTCCATGACGAGTATGTACATCATAAAGATTTTTCTGTATCTCTTTAGGTTGAGCACTTTGTAAATATATTTTCACCCGACACGTATTTAAACAATTAAGTGAAACCCACTATTAATTTGTTTGTAACTAAACTTATGGTTTGAGCACTGGAAGCAATACGCGGGTGTGGATTTAATACACACTTGAGAAAAAAATATTTACGGCACTGATTCATAGTCCGATGGTTAGAACAACCAACTCGACAGCTGGAGGTTCGATCCACAGCTGGGGAAAGGTGTATGCCTAGCCGCACTGATGAGTTTTTTTTTTGTTTTTTTTTACATAGGAGTCACCACTTATCAAGGCCCGGAGGCCACTCAGGATAAGGGTTATTGTGTGTAGCATAGTCATTGTTAGTAATGGAAATTTGATAAAATGTCTTAAGAGGGCGGTTTGTCAGGAATTTGTTTATGATGGATTGAAACCATCCAAGTTGTAGTCAGGTGGGAAACAGGCAAACGGAAGAGAGTTCCACAGGTGTGCACTTCTAAGAAAGAAACTTTGTTCGTGGAATCTACATTTTGATTTAGGCATAGATAAAGAATGGGGAAAATTATCGACAGTGGTTTCAGCTAGACGAGTGTTTTTCGCAAAAGATTGGCGAGAAGGGACCAGACATTGGAGCTCAGAGAAGCACTTGCCATGGAAATAACGATAAAACAAAGACAGGCTCGCAACGTCTCTTCTATGGGAGAGAGGTTGCAGGGAAGAGAAAAGGGCATCCCTCACTAGGCCATGAAGTCTATTTTGTACTCTGTCAAGGCAGGATAGGCTGTTTTTAGCAGCTCCTGCCCAGATGTGGCAGCAGTACTTCATCCTTGGACATACTTGGCTTTTATACAGATAGAGAATTGCATCTAGTGAGATATCTTCTGGAGCAGTAGAAGGATCCTACCGTTTTTCCAGCGACCTTGGCAACAGACTTGATGTACGTGTTCCATTTTAGGTCAGGACTAAAGGTCAATCCCAGAAGCTTATCAAAACATGGAGCCTCCCCTAGACGAGAGTCAGCCATATCAATTGATGCCAGATGGGGATCAGAGCATTGATGATGTAAAGATAGGAGCTTGATTTTAGATGCATTAAAAGTAACTCTTGGTCGTGTCATCAGCATAGATGTCAATGAATGATTTAAGTATGTGTTTTGGGAGATCACTGATGTAGATCAGGAAGAGAGTTGTGATACAACGAAACAGTACTGTATGTGGATGACATATATATATATATATATATATATTTAAATAAGCGTAATTCTAAATATACACCAAATTTTAGGTTGCGACCTGAAGGTATAAAAATTCAAATTTCTTTAAGTGTTTTTTTTTTTTTAAATAGCCTTTCTTAAAAAAAAGAAAAGATGCTCCTGAAGAAGGCTGGAGATTACATCAAAATCTGTAATTGTATCAGAATAGGGAAAAAAAAATATTGGAATCGTCCCATCACTAATAAACAGCTTTATTCAAAATTCTGTACGGATTCCGCAGTTCAACAAGATGTTCTTGATTACACCAGCAGAAATGTTGTGAAAAACAAATCAAAGAGGAGAACAGTCCACAGTCCGACTAATCCGAATTATATAGATGGAAACATTTTGTTTGCTTTAATTCCAAAAGAGTACAATAATAGAAAGAAAAAAATCACACCTTTCATCTATTTTTGATTTGTTCATCTTGTTTTTGTAGCGAAAGGAGACTGGATACACAATCTCCCCTTCTCCCCTCCTGATAAAAATTTTTTTCAAGAATTTAATAACCCACCTACCCCCCCCCCCAAAGAAAAGGGATGATACCACGTAAAATAGTCAAAAACAAGACATGTGTGCAACTTAGCATTCAACATTTAAAAAAAAAAAAAAAAAAAAAAAAAAAAACGTAATCACGTGAACATCATCGCTTTTCATTTCATGATGTATCAGCTCATCTTTACCTTTATACTGATAAATTCTGAGACACAGCTGTTAGGCGTAGGAGATCTAAATGTGAGCTACATTTAGTTTTATACAAAGGGGGGTAAATAAAAGGAGGAATCTTTATGAAAATTTACTTATTTCTGATTTTTTTTTTTCATCAAAATTTTAACAGCAGGTATTAAACATTTAATAAATATTCCCCTAATTTCAGTTTCTTTGGAACATTTAAATAGGTTTTCAAGGGGACATAATATAGGGACAACTTCCCATTTGAAAATTCAAATATTTCAGATTTGCATTAAATTTGATCCATAATCATTAAACACCAATTAAACAGGATTCACTGAATTTACTTTCCTTTTTATTCATTTTAACTTAAGATATCCATTCTTGAAAATGTCTTAATAGATTTTTATCAAAATTGGAATACGGATTCTAAACACAAGGTTTCAATGCCTCCATTGAGTCTCGAAAGACAAAAGATACCCCTTGTAGGGGCAGCTGCACGTGTAATTGCAAGGCAAGGGTTGCGCCATCCCCAACCATATCTCTTCTGAATCGGCACTATTCGAGTCCAGTGGCAAGGAAAAGTTCACGACGACTGGAAACAATGCCGAGATAAGTGGAAGCATATGCAGCACCTGGAATTCCCAAATGGTCACCATTTAGTACTGACCAGGTTCAACGCTGCTTAACTTCTGTGATCTATCAGGAACCGGTGTATCAACATGATTATGCCATACAAAAACACAAGTTTAGTATCATTATATATACATATATGGATTTTAAATAGACAGAAAAGTGCTTTAAAACTGACCTGTTCAGGGAATTCATTTTTTCCATCCTGGAATGAGTGTTATTCTAGTTTGTTGCTTAAGCAGTCGCATTTCAATCCTGTCCTGAGGTAGTTGCTAGTCTAGCCACACTGAAGAGCTGTGCTATGGCAAAACAGTCTGTCTGTGAATGACTATAAATGCTCTCTATCTTGGATTGAGCATATCGGGGAGTGAAATAACAAACTGCCACTAGCATATAAAGCAATGCTCTTTGTGTAAACAAACTAAGCTTAGGTGTTTGGACAATGATCATTGTAATTTTGCATACAAGTCTTAGCAGTAGCCAAATAGCATAACGATTACAAGTGTGACCATCACCTAGGTGGCCGAGTTTCAATCCTGGCTTGAAGTAGTTGCTAGTCTTGCCGCACTGAAGAGCTGTGATACAGCAAAACAGTGACTGTGGAAAACTATATGTGACAGCGTAACAATAATGATAATCATGATGATGTTGGTGATGCAAAAAAAGAGCATTGTTAAGAAAGGCGTTATGATATTGATTTAATACATACAAAATTATTTGTGGATTATTTCTTGAATTGATAAGAAGAAATCTGTTTTCTACCTTACTAATTAGGGATGACCCCGATTAGCCATTAAAAACACCCTAGCTGAAAAAACTGAGGTCTTAGATTATAGAAATCTTCCAAAAATGTCAGATGTGGCGCCTTTTGTCAATTTGACAAGTTCCATCTCAATGCCAGTTACCCAAATTCCTTGGAATGGTCGAACTTGTTTGTGAGCCACCAGAAATATAGGTCAGATGTTATGAATTTTCTTAGATGGTAAAAACAAGATAACCAATTTATTTATTTATTTTACATACAATATGGCATTTGGGAATGATTATACAAATTAAGCCAGAGGAGGAGGAACCTTCCCACGTGATGGCGCAGATAGAAACCTAATGGAGAGAGAAGGTGATGAGACCCTCCTGTTAAGAGTGGTGGTCAGAAATACAGATTTGAGGAAGAAAAGAAAAATTTTCTTCAGAGTTTGAGAATTTAAAAAAAAAAAAAACTGCCTGAGATTGGTGAACTGAGAATTGTGAAATAAAATTCTATGGATTGGTAGCCAGGGATCAAGCCCAGCTGGTTCTCAATATAATGAAAGGCAAAAATAGCCTCGAGGACAAGCTGCCTAACTGCTGGGGGTGCGGGTCACCATTCAGAGAAAAGAAAAACACTTGACAAGTCTCACTCGATTCCAAGCCACCGAACCCACACTGTGAAGAGACAAGTCCCCAGATTTAGGGTTGACCGCCCCAACTTTACTAATAGAAGCTGCTAGTCCTCGAGTATTTGCATCTTGAGTCACAAACTTATGATTAAAGTTTTGTAACTTTCAGTGAATAATTATATATATATATATATATATATATTTTTTTTTTTTTTTTTTAATACAATAAGCCCGGTTATCAACTTCTTTTGGTTTGAAAAAGACCTCTACTTTCCCGGGACATCAACTTAGAAGACCAAGGATCAACGGATTGTACACTATCAAAATCAAAGTGGAGAGAGTATCAACTAATCTGACTGATTCCTTGTTGAAGAAACAAACCAGTCCCAGTGACCAAACGAGACCCAGAGCAGACAAATCTGGTGACATCACTTGCTGGACGTCGTTGGAGAGAAAGGAGTAAATATGTTTTGCATGCGTGCATGTGTGTAAACACTGGATTTTATTTTCAAAAAGGAAAAATTAAAAATTAAAATTTTTATTAAAAAAGTAAATTTTTTTTAAATAAATTTAAAACAAATAAAATTAAACTAACCTATGCCATATTTTGCTTTTAACATCACTGTTTAAACAAAGTTCGCAAGAACCATTGAGCTTTAATCAAAGTGACAGTAAATACGTACGATTCGCCTTTTAAAAATGAAAAAATTTGTCTAAACATCTAATCACTGATATGATCACTTCTACACAATCTACTTTCACCAATTGCTACAAGATCGTTTTTGACGATTTCGCGTATTTAACAATCCAAATGACTTCTGCTATTGTAATTCCTAGGAAGTAAACTTTAGTTGGTTTGAAGACTCTCACCGGAAATGTAAGTTAAAACATAGGAATATCGGTAAACTGATTTTTACAGAAATATATTGAAAGCAAAATAATAATTGTAAACTGATCTTTTTTTAATATGTTTTTATTTTATATATATATATATATATATATATATATATATATATATATATATATATATATGAGCAAACAGTTAATAAAACATGTTAAAAAACAGTTTGAAGTGAGTTAAAAACATATTTAATCTGAAAAGGAAATACTAGATAAGTGGATAGTCCTTAATCTGCAGAGTTTTGAAGAAATACTTTCCTTCTCATCAGAGGGTAGGAATTAGCAAAATGCGAGATCGGATTTTGCATGCAAAAGTATTTGATGAAACAACAAGTAAGTCAAAGATCTTACTTGAAAACAAAATAAGTGAAGCAGAGGGAATATGGTGAAGAAAAAGGTGATTATACGTGAATGGATAGTCTGGTGGAAGATAAATAATCCAGTGATGGTAAAATATATATTTTTTTAGCAAAAAAATGTTTAATTACAGAAACATTTTTACAGAAATAATTACAGAGCTTTCCATTGCGAGTAAAACAGTCGTATTTGGAGTGATTTTTCCAAGTGCCAGCTAGAAATAATAAAACGCTTATTTTTTGACAACTGTTTTTTTTTTTCCACCGACAATCTTCAAAAGCTCATTACTTAGTGAAAAATGTTATTTCAACCTTCTTTATTTATTTATTTTTTTTTTTTAATAATCAATCAAAGTCAAATTATTGAAACAATAAAAAGGTTTAATAGAACAATATACTTTTCTTTTTGGTCCACCAACAAAAGGAGGGGGGACATGTAAATTCACTCTTGTCCGTCCATCCGTCCACACTTTTCTCAATAACTACGCCTTGGAATTTTTTGAAATTTTGCACAAACATTAAACATGATATGACTAAAAACATAACAGAACAGATTTTCCGGAAAACCCTTGGAGACTTTTGTGGCTACATGAGGGGGGGGGGGGGGGGATGCTGAACTTAGTCATTTTTTTCATGCCTCATTCACTGTGCATTCACGGGGTACCATGCATGCTTCACTTGTTTTTTTTTTGTTTTTTTTTAAAAACAAAACAAAAGGCAGTTTATAAAAATCTGAAGAAATTCAAATTTTTATATTTTCAAGTCAGTGCATATTTAGAATTACAATTATTTTACAAAAGTACAAAAAAATCTTAATTATGTACGTACTTGTCACGGAACAAAGATGTCATATTCCAAAATTATGTGGTTTGGCTAATAACTTTTTTATTTGGTTACTAAGCAAAAATATTTAGTTGCCAAATTTAGATAAATTTGTTCGTAGACCCCCGATTTAATACTGAAAGCAAATCTTTTTTTTTTAATATAAATTAAATGGAAACGAAATTGAAAAAGTAACATAATATTAGCAGCGTTTTCAGATTAAATAAAGGAATTTAATATAACAGGTTCTTCAAATGAGCTAACATTGCTTACTTCCGACGAGTTTCAAAAACAGAAGTCATTTGAATGGGTAAATCGCTTCATTTTCTAAGCCAGTTCTTATCAAGATTTCACCACTTCTGCATCTGAGAAGAACTGAACTTTTGCATGGTTTTTGCTCAGATGTTCGACATTCTGAAGGAAAGGATAAAGTGTGCATATAGCCGCTCCAGAGAATTTCTCTGGCTGTTGTCCAGGAAACACAAGCACAATCCCTGATCGCCGAATATCAGAAATATAAAATACAAAGAAAGAAAACATACTACAGGGTGGAAGGATAAATTTGTTGCGCTAAAGAAAAAAAACAAATTTATTTTAAAACTTCTATTGAAAAAAATTAATTCAGGTAATTTGATTATGTAGGAGAGCTGACATCTATTCAATGTAGCAGCATTCAGCCTCAATCACTGCCTCAATATGGGTCTGGAACTGGAGCATGTCTTTTCCACAAGCGCTGATGGGAGCTCAACAAATATCTGGCAGATGACAGCAATCAGGCTGGCTTTGGTGTTGTGGGAGGCCATGTTGGTGATGTTCTCGACATATGACCAAATGAAGTAGTCCAGCGGGTTCAGGCCACACTCTTTAGCATATTCATCTTTGATGCAGACTTTAAGCCGAATTCGAACATACGAGGTGGCATGATATAGGCCTCACTTGAAACCACACCAAAAATCATAACCGTGGATGAAAACTTTATTTTTATCACCTTGGGCACATCCCTGTTATTTGTGGCAATCCAGCGATGCATTTTGAGGGTGCTGGCAATGATCCTGCTATCATAAATTGGATCGATAAAGAGCAGGAGTTGTACAGTGGCAAATCTCCGATTTTGCTCGTTTAACATTGTGGCACTTTAAGACATTATAGAAGGCTCCTATCGCTCTTAGGACTTCTACACAACTGGTCAACTAGTAGATGGTCTGCAACAAAAAGAAAACCGGTTTTCATCAAACGGAAATGGAATCATGTTGTCTTTTCTAAGGCAACAATTTTATCGTTCCACCCTGTATTGATAAAATAAAAGATTATGACTGTTGGCCAACTGCACGAAAGATCATGACAGAAGACAAAGATAGAAAGAAAAACCAATCAGCTTTCAATCCATTTTTATGTTTCGCCTTTTTCACTTTTTTTTTTTTTTTTTTTCTTATTTTTGAAAGCTGATACAATGTTAGTCTATCGTCAGTGGACAAACTGACAGAACAAAAGTTTTGGAAAGAGATAAACAAAAGAAAGGAGAAACAACCTAAAGTCCAGTAGTAGTTTGCTGGAGAGAATGGGGGAGGGTCGTGAATACCTCCCCAATATCATTTGGAGAAGACAAAGCAGCTTCACTTCAGCATCAAATTCATTTGTTATCATCTCCATTCCATACTGAATCATATCGATATCAAATATCCATGTATGCTCCTATAAGAATAGGATGAAAAAATATATCTTAATGTTTTTTTTTGGCTTTTTTTTTTTTTTTTAAATTAACGAACAGTATATTTACCTTCTTTTTTTTTTAAGGAACAAAATAAAGGTTTGCCAGTCCTTAACAAATGACCTATGATTATTTAATGCTGATAAATATTTATTTATAAAGAAAATAAGTTATGTTGTGGAAAATTTACAAATATTAAAAATATTTTAAGTACCGAAGGTCTAAGTATTAAAAACTGGAAAGTTAGAAATCATTGTAGATATCAAGGAACTTAAGAAATCTTATGGCGTCTTTTTTTTTGTTTTTTTTTTTTGGACGGGGAGGGGTGAGGGGATAGAACACTATGCCAAAGATTTGGATTTGCTTTTTTCTTTTTGTGAAGTATTTTGCTCTCCTTGTTACCTAAATAAAAAATATTTTTCATATATATATATATATATATATATATATATTCCTATAACATGTTGATTAACATTTTTTTCTTCCTTTTGTTTTCTCTTGCGACAACCACTAAAAAGTTATCTCCTTCGTTGCATCACAACAGCATTTAACAGGTTGCTTTCTACCAATGTCTGATTTTCATCTTCCAATTCTTTGCTGGTGTACGTAGACATGAAGAATGGTTCACACGCATACTCAGGGCGTTCCCTAGAAAAACAACAATTAAGGAAAACAAACAAAAATGTTTTTTTTAAAGTGAGAACATTTGGAGATTTTACTTTTTTTTTTTTTTAATTAAAAATTCAATAAAATCATCTGCTAAATATATTGAAAAAAATTTTAAATTTATATATATATAAGAGCAAACAGTTAATACATCTTAAAAAACACTTTGAAAAAGAGTTAAAAACATATTTAATCTGAAAAGGAAACACTTGATAACTGGATAGTCCTTAATCCGCGGGGTTTCGAAGAAGTACTTTACTTCTCATCAGAGGGTAGGAATTAGCAAAATGCGGGATCGGATTTTGCATGCAAAAGTATTTGATGAAACTATAAGTAAGTCAAAGATTTTACTTGATAACAAAAGTGAAGCAGAGGGAATATGGTGGAGAAAAAGGTGATTACACGTGAATGGATAGTCTGGTGATTATATATATATATATATATATATATACACACAAATAGATAGATAGATATGAAAACTTCTGCCTGTGCAATAATTTTGGATACGTTAAAGTGATACCACCTATTTTTAAATCATATAGGTAAGACTGTATCTTTGTTTACAGACTGTTAATTTGATCATGTAGACGTATATTATTTAGAAATAAATAAATAAAAACGATAAATGAATGAATAAATAAATAAAAGAGGAATAAAATTAATAGAATTTATCAGTAAAGTAGATGGATAAAGAAAGTGTTGAACTGTCCAGATTCGCATTTTGAGGGTGCTGGCAACGGTCCTGTTGTCATAACTTGAATCAGTAGAAAGAAGGAGTTATACAGCGATATATCTCCAATTTTGCTCTTTGAACATTGTGTGTCACTTTCAAACATGGTGGAATGCTCCCATCTCTCTTGGGATTTGTACACAACTAGTCAACTAGTAGATGGTCTGCAACAAAAAAAAAGAAAACCGATTTTCATCAAATGAAAATGGAATCATGGTGTTTTTTCTAGGGTGACAATTTTATCGTTTCACCTTGTAATAGCTTTAATAATTATTTCCAGACTGCAACAATTGAAGAATCCATAAATGGAAGATGAAAACATTAAAAAGGATACGCAACAATGTAATTCCTGATGTCACTTATTGTATGTGAATGGTTCAATGTCAGTTTCAGCCTTTGAATAAAAAAAAAAAGAGAGAAACAGATTAATACAAACACATTAAAATAAACAAACAGAAAACATTTTCTTTAGTTAAAAAGCATCTACAATTATTTCAGCTAATCAAATTTGTTGATAAAATATCGTAAAGTGCAACAAGCTTTGTAACGAATAAAAAAATTTAAAGCTTAACATTTAATTGGTTCATGCAACATTTTAAATATACATCTGAGCTTTACATCTAAACCAGTAACATTTTATAAATAATAAAATAAAGTGCTTATACAGTACTGGACACGGGGGGAAAAAAAAAATCACACTATAGGAAAAAAAACTGATATATTTATGTATCCTCACCAAAAAATTAGGAAAAGTAATCCAATCAAACTTTAATTAAAAGTTAAAATCGGTTTTCATATTTTGCTGATTCGACATTCATTACTATTTGGCTAAATAACAAACTTATCTCCCCTTGCCATAAAGAATTTATGCTCTTATCAAGTTAGAATTTTATATAAGTAGTAGTGTTTGTCGGTGTGTACCAACCCAAACTACTGAATCGATCATGACCAAACTCAATATTTTTCAAGGTCATTGCATATGTGTGTGATTATATATATATATATATACACACACACACACTCTCCTACAGCCTACACCACGACCGATCATGGCCAAACTTGACATGATGATCTCCACCTAGGGATGGTGCACACCATTTCTCAAGATCAAGGTCATAGCTTATGTATATTTACTCTCCTACAGCACACACCACTGAACTGATCATGATCGAATCTGACATGGTCTCTGACCTAGGGATGATGCACACTATCTTGCAAGGTCAAAATCAAATGTTAAGGTTTAAAAAAAAAAAAAAAAAAAAAAAAGGTATGCTTAGGTACCTGCAAAGCGGGTACCCGAGCGCACAGCAAAGTCCTGTGCAAAGTGCAGGTACACAGGTACCTTTGCTAGTATATATATTTTTTTTATTTATTAAATATTCAAATATTTAAGTTAAATATTCTCATATGCATAGAACTTTTATGCAGGAAAAAATATTCTTAAAATATTCAAATAAAATAAATATTTGAATACTTAATAAATGATATAAATTAAAAAACGGGGGCGGGCACAAAACAAAAACAGGGGAGGTAACCCCTTCACTGCTTCAGAAAATTAAAATTAAATGCAAATAAGCAACTGTTTATATCACAAAATAAAATATAACAGATCTTTCATATATTTCAGTAAAAAGTTTTATGTTAGAATTTCCTGAATATGGTGTTTCTCAAAATTACCATCTTTTAAACGTGATGTTGATTTACATCGATGACATTTAACTGACAAATTAGTAAATGTCAGTCATATTGGTAAAAACTAAATTAACAGAGAAGCTGCTTCACCAATTTGCAGTTTTCATGTGACAGTTGGGAATGAAAGTCATATTTCAGCCTTTCAGTAAAATGTGTTGGTACAAGTACATAATACCCCACCCCCACTAATGAAAATACAAATACGTACTGATGGTGAAAAGAAAATACTGTACATCAAAAATTATGTAAATGGATCAGATTTTTTTTTTTTTTTTAAATAAAACTAAAAAAAAGAAAATCAAATTTTATGGATAAGTGACAATCAGGACGTCATTTTGCAAATAGGTTGAAGGACAAGGGAGATAATTCCAAATTAAAGCTAATGCAAAATTTTTTAACATGGGGAAGATAGGGTTATTGAAATGAAAAATGAAATAAAACTGCAGCAAGGCAGGAAGTTTCATGGGAATATGAAATTTACAAGCGGTTCCCAGTTACGTTATATTCCTGTTAGGTGAGAGGGCAATGTTATGTTTTTACAACTCTTGCAGGCAGGCGTCAACATCCCCCTACATACATCGCCTGGTATTCCTAAATTGATCACTAATTTGGTACTGACGAAGATCTAATAAAAACCGATGTATCAACGTGATTATGCGGTATTAAGAGGAAGTTATTGGAAAAAATAAATTCATCACTGGTAAACTCCCCCTTAAAATAGCTCTTCAGAAATAGAGCTCAAAACCAATCTTGTACATCATTGTAAATCCTACAAATTTATACAAAATCACATGAAATGATTTTCTTTATGAAAACAATTTATTGGCAGAGAGTTATGGACTAGCAACAATGTATTATTTTAGAAAGATCAGAAAGTAAATCTAACAACAGTAGATGAAATAAATTATAGTTTTTCTATTTCATTCTGTACTCACATTTTGCATTTTAACAGGAGTTACTCTCAATATTACTGTACATAAACTCACATCTATATTTATATATAAACAACCTCTCTCCCACAGAAGAGACGTTGCGAGCCTATCCTTGTTTTATCGTTATTTCCATGGCAGGTGCTCGTCTGAACTCCAATCTCTGGTCCCCCCTCGCCAATCTTTCACGAAAAACACCCGTCTAGCTGAATCCACTGTGAAAAATTTCCCCCACTCTATATCTGTGCCTAAATCAAAACGTGGATTCCATGAACAGCGCTTCTTTCTTAGAACTGCACGCCTGTGGAACTCTGTTCCGTTTGCCTGCTTCCCACCGGACTACAACTTGGATGTCTTCAAGTTCAACGTTAACAAATTCCTAATGAACCGCCCCCTTAAGTAAACACTTCATCAAATCTCCACACTAACGTAATGTACTTGCAATAACCCTTATCCCTGAGTGGCTTCCGGGCCTTGATAAGTGGTGATCACTGTAAAAAAAAAAAAAAAAAAAAAAAAAAAAAAAAAAAAAAACCAACATTCTTTCGAAAAATCTGAAATAAAAGTGAAGAAAATTCAAGATTAAAAAAAAAAAAAAAAAAAGGAGGGAGCTCCTCCTCACCTTGTACCATCCACCAATCGGATTTGTATGTTTGTTGTTGGTTTTGTAGAGTCCACTTTAAGACTAGATTTGACAGGATCAGTGCTGGAACCAGCAGATGCGGCAGCAGCTGCAACAGTTGAACTGCTGGATGCATCGCTCGACATCGCAGGAGAAGGACTGAAGAAAATAAAGTTCAACAATGCAAGTTATAGATTAAAAAATAGTTTCTCATTTTTGTGTGGCTAAAGATTTATCGACCAATCAATTAAAATCATATCTGACGCCATCACCCTTCTTTAACAGATCTATATGTGTATTCCTTATCTTTATTTAAATCTAATACTAGCAGGTAGACCTGACGTTGCCCAGGACTGAATTATGATCAGTAATTGTTTCACTCTCCCATATTTTATTGCTGGCAAAATCGGCCATTTTTCAATCAAATCCAGTGATTGCCTGCTCTAGTTGGGGATCCACTATGGTGCACTGGGAGGAAGCTTCACATGCTTCCCTGCAGTGACAGTCCACAATGCATTGTAGTTTATATTGCACTGTAGAGAACCTACTGTTGATTTTATGAATTATTTTTATATGTAGTGGCTTGAAATAAAATTTAAAATGCGAAAGTTAAGTATCATGGTTCAATTGTGCTCTAAACAGAAACAGTCATTTTAAACGCATCCCAGTCATATCAAAGAACTTACTGTTGATTTTATATGACAGGCCTTTCTGCTTGTGCAGCAATAAAACTGTTCAAATGCCCTTGTGATGTTAGATTGTATAAGTTGTTAACTTTAGTGGAAATCATCTGTTCTTTTTTTCATCAGACTTTTCAATTGTCAATACTTATCAAAGACATTCTGATAGAAAACCTATCTAAGGACACTGTCAGATACATGATGTTCACATGAAATGTAAAAAAAAAAAAATCGGCTTAGCTGTTTAGAGATACATAGCGAACAAACTCAGATACAAAGTTCCTTTAATATAATATCTAATATATAAAGTCTAGTTGAGTTTTTTCTTTGTGTGTGTATTGCTTCGTTTTACAATAGACGGGTATGAAAAAAAATGGTCAAAAAACAAATATATAACTAGGAATCCCAAACTGGCCTAGTTTAGGTGCGAAAACTAGTAAATAAAGTAAAATTTCCCTTAACTTCAACTTGCGATATCTCGTTTGTTTTTTGGGTTATTTTCATATGGTTTTGATTTAAATAAAATTTAATCTTTTGTCTTTATAGATATATAATTCTTTTTCTTGTGTCTTTAATAGTTTTTTTTCAGGATTTTTCAAGTTATGCCTCTAATTTTGGTAAATGTCGCTTTATTTTTTACACAAAAAAAATGTTGATGTTTTTCAAATTTGTTGCGCTTCATATTGTGAGTCTCTAAGTATATAAAAATGGTATCATTTTAAAGAAAAAAGGTCACTTAATAACATGGTGAGGTTATTAAAAGGTTATAAGTGGTTTTTCTAAAAAAAAATCCAACTTGAAAACTTCAGTGAAAGAAACATGAAAGAAATTTTATAGTAAGAATTCCTAGAAAAAGGCATCATTTTGTAGAGGAATATCTCCTCTTTAATAATCTGTTGGTGTCATGTTTATGGCCCCATAAATCAAGGAGCACACACTAATAAAAGTTGGGGTACCTACAGAGATTTTCAACTTAATGCCAGAGAGACCAATTATCAACTGTCAGCTAGCCAGTAGCCACACAGCAGCACAACGTACTGACTGACTGAACGGAAAAACATAAACAAACAACTCGTTTCACTATGGACTTACCAAAGTTCTTAGGTGAGTTTGTTTTTTCTTTATTATTTAAAAGTTATAGAAAGATATTTTTTTAATTAATATTTTTAGAACGTCATTAAAAAAAATGAAAATTTACAATTTAAAAAATAATGCCAGTTTATTTTCTATAGCTTTTTTCAAACTTTCATATTATCTTTCATCGCTTTCTCCTTCGGTTATGGTTGGATAAATTCCAGCATTGTTAAATTATTTTAATTAAATTAATTAATAAAACCGTGTACAAAACATTTTTAGTTGTGTGGGACTGACGGAAACTTATTTTTTTTCGGTTGGATAAACTTTAGCATTGTTAAATTATTTTAATTAAATTCCATAAACAAAACGTTCGGCTAGTGACTTATGACGATAAAGTATATGTTTTTGTTATTGTTCAGAAACATAAGTTTTTTTTTAATTATGAAAAAAAAAAAAAGAATTAAAAAAAAATTATTTAAAATAAATTACTTAAAATAAGCATTATTTATTTACTAATTTTTTGTTTCTTTGTTTTGGATTTGTAAAACATGTCAACATTTACGCTTTGTAGAAAAAAACTGACTAAATATAAAAACTCAGTTCCAAGGCCATATATTAGCAAATATATTAAATTATTTTGTTCTAAAATTTTAAAATAATTACATAAAAACTTTTTATGTCAGCATTAACAGAAATTGTGACAGAACGCATATTAATTTTTTTTTTTTTTGTCGTCACCCGTACATACACTCATAAACAATAAAAGTGGTTGCAGGACAGAATGGCTGGCATTCTGCAGCAAAGAAGGGTACCAATCTCAAATCACAAGTTATCGGGCAAATAGGTTTAATTCTCTATTTGAAAATGCCCTGGCAATATATCACCATAAAGAGCACATAAAATTATTTTTATCTGTGTTGGCAACATCTTGCAATATGAAATTACAGAGTGTTTTGGCTGACATTTCTGATGAGAGACTACATTCCCTACTTGCTGCAGTTGGTTTGCTGAATATTAATTTGACCAAACCTTTCTGGAAACTTGTTAACAGCACTGTTCAGTATGTTGACTTCCATCACTATATCAAGAAAATGGCTCTAAGTTTAGAATGCTGGATCAACAATCCCCAGTTGTTATTAAAATCTGACTGTAAAGTGTATTTAATGGGGAATTCTTTGAGGAAGGCAATGTGCCTCTCTGTATTAGTCTTACGGCCCCTGAACTTGTTTTAGAATGTTTGCGCAAGATACTCAGTTCCTCATTGTCACTAAGCACCAGTTGCATGACTTTTTAGAAGGAGGTGCTTTTGGAAAAGATGTAGATCAGGAGACGAGAGATGCCTTGAAGAGCTGCCCTTTAACAAATCTGTCAAGTGAGCATGCCTTTGGAGATTTAGATTTTAGCATGCAAACAAAACGACATGCATCACTACATAATCGATCATCTTCAAATATGCTTAAGTGCAATCGGACAACAGCTTGGTTGGAAGTAATACCATCAACAAAGAGGCAATCCATTCTGAGCATCTCCAGAAAACATGCAAAACATTTGCGACAAAAACATGCACAACAAGAAGCCCTTGTGAAATTTCGTGTCCAAGAAAAAATTGCACAAAATGAAAGATTAAAGAAGGAAAAAGAACGTCAAGCTGCTGCTGAGAAAGAGAGAATTATTAACTCTGTTATTAAGCATGGTGGTCCAGTGAAGTCTGATAAACAGATAAAAAAAATTTCAGTTGGAAGCACTCAAATACCAATTGAGATACCTCAAGGTTGTTTTCAGTGTCAAAATCAACACCAGTGGAAATAAAGTTCAATTGGAAGCTGCTCTCTCTGACTACTTGAAAAGAAATCCAATTGATTCATCTCCACCTCCACCAAAGCAACAAAAAAAAATGTCTTCCCTAAGTGAATCTGCTGAACATTCAGATAACTCCTGCAGTTGTGATGAAGATCCATCTCAGGATATCTTCAGTTATGAACATCAAGGACAATGGGTAGCTGTCTACTATGACACCAACTTTTACATTGGCCAAGTCATTGATATTATATCTGCATCCGCCGCTGTAGTAAAATTTTTAATGCAAACAAAAAGTAGAAAAGATTATTTTCGATGGCCTTTATCAGATGATATTGCACAAGTAGAGTCAGCATTTGTCTACAGATGGGATTTTGAGGTAATGCCAGTTTGAAGTGATGGTAGGATTTGGAGGGTTCCTGAGATATCTACCATAGCAGAAGCCTATGAAAGAATTCTGAGAGAAGATCGATAAGGAATTGTAGTAAGATCTAAAATATCTTTCTTACTTGTTTTTTAAGTTGAAAGTTTTTCAATGTTCAAAAAAAATGATTTGTGCCTTTTTTTTGTATAAAAGATTTCTAAATATTATTGTCGTCGGTGCTTTTTTGGCGAGTTTAAACTTCCCAAAGTAAAAGTATTTCTGTGGCAAAAAGTTTTGTTATTAGAAACAAGGCAACCATTTTTTTGAATTCCTCACCCCAAAATTAGTAAAGTTGCAAAGTTTCAAGCTTCTACCACCAATGGTTACATTTTTACAGCAATTTCAGTAACGTATACTTTTGACTCATTTTTTTTTTACCTTTTTTGCCCTTTTTACAAAATTGCCTGTTTGACTGCTTTTACATGGTCCACAATTGAGTGGTTTTATCAATTTATAATTAAAAGAAAGAATTATCTTGATCTCTAATGTGTTTTGAATCATACTAAGAAGATTCAATACATTAGCTATTAAAATGAAATTGATATGAACAGTTAAAGTTGCATTTCCGTGTCGTATTTTCATTGTATTTTCACTGTTTTCGCGTTGATAGAGGGATTTTGCCTAGTGTTTAAGTTGTTTTCATCTAATATTTATTGCCTAAATTTGTATTAATTTTCATCTACTACAAGATGACATTACATTTATAAGGATTTTTCACTTGTTAGTAGCTTACATTTTTAGTTATAGACTATGAAATTTGGCTTCTCGGCCACAATAGCAAATTTCAACTTTCCGACAAAATTTGAATAATCATAACTTGATGGCTAATTGACCTACCAAAATAAATTTGGTATTTTTGTAAATGGTTTACAAAAATCTACATGCCCACATTACTTTTTTTTAGATATGATAAAAATAAAATTTTGATTTGGGATACCTAATATAACAAATAAATGTTACTAAAGGCAAGATAGGTTACCCTTCTCCCTAGCTGCATAAGTTTTTCGTGTTTTTACTAACTTTAAAATGTCTATTCGGTTCAAAAAGCAAGTAGTGTCTAACATTAAATGAGAACAAGAAAAAAATGGTCATGATGTGGCTATGACATCTTTGAAGTCTTGATAATGACTTAAAAATATAAACTAAAACAAAATACTGGTAGGAAGTCAAATGTGTAGCCTAAAGCATATCACTTAATATTTTATTTCAGTTTCTGGTACTTGTGCATTTAACGAACCAGACGTAACTCAGCATTTGCTCGGCTTTGTCCGACGCATGACGTCAACAGCCGGATATAACCGAGCGTTGCCGATTAAGCAGACGAGAATTCCGCTATCAATTGGAAGAGTGTCACAACTAAAGAAACGCTTATTTGAAGAGAGTTAAAAAAAAAAAAAATTGTTTTAAAAAGATAACTGACGAAATAATAATGAATATTACAAACCTTGCGGACCAGCTCCAGACCCCAGAGGCTGCACTAAACTTTTGCCAGCAACGGAAATTGTTGGCAGAAGAGAAGAGGTGTTTGCATTTTGGCCAGGATTGTGTACTTGCAAAGAGAACAAGCCTTTCCGACGGTTACGGTTGGAGGTGTAGAAGTGTAACATGTCGTCGATGGACCTCCAATAGGATTGGGATCTTCTTCTCAAAATCCCGACTAACCATCGCGTGTATAATAAAAATAATATACTTATGGGCGTTCGAGATGGCATCTACAAAAAATCTCCATCGCGAATGTGGGTTACGTTCTCGCCACACAATTGTGGATTGGAAAATTTTCCTGCGTGATATATGCAGGGACTATTTTCTTAGGAATCCCCGGCAGATTGGAGGCCCAGGCCATACGGTAGAAATCGACGAGTCCGTTTTTAAACGCAGAAAACAACGTCGGCAGACGGTCTGGGTCTTCGGTGGATACGACCCCGCCGAAAAGGAGGGTTTCTTGGTCACTGTACCAAATAGGAACGCCGAAACCCTCCTTCCACTAATAAATAAAAAGAAATCCTTGTTTCTGGCGAAAAAAAAAATGTACAAATAATCCTTGTTCCTGCACCCCCCAATGCTTTTTATTGCCCTTTTTTAGGCTTTTTCCATTTATTTGACATAAAGAGTTGAAAAAACAAAAAAATATTAACTTTTACGTGTTTAAGACAGACAATGTGTAACACTAAAGAGAGGCCACATCAGACCTGTAGGGTTGATGTGACGTTTCTTTTAGTTGAAAGTAATTTTTTGTTCCCGGACGATGACCGGGTTGAAAGAATAAAAATTATTATTAATTTTTATTTGTGAATAAATTCTGAGCTAAGTCTGTTGTTGAAATGGCGGCGGCAAAATTGCCTTTGTAGCGAAAAGTTAAATTACATTCTAGACATCAAAAGCGAAAAAGAATGCATAAAATATGTTAGCCAAAATACACAGGCGTTTGATCTCCAATGGCCGAAATCATAGTGTACAGTAGCCGGAGGGGTGGGGATTTCACACCCGCAATTGGCAAAACTATGAGCCAAAAGTTGACCTGGGAATTTGACAAGTTGAAAAGTCGGGTTGTTTTTGAAACACACGCAGTGACTCGGCATTGTGTTTAGAACAAAGAAGAGGAAAAAAAATGAATTGTCCGAAATTTCAAAACAATAAAATAACGTATCGAGAATTGTCATTTGGTGAATCAGGTCGAACAAAAAGAGGGAATTTATGAAATGTTTTTGCTCGGATGGGAAATGTCCGATAAGTTCAAAGCGACAAATGCATTCTTGGTCTTTTGACGTAAACAAAATGTCTGATATAATAAAATGGCCGACAACCAGAACTTAATTCAAAGATAAACTAAAATCCCTTTGAATTATCAAAGCGAAAGGTGAGATCAATAGATAATTTTAAAACAAATAAAATCGCGTGATTTGCTTTAATTCAAAGGAAAAATAATTTTCCTGGATAGGGGGAAATTCCATTAGTAAGCCAGGGAGGAGTTAATTAATACAACGTGTAAGTTGGGCGTTAATTAAGGGAGGAGTCAAACCAATTTTGGAAATGGACCAATGAAAAAGGGCCCTGTCGAAGTATAATCAACCAATGAGAAAAGGCCCCGTTGAATTATAATCAAGCAATTTGATTGGTCGATGACGAACATGGGTGTCGTCATCATTCCATAATTGTATTATAAAAGAAGTGCAAAATTAGAGATTAAGTCAGTAAGAAGAACCGAGTGAAGTGAAGAGTAGTAAGAGTCAGAGAGAGATAAGTCTCGGCAGAATCACCTCTCTCTCCCTCTCCCCCTCGCTTGTTGCCTGATAACACAACGCTTATAACGTGTAGATTACTTAATGAGAATTACGCAAAGTCCGCAATACCGACCAGGTATTTCAACAACAGAAGCTCAGTTGTAAAACTAACTGCTTGCTTGAATTAATTGTCACTCTATGTATATGCTGTAAATACTTCTTTTATGAATTTCCGAAATATATATTATATTAACTAACCTCCGGAGTTTTGTTGCTGATGTGCGTTGATCCGTATATATGTACATTCTTTATTTGCCATTTGTGACACCGTATCCGTCAATGAACACCCAGGATAACTAGACGATCCACGGAGAACAGGCCTTGAGGACCAAGCATCCGAGAAGAATCCCCAACGCCTTAACGAAGAACTCACTGGGTGACGCGACGCACTAACGGTTGGCAGACCTGATTGCCCAGTCGACATATCATAACTGTACCGACCAGGGTGCAGATCATAACTGGGCTGCGATCAAGGGGTCAAGGGCGTGAAAGCACACACGTTGAAAGGTTTTTTACGTTAAAAATTGAAAAAAAAAAAGAAAAAAAAAAAACAGTTCAGACAAACAAAAAAAAAGTTTCCTATTATTTAACAAAAAAAACTTGTCCAATTCCAAACAATAATAATAAAAAAACAAATGAACGGTAGGTTTTTGATTTTTACTTATTTAATTTTTTCATGTTTCTACATTTTACAATTTCATTGTACAGTTATTTTGTTGTAGCGTTGTTTTTATTTTATCGCCAACGCTCGGTTTTATCCGGCTGTTGACGTCATGCGCCGGACAAAGCCAAGCAAATGCTGAGTTACGTCTGGTTCGTTAAATGCACAAGTACCCAGTTTGTTTTTTTTATCTGTGTTTCAAGTTGATTTTATCGATAATATAATAGTACCTTGAGCAATAATCATTTTGCTACATTTTTTCCAAGGTGGTAATTAATAGTTTCCTAATATTTCTTTGGTAATACCCATTTTTGATTTCTTCAACATTTTTTTTTTTTTTTTTTTTTTTACACAGGCATCACCACTTATCAAGGCCAAGAGGCCACTCGAGGATAAGGGTTAAAGAGTGTACAGTAGAAATTGGACAATATAGTAACCATTAGTAATGAAAATTCGGTAAATTTGTTAACTTATATGGAACGGCTCATCAAAAACTTCTTTACGTTAGACTTGGAGACAACCATATTGTAGTCAGCTGAAAAGCAGAAAAACGGAAGACAATTCCATAGGCGCGCAGTTCTAAGAAAGAAGCTTTGCTCATGGAATCTACGCTTAGGTTTAGACACAGATAAAGAGTGGGGGAAACTAGTGATAGTGTTTTCTGCTAGATGGTTGTTTCTTGTGAAAGTTTGGCGAGGGGGTGGGCATAGAATATAGCTCAGCCGAGCACCTACCATGAAAATAAAGATACATCAGAGACAAACTCGCAACATCTCTTCTGTGAGAAAGAGGTTGCAGGGAAGAGAAAAGGACATACCCCACAAGGCTACGAAGTCTATTTTGAACTCTATCAAGGCAGGATAAGTCCTTTCTAGCAGCTCCTGCCCAGATGTGGCAACAGTACTCCATCCTTGGACGTACCTGGCTCTTATATAGATAGAGAATTGCATTAGCAGTGAGATATCTACTGGATCAATAGAAGGATCCCACAATTTTTCCAGCGGCCCTGGCAACAGATTTAATGTATGTGTTCCATTTAAGATCAGGAGTAAAGGTCAAGCTCAGAAGCTTGTCAAAACATGAGGCCTCCCCAAGACGAGAGCCATTCATTTCAATTGATGCCTGATGGGGATCAGAGCGTTGATGATGTAAAGATAAAAGCTTGGTTTTAGATGCATTAAAAGGAACAAGCCACCTCTTTCCCCATTGTACCACTTGCTCAAGATCAGAGAAGAAAGAATCAGAGAGAACTTGGTCGTTTACAGTCTTAGATGTGTTACCATAGATAGTAGTGTCATCAGCATAGATTTCTACGAATGATGTAAGGATGTGATTTGGACGATCATTAATATAGATCAGAAAGAGAGTTGGGCCCAGGATGGACCCCTGAGGGATTCCAGCATTAATACTAAGAGCTTCTGATTTCTGCCCATCAATCACTACTCTTATGAACATGTTTAATTTTTTTAAAAAGATTTTCATTTTAATATTTTTTAATTGGTAAGAGAAAAATTAATACAGTCCTTTATTTTTAATAAGTATGAAAGGGAAAGGTAATTTGCTTGAAGCATTGCTGGTAAATAAGTATATGGGTATTTAGTAAGGTTCTTAGCAATGCATAAAAATCAGAAAAGTGAAAGATGAACAAAAAATAAATAATTGAAGATATTTGTTATTAATTCTCATAATTATCTATTCTTTCAACAAATGTTTATACAATATCAGTAAATAGAAAATTTAATGTTACTTTTCTAAAAAACAGAAAAAAAAGCAATTTGAACAATGATTATGATATTCAATGCATAATAACGCTGTCTTCAAAGTAAAATTCATTAAATTTTACAGCCAGTTATAACAAATAATTAAAATAGTCTTTAAATTACAAAAACAATAACCTTAGAAAAAATTCCAACATTTAAACACCATAAAAAATCATTAAACATCATTAACAAATCGTATCACAGTATGAACATAGGTATTTTCCATTAATTCTTTCTGATGAATTATGTTGTAATCAAAGGATTTAAAGTCAAATGGAAAGTCATTTTTCGATTTAAAATTATTGGACAATCCGCGTGCATGAAATATTTTACATGTAGAAATAAATAAGAAATAATAAATTAAACCAACATTAATTAATAATTTTATAACAATATCATTCAATTAAGGCCTAAATGATAAGATAATTAAAAAAAAAAATTGATAATCAAGGGAGACCATTTATATCAAAATGGAGTTATCTCCCCTTCATTGTATACCTAATTTTAGGTCTCCATGAAGAAAAAAAAAATCATATTTTTAAATCAAGTAAAAGAATTTGCTATGAAGACATATGGTATGATTATAAAAGGTTTTAATTTAATAAAGCATATAATTTATTGAATCAATGTTGATGATTCCAACTATTTAGTGATTAAAAAAGAAAGATTTACTTTTCATGAGTATTCCATAACATGAGTCTCCTAGCACTAGCCCTGCACATTTTTGTGTAAGGAAGAAAACTTACACAAAGGCTTACACAGTCAGGTAACAGAATTTTTAACAAATTCGTAGACAACATTAGCATCTGTTTGACAAATTGCAGCATCTTTTACAGTCATCAGATTCTGTAGAAGTGCATTATTGGCTTTGCTAGAACAAAGGAATGAAAGCATAATTATGTTGATGCCCCAGTTTCTGTTAGTCATCTACATCATAATAATGCTCTATGATCATATAGTTATTATGATGTAGATGACTATGATCATATAGTTATTATGATGTAGATGACTATGATCATATAGTTATTATGATGTAGATGACTATGATCATATAGTTATTATGATGTAGATGACTATGATCATATAGTTATTATGATGTAGATGACTATGATCATATAGTTATTATGATGTAGATGACTATGATCATATAGTTATTATGATGTAGATGACTATGATCATATAGTTATTATGATGTAGATGACTATGATCATATAGTTATTATGATGTAGATGACTATGATCATATAGTTATTATGATGTAGATGACTATGATCATATAGTTATTATGATGTAGATGACTATGATCATATAGTTATTATGATGTAGATGACTATGATCATATAGTTATTATGATGTAGATGACTATGATCATATAGTTATTATGATGTAGATGACTATGATCATATAGTTATTATGATGTAGATGACTATGAACATATAGTTATTATGATGTAGATGACTATGATCATATAGTTATTATGATGTAGATGACTATGATCATATAGTTATTATGAATTATGATGTAGATGACTAAAAATATTAATCGTTAATTTTAGTTAGTTTAAAAAGGTAATGATACTACGATGGTCTTCAAATGGAAAAAAGTATATTTCAATAAAAAATACTGAACTAATATGTACAAGGCATGTTTGAATCAATTGCTACTTTATTTATGCCGTTATACAGGGTGGCCCAAAAAAAACAAAAAAAGAAACAGGACATTCAATTGTTTTTCTGAGCATTTTACAATCAACGGAGAAAAAAGGCCAACGATCCTAGTATGATGTGATGTTTTGAATATAATAAACTAGTTATGACCAAAGTTTCATTTCAGTCAACCTAACACTAAGAAATGGGGTCTAATTAGAATTGGGGCCCGGTTTTTTTGGGTCACCTTGTATTCATTTATTTACAACTGAACAAATTAGTTCAACCAGGTCATAAAGAGTTAAGCAAAGTTGAGTCTGGTCAGTACTAAAATGGGAATACCAAGTGCTGTATGCGCTCTTTGCTTATTTTGGCATTGTTTTTAGTTATCCTGGACTTCTCTTTGCAAATAGAATCAGGCAATGTTGATTCAGGAGACATCGGAGATTGCACAACCCTGACTTAAAACTATTATACATGTTAATACCTTTACATGGGATATCCATTGTCTTCAAGACTGGACTGAAACCAAAGAACTTGTTGCTCTGGTACTCCTTGGTATAAATACACCCAATTAACCGACAATAAGCTAAATCCTATCCATTCAATGTAGAGGACCCCCCCCCCCAATACTGTAGGGTCTTCTACTCTAATATATTCTTTCCTTAAACGGATAGCTTTTGGAATTCCCTCCCTGCTTCTGACTGTACTAACATGCAGAAAGATAAAATGCAAACAAATATATCACTACGCAATTTCTCACATAGGGTGCACCCTATAAATCTAGCCCCTAATTCTCAGTAGCCCCTTGCATCTATATTAGTGGCAATGTGCCTTGCATCAAAGTATAAAAAACAAATTCACTTCTTTCAATAAGATTAATATCAAATTTTATCAGTTTTTTTAAACATTGTATATTTTGCTTATATAAAATAATTTAATTAACACTTTTGACCTAAATTTTCAAGAAAACATTCTATTTTTTTTAATTTTAAACTTTTACTAATCTATCCCTAACCAACAACAATTTTGACAGAAGCGATAGGATTTCTTGACTTCTGCTTTTTGGCTTCCTCCTACTTTAAAGGCGCCATCCTTCTGGGCCATCCTTTGCTATCTAACACATTATGAAAATGACATTCAGCCATAAATAGAATAAAATAAAGAAAGGAGGTTTAGCACTCAGATGACAACCTATGATATTATGGTCGTCAAGTGCAAGAAAATAAAGAGGGAAGAAAAAGACAAAAGGATAGGTGACAAAGGACAAAGGAGAGGGAAGTGGGTTTAGGAAGATAGACAAAAGAAACTTGACATGAGATTGTCAGATTGGTTCGATGTGATAAATGACAAAACTGAACAATAAATAGTGATGTATTTAGTTTTATATGACATTGGGAGTGGCTAAGAGTAAGCAACAAAGGTTAGACTTAAGGACAGTGTTTACAACAGTAGTTGAGTTGGATGTTTACAGAGTTCAAGGCTGGAGATAGGTGGGATAGATTGTGGCTTGGGTCAGGTCAGAAAAGCTTTGGGAGATCAAGATGAACTGACAGCAACAAACAAACCCAGCCTCAATAGGACATAAATGTGAACCTTAGCGTGTAGAAGATAGTTTCACACTGTCTTTTATTTTTATACTTGTGAACCTGTGTGCACGCGACTGACAGCCGCCAGTGTGAGAGACTATCACAATACAGCCATAAGACAAAAGAATGAAGAAGTCTGCAGAACACAAAGTTGGAGTTGGTGAGCTTGTTGTTGAGGTACCATGTGATGGTCACAAAACTACATAAAAAACAAACATCTGCCAATCTAAGTAGTGTCTAGCGTTAAGCGAGAACAAGAAAAAAAAATGGCTGCAATTTGGCTGTTACATCTTTGAAATCTTGATAATGACTTAAAAATTAAAAAAATACTGATAGAAACTCACTCAATAAATGTTTAGTCTAAAGCATATTAGTTAATACTAGCGGGACCTGTAGAAATTCCACAAGGGACTGATTCATATGTAATATATTGATATTGGCATTCTGTAAATTCAGTGTAAATGGAGACGCTCTGATATTATTGTAGCTATTTACAATGCCTCGCCACGGGACAGAGTTAGACACCAGGGTTGTTTTCTAATGTGGAGAAAAGGTACAAAAATAAAAAATTGTCTCAGTCGTGAAGGACTGATCCTCCACCGAAAGAGGTAGCTGTTTTGTTAAAACTGCAAGCTAGCAGGAATGCCCGGAGTAGCCAGATCGTAAAATACGCTTAAATATATTTTAATTCTTACAGATTTAATATATATTATTATAGAGTTGATGTTCTATTGATTTTTATGTATTATAAAGTTGCAATTTCAAAAATAAATATATCTATATGACTTGGGTTCATTAGCTTGAATCAAAACCAAATCCCAAACTTATGAATATATACATATATAACTTTTGTTCCTTCAGAACCGACACCAAAACTTCTGAAAAATTTTTAATAAAATTTATTTATAAAAAAAGAAAATAGATTACTAAGGGGCCATCAGCTAAAATCGAAACCAAGACTTATGAATTCTTGATGAAATTATTTTTAAAAAATAGATTATTGGAATGCCATTAGCTAAAATCGAAACTGAAACCAAAATTATGAATTCTTAGCAAAATTATTTATGAAAAAAAAATTAAATGACTTTAGTGCCATCAGCTATAATCAAAACCAAAACTTATGAAGAATTCTTGGTAAAATTATTTATTACAAGAAATGGATGTACATAATTAAACGACCCAGATGCAAGCGTGACAGAAAATAACACACACACAATCGTATTAATATATAGATAATAACACACAATCGTATTAATATATAGATAACAACACACAATCGTATTAATATATAGATAACAACACACAATCGTATTAATATATAGATAACAACACACAATCGTATTAATATATAGATAACAACACACAATCGTATTAATATATAGATAACAACACACAATCGTATTAAGATATAGATAACAACACACAATCGTATTAAGATATAGATAACAACACACAATCGTATTAAGATATAGATAACAACACACAATCGTATTAAGATATAGATAACAACACACAATCGTATTAAGATATAGATAACAACACACAATCGTATTAAGATATAGATAACAACACACAATCGTATTAAGATATAGATAACAACACACAATCGTATTAAGATATAGATAACAACACACAATCGTATTAAGATATAGATAACAACACACAATCGTATTAAGATATAGATAACAACACACAATCGTATTAAGATATAGATAACAACACACAATCGTATTAAGATATAGATAACAACACACAATCGTATTAAGATATAGATAACAACACACAATCGTATTAAGATATAGATAACAACACACAATCGTATTAAGATATAGATAACAACACACAATCGTATTAAGATATAGATAACAACACACAATCGTATTAAGATATAGATAACAACACACAATCGTATTAAGATATAGATAACAACACACAATCGTATTAAGATATAGATAACAACACACAATCGTATTAAGATATAGATAACAACACACAATCGTATTAAGATATAGATAACAACACACAATCGTATTAAGATATAGATAACAACACACAATCGTATTAAGATATAGATAACAACACACAATCGTATTAAGATATAGATAACAACACACAATCGTATTAAGATATAGATAACAACACACAATCGTATTAAGATATAGATAACAACACACAATCGTATTAAGATATAGATAACAACACACAATCGTATTAAGATATAGATAACAACACACAATCGTATTAAGATATAGATAACAACACACAATCGTATTAAGATATAGATAACAACACACAATCGTATTAAGATATAGATAACAACACACAATCGTATTAAGATATAGATAACAACACACAATCGTATTAAGATATAGATAACAACACACAATCGTATTAAGATATAGATAACAACACACAATCGTATTAAGATATAGATAACAACACAATCGTATTAAGATATAGATAACAACACACAATCGTATTAAGATATAGATAACAACACACAATCGTATTAAGATATAGATAACAACACACAATCGTATTAAGATATAGATAACAACACACAATCGTATTAAGATATAGATAACAACACACAATCGTATTAAGATATAGATAACAACACACAATCGTATTAAGATATAGATAACAACACACAATCGTATTAAGATATAGATAACAACACACAATCGTATTAAGATATAGATAACAACACACAATCGTATTAAGATATAGATAACAACACACAATCGTATTAAGATATAGATAACAACACACAATCGTATTAAGATATAGATAACAACACACAATCGTATTAAGATATAGATAACAACACACAATCGTATTAAGATATAGATAACACACAATCGTATTAATATATAGATAATAACACACAATCGTATTAATATATAGATAATTACACACAATCGTATTAATATATAGATAATTACACACAATCGTATTAATATATAGATAATAACACACAATCGTATTTATATATAGATAATAACACACAATCGTATTAATATATAGATAATAACACACAATCGTATTAATATATAGATAATAACACGCACACAATCGTATTAGTATATAGATTTAATTTATTTCATATTTTTTTATCTGTATTTCAAATTGATTTTATCCTTATCAATAATTTTATTTTGTTAAATGATTCCAAGGAGGTAGTAATTAATATTTTTCTACACAAACATAAAACTTAAATAATAAAATGCTATCAAAGAGTAATGACATTATCTGATAGAAGGCTCCTTACCTGCCCAACATGTGTCCTTGACCAGTAAAAGCTGCCATCTTCCTCTTGGGTGGAACATAATCCATATCCTGATGCCTTTCCATGTTGAGATTTATTTTGCCACCTTCAGCTTCTTGAATTAATTCTTGTGGAATTTCACTTAAAAAAAAAAACAAAAAAAATTAGTTTTGCGTAATTATAACATAACCATTGGTTGAAAGAAATAAACGTTTCCGGAAGGTTGTACAAACTCTCACAAAGATTCAAACATTTATTCTCAATTTTCAAAGAATACCGGAAGCATCTGGAAATCATCAGAAGATGATTTATCATTATTATCAAAGTTTTCCACTTAAAGTTATTAGAGGAAGAGGAAGAAATATGGGGAACAGGAAGTGACGTAGCTAGGTCGCTCTTCTGAATTAAAGGGCGACAATCGGGTTAGGCTGGGAGTTTTCAACTCCGACAAGTCTAATGCAAGAAAACACAAATAGCAACATTCAAGAGAAATACAGATTCCAGACAACTTACCCTCTGGTGATGGAATCTAAGAATTTTTTGTTTTTATCATCTGTATATTCTCTGAGGGGACCATCATCAATGCTGAAACCATTCTTCCACATTTTCAACACCTTCAGAATAAAACAAAGAAAAACGTTATAGAGTGAGTGGGATGATGGGGACAAGAGATGGAGGGGCACAAAAGGCTTTGACTGATTGAGCAAGATCATATGTTAGAGGGAGGGGGGGGCATATGCAAAATAGATTCATTGTGAATTAGTTGAAGGATGGTGTAAGCATCCGAGTGGCCATGAAGGAGATTTTCTACATGGCCAACTTGAAAAAGGAATTGAAAGTTCCTCCGAATGAATTATACAACAACTAGTCAGGCCAGAAATATCTGTTTGCAAAATTGAATTAACAACGTCAATGTGCTTCCAGCTAAAAGAAATTAAAGTCAAGATGATACAGGGTCACACATGGAGTTCAGACAAAAGTACTCGACAATCACCAAAATATTCAAAATAATTAAACCATTCTAAAAATCCTTGCTTATTTGCAATCTTGAAAATTTTAAACAAAAAATGAAAAGCTTTTCAATTTGAATTAAACTAAATATCATAAAATTTTTAAGTTTTAATGGTTCTATATAGAATTTAATTGTTTTATCTCTACAATTATATAAATGCAACTTTATTGGTGTGTGTGTTCGTTCCTTATAGACTCCAAAATGGCTGAAAAGATTTTCTTTCAAATTTACAGAACTTTAATGTATAAGTTTGGGAGTGATCTTAGTTAAGTTTTGTCTCAGAATATCCCCGATAATTACCGATAATCAAAACCGTTATTTTAATTTATCATTGGTAAAGCCATTTTTTTCCATGTCGTTGCTTAGCAACAATGATAGAACAACGGGTAAGTTGAAAGTAGGTTTTGTTTTTTTGTATGACGTGGTCTGTAGGTTCAAACTCTGCACATAAATTTCTTTATGTTTTTTTTTTTTTAACTGGAAAGAAGTTTATATAAAATAATTTTATAAAAGAAACAGTAGGTTCTCTAGAGGGCAATGTAGAATAACATATATTCTGGACTAAGTTACTGCATGGAAACACGTGAAGCTTCCTCCCAAGCTATTTCACAGATTTCGATGACAAAAATATAGGAGTGTGAAATATTCATTGATCATCATTCAATCCCGAGCAACGTCGGGTCTCCCTGCTAGTATCAAAATAAATGTAGAGTCGACAAGAAAGTAGATGGAGTAGTATATAACATTGGTAACTAGACTGAATCAAAAGGACAATATCAGCCTACCTGACAATATGTTAAGTGTTCACTAATGGTCTGAGAAAGCAGGGTCAATTCCAGGTTAGCCCTACCAACGGCTCAAAAATTAAGCTTAATGATTCTTTGCTAACTAATCTACTCTTAATATAAGAGACATTTTCTCTGTGTGTGCAACTCTGTCAAAATTTTTGTAAAGAAAATATATTTTGATATCAAAATCTCCAAACTTTTGTAAAAATCAAATATATTGCATTAAAACTAATTAATTCCTTACAAATAAAACAGATGACATGACCAGAAATCGAAACTTTCAATCTGATGCTCTACAAACTGAGCTATTTGGATCTTTTATAAATAGATCTTAAACCATCACCTGAACAAAGTAATGATAGCTCTGATAGGATTTAAGATTTGTCAGATTTCAAAACAGAGAGACAGAAACCAAAAAGAGAAAGGGATACAAGTATGTTTATTTCATTATTTGTAGAAATTTAATTTTTTTAAATAAGGACGAAGGCACCAATTTACCCTGGTTGGTTGTGGCTCATTGGATATTCGGTCTCCCCTTATCACATCAGATGCACCTTCCATGTCTCCTAATCTATAACCAGTCCCCCTAAATGCTGAAGATGTCTTCTCTGGAGGTTGGTCCGGATCAACCACTTCTGCTCCATGCCTAATCAGAACAAAAAAAAAACACATAATACATATGTAAACACAAAATGATTTTCTTGGCCATTTATTTTTATTTGTAAAATTGGAATGTAGTAAAACAAAAAATAAGCAGTTCTGAATCTTGAGATGATGGCTGATTGAATTTGTATTACTTGTTTGGATCAAACTATTGTTCTCATCCTGACTGTTATTTGTGCAACGTTTTTCACACATGAAACCATGATAAAAAAATGAAAATATCTACAGAGCCAATACCTTTTCTCCTTTTTCCAACATGTTTAACAACGGTCAAAGGTTACACTAAACAAAACGTTGCACAAATAACACTCAGGAGGAGAACAATAGTCCAATCAAAACAATATAAAAAAATAAGCAGTTGTGAAAACGAGAAATTTACTGATTTCATGTTTCTTTACGGTAATAAAATGTTTGAAATAAAACTCCCAAAAATAAAAGCGTAATCTGGAAGAGTTGAATCAAATAAATTTCAAGAGTACATGTTTCTGTGAAAGATATTGTGTTTTAACATCTACCATGCTTTGATTACTTCTTTTATTGAAAGACTGACAGGGGTATTTGGCATTGCCTGGGGCAAAAGTATAACATGACTTGTCCTCCTTTCTCACTCTCTTCACCCAGCCTATACCTCTCTCTGGATATTAACACACAAAGTGAGTTGGTGTAAGGAAAATCACTTTAAAAAGAAAAAAAAAAGTTACTTCCCTTTACATGATAATATTAAAAAAACGTGTGTACGTCTTGATAATATTAAATGATATAAATGGCCATTTGACTCAAAAAAAGTGAAACTTTTTTTCAATTTTAGATATTTTTAAGAATTACGAACTTTATAGGAATTTGTTGAGTATTTTTCAAGTTTTATTGAAATATACATACCTACAGAGGTTTGCTCTTAATATTACAGAAGATAGCATGCAAGTGTTTTTTTTGGTATGGTATAATTGTTATTTCTTCACAAATATTTCTATAGACTAACCTATACATTTCCCAAAAATAATAAATAAAATTGGACTTAACGTATAATATGTGTATTTCTTCTCTACATTAGCTCTACATGTTTACATGCTTGTGCAGGGTAAATTATAAAACTAATTAACCAATCATTATTTCTTTTGTCATACTGCTGCTAGGACACAGGTGGACAATAAATATGAACTTTATTTAGTTTAATTTAGTTCCATGTAAATAGAGAGAGGGTTATAATGTAACGAATGCAAATGACCAAACCATGGAACGAGCATGACATCACAGAAGGATCAGAGAAAGAGAAAGGAAAAAAGCAGAGGAAAAAAAAAAAGCATGTGTTAGAGACAGAGACTTAAGCATGTGTTCACACGGCAGGTCTTTTTTTTTTTTCCATTTTTTTTTTTTTTTTTTAACCGCGTGGCAACATGACAGGAACTTTTTTAAAAAATGCAGGACTCATTGATCCTCGAAACTTTTAACAAGACTTTCAGATGACTATATAGTAGAATGAACTACAAGCTGGAGACTAAGAAACTGTTAATTGGCGCTAAGGTGAAAAACAGGAATGTGACCACATTGTCGCTGGTTTGAAAAATATGTTGGCTTGGTGTGGAAACAACCAGTAATAAATGCCTTTTCTTTTGACTGAAAATAAAACTTGTCAAATTTCTTTCCTTTGTTTCTTTATGAGACTTTCACGCACAACATTGGATCGGTGTTAAAATGTAACGTTACAATAATCCTTTCGTGACAATTCAGACTAACAAAATTCTAACAAAAATTATTTTACAAAAAATTGTTAATTTTTTAAAAAATCTTAACTTTTTCAATTTGCAAAATTATAACGGTTACAGTCAAGTAACATACTTCCTAACTTCCAGTGTGACTGCTACTATAAGCAGTGGCAAGGCAAATCAGTTCCTTTGCTTTTATCTCACGCCTGTATCTCCCCTGTGCATGTACTTTTTTTTTTTATTATGTTTTTTTCAATCTTTTTTATTCAAGAATTATTGAAATTAGTTATTTTTTTTTTTTAAAGAATTAAAAACACTTTTTAAAAGCTTTTAAAACTATTTTGGTAATATGTATTAGGTAGGACTTTTATATTTGAAATTTTATTTTGATTTCAATTTTATTTTTATACTTTATAAACATATTTTATAAATTCAAATAAAAAGCTTATTTTTAAAATAACAAAAGTGTATTTTTATAATTTTATAAACATTTCTTAGAAAATTTCAACTAAAATAAAAACTTATTTTTATTTTATTAAAAGTGCAAAAAACTAATTGTGTTATTTTTTTTTATTGTATAATGTTATTTTTTTATTGTATAATGTTATTTTTTTATTGTATATTTTTCAATAATGTCCTCTATCATGTCAGCGCTTGGCTCAATTCCAAATGATTGTGAGGAACAGTTGAGCTCCTTGAAAGTTAAGTACAACCTCACTGTACTACGTTTATTTCAATAAATCACTTCACAATAGAAATACTGAAGAACAAGAAAAGTGAAGGAATTGATTTGCCTAGTAACCACTTCTGGTAGCAGCCATGCCAGAAGTTAGGAAGTATGTTAGCTGACTATAACCTTATAATTCCATTTGAAGATATCTAAAATTATAAAAATGTACAATTCGTGTTAATCAAAAGAATATAGAATAGTAGTCTTGTTTTCATGTTAGTATTACTATTATGACCCATCAATAAAACTTAGAAAAAAAAAAAAAGAGAAAAACATTTATCTGATGTTGCTAAAGTTTTCCATTTTTAGTTTTACTTTCAAACCTACTATTCCAAGAAGTTTAGATCTGTTTTAAGAACATTTTTTTTTCAGTTGTTACATTATCTCATAAATACACTAGATATACCTGGAAAAATTAAATATTACAAGAAAAATATTTTTATCACGTTTCTGAATTTTTGAGATGAGGATTGGTTATTTGTATTATTTGGAGTCATCGGACTACTGTTCTCATCTCATTGAAACTCCGTCCAAATTCCCGAGTTTGACAGAAATATTCCTAAGTTCGGCAAGATACACGCGAAGAAGGTTGGAGGTTATATTGACTGAAACATTGTTAAAATCACATTCGAGATCAGAATAGTAGTCCAATAAAATCCAAATAATACAAAAAAAAATTTTAATCTTGCTTTCATATAATATAGTTACATCCACAAGAAACTTATGATTATTGTGGTCTAAGATAAAATAAAAATAAAAAAAAATAAAAATAATGAAGACAATGACAGACAAAATGGAAATAATACTGTGTAATTTATATAGGTCTATCAGTTGTTAGGAATCAATCATGAACAATTAATACTTACTCTTTAACTTGTCTAAATATATCATCAACAAACTGTGAACCGGATTTCTTCTTCGGAGGCCCTAACACTTGTTGGCCACTAGAAATAGAAAGAAAAACATATATATATCACCCTTTATTACATATAACAAAACAAACAAGAAAAAATGTTGCAAGTACAAATTTAAAAATGTAATTGATGCTTATACAGTATAGAGCACAGGTAAAAATTGCATTCCAAGTAAAAACTCTTATATACTTGCATATGCAGAAATTACCAAAATTGGGAAAAATCATCAAGTAGAATTTTAATAAAAGAACTCAGTTTTTGTATTTTTCCTACTCATTATTACTGGTACTTGTACAGTTTAATCAAGACATAAAAAAATGAAAATATCGAAAAGGTTATATTGTACATATCCATTTTAGATTGAAAATCACCGGAAAAAATTTCACTTAATTTGATCGAGTAGTTTTTTTTTTTTTTTTTTTTTTTTTTTTTACAGCAAAAAAACACGTTTTATGAAAGCGCGCTGAAGTCAGCCATCTTTGAATTTTTTTAACACACCACGGGGAGATAACTCAATTTAAAGCGCTGACACTTCCTCCCCATCTTTAATACTAGCTTTTCTTCCTAAAAATCAAACCTTTTGCTCGGTATCATAAATTCTGTTTTTGCTGTAATAAAAAATTTTTTAAAAATACTTGATGAAATTAAGTGAAATTCTTTTTTGGAGAACTTCATTCCATAACGGATACGTACAATTTCGATATTCTCATTTTTCTATGCCTTGATTAAACTGTACAAGAACCACTTTATTAAATAACAGGCTTATTTATTTCCCCCTGCTTTACAGGATTTCTGTCCTTATCAATGGTAGATCAGCAAAATGATAAAACTAATTTTTATTAATTAAAATTTTACTCAATTTTTTTCATTTTTGGCGTAGATACTTATTTTTGCATAATGCATAAGTATATTAACGTGATCGGGCAAGAACCAGTGTGTCCATGTGATAATACTGTAAATTTTCATTATTATTTGGTTAAATGATTATGCTATTCAATTACTTGTTTAAAATTAATCACTAACTTATCTCCCCCTGATTTATGGGTATTTTCGCTCTTACCAATGGCAGATCAACAAATACAATAAAACTGATTTTTATTTTTAACTAGCGAGGGTGCTCGGCGTTACACATGTGTTTGTAGGTGTGTGGAAAAAAAAAAGTGGTAGTAGGTAGGCAGGCAGGTTCGAACATGTGATGTGAAGGCGGCAAAAAAATTTAAAAAAAAAAAAAAAAGTGAAAGAAACCCTGACATCTTACCGCTATGCCATGACGTGACAGGAAGTGAAAAGCGTTCAAATGTAGCAATGTCAATCAAAAAGTTGACTTGCAGAAATGGATAATTAAGTGAATGAGTTCACGCAGGCGCAGAAATGAATGTCTGGCTTTCTGCCATTTTATTTATTTGTTTTCCTCACAATGTGAAAACCAGCTCCCCCCAAAAAGGGGGAACTCTGGCAGTGTCCAAATGAATAGCAATTGTCCGATATGAAGGGTTTCCCCGCACATTGATCAAAGCTGATTGCCTTCTAGACGTCCTGGCACGGAAGGCCAGGCTGACCCATTTGCTTCAATCAGTTTCGCTTTTATACGAAAAAGACAAACAAACACTGGAAAGGACGGGACGGCGGGAATTTTTTTTAAAGTCGATCACAATAAAGATAGAGATGATGTCCATTTTCGAATCTGAGAATCTAGAGAGTATAAGGAAAGTTCTCCAAAATAGTAACCTTGTCGAGAACCCCCCCCCCCAGAAAAAAGCCTTTCGTGGACATACAAACGCTTGTGGCCGTTTTGCCTTTTTTTATATATATACAAGCGAGGGGTACCCGGCGTTGCCCAGATGTTTGGAGGTGTGTGGGGGGTTTAAAAAAAAAAAAAAAAAAAAAAGTAAGTATGAGGATCGAACCCGAACCGTTAAGGCAAAGTTGTGAAAAAAAAAAAAAAAAAAAAGTGCGACGTTAATCATTGCCCCACCGCGACATGCTTACGGAAACACGTTTGAATTTATTTAATTACTTGGATTTAGCAGGTGCTAGTTTAAACGAGTTAATGAGGTCAAGTTTGACTGCGGGATTTCATTTACTGCTGAACGCTTTTTTTTTCCCCCCCCCCCCAAGATATTATAGGAAAAAGACTAACCCACATGCGGCGAGCAACAAATATTGAATACTTATCTTCCCGAAATCGAGCAAATTAAATAGACAGGCAAGCTTCGTTGTTAACTGTGAGATATTACGATTTATATGTGATATAAAAAGTTTTTAAAAGTTGTGAACCGACTGACCGCTTCTCTGAAAGAAGCCTTTTGTAGACACACAGAAAAAGCGAACACACATACATACATACATATATTTTCGCTTTTATATTTATAGATAGATATACAGTTTTGAAAATAATAAGCGGAAGTTTCTCAAGAGCTCTTTCGGCAATCATCTCATCACGAGAAAATCGATAACGTACAAAATAATATTATGTTGAAAATAAAGAGTTCTAATGGTAGCACCATGTCTTTGCAAATTTATAACTAGCACAGGTTCTGCTTTGTTGTTTTCTGTTTTGTTCTTTTTACTATTGGAGAAACAATGAATACACTTTATATTAGTTGAATGCAACTTGATTTGAGGAGAATGTAATTAATGGATTATAGAAGACGTTTTTAAATATGCATAACTTAAAGATATTAATTTAATACAGTTTATTTAATTGAAAACAATGAATACTGAAAAGAATAAATCTAAACTGATGGTACATCTCACCTTCGTTCTGATCCACCTGCATAGAATGCCTGACCCTCTTCATCACTGTCAGTATTGTCGGATTGTCTTATGTCTGTGATTGAGGCAAACCTATAAAAAGATAAGAATAAAAAGACATTATATATATACATACACACACATACACGCAGTAACGCCTTGCTATTTTGCAGTTTGATTATCACGGATTCTCTACTTCATGGGTTTTTCAATATAATTATTTCCACCATAAGTCCATAAAACTCGTGACGTCTTCTTCCACGGTAAGCACAAAAAATAGTTTTTTTATTTTAATAATTATTTGCCTATTTTGTAATTTTTGTTTCAGATAAAAGCTTTAATTTTTTTCATACGTCCATATTGTAAAGGTTCTCTCTCTCTCTCTCTCTTTCTCTTTACTTGAAGTTATTTTTTATTTTAATAATTTTTTATTTGTTTAATTTGTAATTTCTTTTTAGAAATCGATTTTTTTATATATGTATTGTACATGTATTGCCACAGTAACCTATTGCATGTATGTACTTGCTTAACCCACGAGTGTAACAGTTATATTTATGTACAGTATTGAACTGTAATAGTGTATACTGCACAACCTAACAAGTGTTACAATCTTTCTATTATTATCAAGATAGTAAAGAGTGGGTTATAAACATTACAGGGACGGTTTTAAACAGCCTATAAACAATTAAACATGGTACAAATAATGGTCTTGTCCTACTTCGCGGATTTTTAAATATCACAGCTGGTCTCGGTCCCTACCTACCCTTATATTTGAGGGAATACTGTATAACAGCCAATCAATCTTTTTTTTACCAAAGAGATACACTAACCTAGAAACGATTTGAAAAATTATGACATGATTTTTAAGAGTTAAACGAAAATAGAAAAACTACATTTTATGAACCGATCAAATATTTTGTATTTTGATTATTCAAACTATTGTCCTTGTATTTAGTGTTATTTTAATAACGTTTTGACTGATGTAACCTCCAATCTTTCTCAGGTATATCATGATAAACTCTGAAATCTTTCTGTCAAACTCAGAGGGATCTGTACAGAATTTCTAACGAAAACCTTTATTTAATCCATGAAAGTAACAAGCTCTTGTTCTGTCAGCCATAACCAGATAGAAATCTTAAGTAATTCTCAATTGTATTCTTAGTATTGCCTGCACTGAGGATTGAACCTTAAACCTCTTGAAAACTGTTACTGAGAACTGAATTTTTACTTTATCCATTTACAACACAAGTCCTTGTGAGAAGAAAACTTAATTTCAGCGTTTCATTATAGTGTTGTATACTAAAAAAGAAATTCGGTATTGACCAATAACAACAATAATAGTATAGTATTACACTCGGCAAGTGATATATGCCTAATACAAAGGTGCTCAATAACTTAGAGCAGGTGTGTGTAATAATATAGCATCACATTTAATCTATACTATTAATAAAATTCTAAATGTTTATCTATGTGTGTGTGTATATGTATATACCAATAAAACATTCTAATAGATGCACCGAATTGAAAAATTCGTTTTTTCCCTGAAAGGTGGGAGTCCCTAGATTGTCCTTATCTATATATGGTCCATAACGAACAACGCCGAGTCACACAAAAAGCTCGAAATAAGGGTTTTGGGGCTGTTTCGTGAAAAAAAAAAGTTACCTGCCCATGTCAACGGAATTTAGCACTGTCTGTATACAGTTGCAGTAGCATCTTTCGCCATACAGACAGGACTTGTGGTGCAGTGGATAACGCGTCTGACTATGGGGAATCCTGGCAAGTTCGTAATAATTTTAACCATTTTATCCAACGTTTAACCATTATCCTTACTCTTAGTTAAGGTATTTTTGTTTTTTCAGTGATTTTGTTTCGTGCATATGGGAATTTCCCATACTACGAGTTCACAAGGTTAGCATTGATGATAAGACGATGTTGAGTGTACTTGATGTTGAGTGTACTCGATTTTGTGTGCCGATGCAGTGCAGCCGCTAGTATCGAATATACGCTTAATTGAAAAGTGCTCAACATCCTAAATAGAACAGGTGTGTAATAATTAGGGCTAGGACAACAGCATATTCTTTTCATTGTTTTGACTCTCGAGTGTGTATCCACTGATATCTTATATGATTTTATATAGAATAATGTGGTTCTTGGTTGTCTGTTTTGGATATATACTCAAATCAAGACAATGAAAAGAATATGCTGTTATCATAGCCCTAGTAATAATAGAGTATTACAATTAGTGTTATATACCGAATCCAAAAGTTCTCATTAACCTAGATAATAGAGCAGGTGTGTTTAATAATACTAGTGTATGGTGTTCCAAAATCGATCAAATATAAGATGGAACAACAGAAACAGCAAACCAGCAGAAAAAGATTTCAGGGAATTTAGAGTAACTCTACTAAACTCATCAATTGGTGTGCTTGGCCTTCGTCTTGCCCCACGGACATTCAAGTGGTCACTGAGGCGCTCGCTCGATACGAAGAAGTTACGGGGGCCGTCTTCAATCGCAGTAAGTCGGTGGGTCTGCGGTTGGGTGCCTGGACCGGAGTAAATTCGCTTCCGGGCATCTTCAGTCCGGATCCTTGGTGTGTGGTTCGGACCGGGTCTCCAGCTGGAGAAAAACTGGTCGGAGGTAGAGGCCAAGGTCGAATCCTCTGTTAAGACTTGGGTTCGAAGGAAGTTGTCCTTAAAGGGTCGGGCGGAGGCGTGTGCCACATATGTCTTTCCGCTCATCCTTTACCGTCTGTCTGTACTTCCCCTCCCTGCAGAACGACGAACCAGCTTACAGGAGCACCTCGGCACACTCTTGTGGAACGAGGGTAAGCATTATGTTTGCAAAGAGGTCTGTGTTCGAAATCCAAGCGAGGGAGGCTTGGGACTGCCCGATCTCCTGTGTCACAAGCACGCAGAGAGGTTGGCCTTCCTGAGCCGTTCGTTGTACGTAGACGTTCCATGGGTCACTGCGGTTGGAAGCTCGTTTTCCAATCTCACTCCTGACCCCTCGGTCTCCGCCGTGCTTCGACCAAGGGGGGAACAAACATTCTACGCTGAATGCCGGTCCGCACTTAGAGCGTTGCCAGGGACCAGTGTCCTCGAACAGTCTAGGAACAGGCTTTATCGGGAGCTAGTGGGGCGTAGCAAAAAGGAACCGCTAGTGAAACGGACGGGGATGTCGTTGGAGGAGGTCCGCTCCCAGTGGAGTTGGGTGCCGGGACGGGACTTTCTTACAAATTCGGAATTTTCCCTTACCTGGCGACTTGTCCGGAACGCACTGCCCCTCCTTGAGGAACTCCACCTTTACAATGAAGAAACCCGGGTCTACTGCCTGCGCTGCGACGAAGACATGAGAGAAACAGCCGGTCATGCCTTCTTCCGATGTAGCAGGCTCAAGACCCTCCTAGGGTGCGTCAACGAGGTAACGGCTCGCATCGATGCCGAGCGCTGGCTTGAACTCGACGAATCATATTTTGTGGAGAACATTGATCCGCCGCTGCCTAGGGAGAAAAGAATGGTTTTTCTAGCGATACTAGCAGTAGCGAGGATGGTCATATGGATCACACGCCTCAAGCGAGTCCGCGAAGGGATATCTGTTCCGGATCGGGATCTGATCGTCTACTTTAAACATCTGCTTAAAGTAAAGATCAGACGCGATTGGAAGAGGTTGCCTCGAGTGGCCTTTGACAAGAGGTGGGTGCATGACGCTAGCTTGAGCATCCGACAAGGCGCCAAGTTTGAATTCGTGCTACCACCATAGGCATGGCACATGCGGTACTGGGTCCTACGGAGCCCATCCCGCTAGGTTAGACAAATAGAAAGTAAAGAGGCTCTTGACTGGTGGTACAAATGAGATCCTGTCCCCCGATTGTTTGTTTTTTGGCACTAGAGAACCTTCCGAGGCTACCCTACCACTACCCCACCCCTATCTTTTTGTTTTATCATCCCCTGATCAACCCCTACTCGAAGGTCGCCACCTAATATACCCCCCCCCTTTTTTGTTTTTAACAATCTACTTATTTTACTCCCTACACCCGATATGAATTCTTCCCAATCCCCATTAGGGATCTCCCCGCTTGTTTTCGGTGCCCCAGAAAACAGTAGGTGATCTGACTTTCTAGTTTAGCTCAGGGAGGGACCTTACTAACAATGCACTAGGAATTTTTATTTGTTTAGTACATTTCTTCCAGATTTCCCACTCCCCAACACGAACTGTTTTTCTTCCAAATTCAAGAACTTTTTATTTTCCAATGAATTGAACTTTTTTCACACACACACTTTTAAATAATAAAAAAAAAAAAAAAAAAAAAAAAAAATGCACACACACACACATACAGAAATTGTATATATATCTTTTTTGCAAAAACGCTGGGGTTTTCATTAGTTAGCTTTAGACTCCACAGAGTGAATGAGGAATTGTGGTAAATGTTGCCAGTCAAGAGTAAAGTCGCCAAAGACTCCAATTTTTACTTTAGTTACAAAGACCCTGCAACACTCCCCTCCCCAGATCTTATAGGGCCTTGTGCCTAAATTTGTTTTGTCTTTTGGAGATTTTACTTTTTTAAATGTTTTAATTTTATATTGGAATTTTTTTAATTGTAATGTTTTCTTTAAACGGAATAAATTAAATATAAAGATCAAAGTGTAGTATCTGTTCTTCAGATGCTGCACTTCTATTTCTTGTTCTCTTTCGGTGGAGGAGAAATCCTTCACGACTGAGACAATTTTTATTTTTGTACCTTTTCTCCACGTTAAAAAACGACCCTGGTGTCTAACTCTGTCCCGTGGGGAGGCATAGTAAATAGGTACTAAACTCATGAGTCATTACACCGTTGTCTAAAGAGTGGTTGAACTCAAATTTCAAATCTGTCAGCTCCTTTTGAGACACCCTATACTTGGTAAATGATAAATGCTGAAGCCATATATACTCAATACAGTAGATTGAGCAAGTGTGTCATCACAAAGTATTACTCTCACCAAAATCACTTCTCCACAGATTATTATGGAAGAAGAGAGGAGGGTACGAAACTTAGCTTGCCTGAAAGTAATAACTTCATTATATTATTAAAGGATGTATAATAAACTCAGCATTTCAGAAATGGTCAAATTTATAGATTTAAAAAAAAAAAAACAGTGAAAATTTGCATACAAATAGAAAACATTCATGGCAAGGTCTTATTGAACTTGGCTAAAATGACCCCTTCATTAACTTTACTTACTTAGGCTTATCTTGTTGAGGCTTGAAGGGGGCATCAGCAGGCTTTGGTCCCGAGGTTGGCAGACTGGTTGGTTCTGACATAGAGGCAGCAGCAGAGAACATACCAGTATCCATTTCATTGTCATCTTCATAAAAACTTGCTATGGCAAGCTAGAAAAGAAATAAGAAAAGCATAAAACATTTTAAAAATTAAAAAATATTTTTTTTAATGCACGTTATAAATTTACACTGCTTTTATATATATATATATATATATACACACACACACAATATTAGTGAAAAAAAGTGTTTTACAAAACAGAGGATCGATACCCATGAATATTTTTGTTTTTATAAAAAACATGGGTATCGATCCTCTGTTTCATAAAACCCTTTTTTCCATTAAGATTAACAACTCGTATAGATATCCTGAAAAATTGAGCCATAGAAAAACTTTTAACAAATATCTTAATGACCCCTGATGATTGAACCTTCTTTATGATCTACGGTCCCACTCTCAAACAAACGGTTTGAATTCTTGTAATGCAGAACCAACCTTTTTTTTTCCTTAGTAGGAAAAGAAGCATGTTCTCAACACCCGAAGAAGGTCACAGGTTGCAGCAACCGAAACGTTGTGCCAATAACACCCGAGAGGAGAATAATAGTTCGATTAATCAACATAACACAAGCATTCACATCTCGTTTCAAAAATTCAGAATTGCAATAGGAAGTTATGTTTTTTAGTGCCAAAGCACTTATACTCTGGACTTGCTTACAGCAACAAAAAATTACTGTCATAAAGAAGTTAACTGAACAACTCAATATCGCTAAAATACAGTATATTATGAAAAGTTTACTTCAAATCAGTATTGTAATTAATTTATTTTGAACATTTTCAAAGAAGCCAACAATATTGATTTTGATAAAATGATTAATTATGGAATTACAGAATTATTAACTCCTAGATACATTGGCACAATATGTCTGTGTGGAAAACAAAATATATAAAAAGGAAAACGGTATCTTATGAAATATGTAATGGATGGCAATGGCAGATACCATTACTAACCAACAACCTGTTATTACTATGGAGCAAGAGAAAAGTGTATCAAGCATGTGTACGCAGTACGATTGCGTATGGAATTAAAACTTGCTCAGCGAAATTTGAAAACATGCATTGCATGAAGATAAATGATATAAGAATGGTACAGTGGCTGTGAAATACAAGTCTTAACAAGCTGAGCATGCAGGGTCCCCCTCCACGAGTGAAAAATTTACTTTTACCATGACTAATGTTTGTGCAAAATTTCAAAAAATCCAAGGCGTGGTTATTGAGAAAAGTGCAAAGAAAGAAACGGATTAATGGGAGTGAATTATTAGGTTCAATCCCTCCTTTGTCAGGGGGACCAAAAACAGGCTTAGTTTTGATGCCCTCAGAGGAATATTAAATCTGAACAGATGTGTGCAGAACAGGAGACTTTGATGGTATGGCCACATTGAAAAAATGGATTACAGTTTTGGGTTAATAGATGTAAAAAGTTAAGGGAGCAAGTAGGGAATATGGGACCCCGGGCTGGCTTCACTTAGAAAAAGATTTCAGGTGACACTGCTTTGATGAATATACCAAGATGAAGGTTAACTTCATCTTGGTACATTCATGCAATTTTTGTGACCAAGAATGCATTTTTTATATACATTTACACAATTTTAATTAATCTTTGGATTGATATTTTTATTTAAATAAAAATAAATAATTTCTTTAATAAAACTAAACCAAAGTTTTCAAGGGCAACAACAAATATAAAATAACTGACTCTGAATGTTCACAAATGTGTCGTAGATTTTTGTAGCCAAGATTGATTTCTTTTTATGTAGAGTCCTTTTTTCTGTATGCATTTTTTTTTTTATTATACAAATCAATATTTATTAAATTATTCTTTAAAACATTAACTTTAACGACAACTTTTTTTCTGATTGTTGCGACTAAGAATGCATTTTTGTTTCTTCTATATAATAATAAAAAGTTATTTATCCGTGACCAAAATTTGAAAAAGCAATAATAAAAAATACAAGTTATATTATTTACAAAACATATTTATACAACTGCAAATTTGCAAATTTTTCATGGATTTTCGCAACCAAGATTGATTTTTTTTATGTAGATTGCGTTTATTTTATACTAAAACTATTTAAACCAAGGTAAAAATATCAATCCAAAATTTAGATTAAATAGTTTTATTTTAAAAATTTGTAAATAAACGCACTCTCCATAAAAAAAAAAATCAATCTTGATCACAAATAAATAATAGAACTCGTTTTTATTATATCTTTAACTAGCGGGGGTACCCGGCGTTGCCCGAGTGTTTGTTTCCGGGACGGGGGGGGGTTAAAAAATGTTATGGTAGGTAAGTTGGAAGGATCAAACCCGGAGTCATGAGTAAAAGTAGGAAAATAAAGTGTGAAAAAAAACCCAAAAAAAAAAACATCTGCAACGTTAACAGTTCGGCCACTAAGAAAAGTCCATTCCAGTTGTTTAGGAAAAAAAAAAAAAAAAAAACGACTACGGTAGGTTGGCGCGAACGTGAAAATATAATGTGAATTGTCCAGCACGCTAACCACTACGCCACAGAGCACTGCAGCTTAATTTAGTGATTTTAAATAACTTCACATGAAAGAACTACGAAGCCAAACCGGTGTTCTCTTCTCAACTGTTCCTTGTGAACGATCCTTAAACGGTGTTAAGTGGTGGCAGGGGGAGGAGGAATTTATTAGAGAGAAAATATTTTACCACTTCCATTGATCTTAACCGATTTTGGCCGTGACTTCTCAGCAGAAAAAGTATAGAAATCTAAGATTATCGAGGAATTTGAGAAATAATAAGCCTATAACACACCTCAGATATTGTTCTGCCGTATTTGCATGAAATATCTTGATTTTTAATCCTATTAAGGTCAAAATCCGACGGAAAAAAATGAGTTCATTTTATTTATATAGAAGATAAAAAATATCAATTCGCAAAAATCTGCCTGAAAATTAAAACGTTTTGTAAGTGCATAAATGCATTCTGTGTCATGAAAATCGACTTGAAAATTTCAAAGTTTTATTTGTATTGTCGCTAAAGTTAATATTTTAAAACAATAAAAAAAAAATTGATTTGTATTAAAAATGCACATAGAAAAAAATGGACTCTACATAAAAAAATCTGCAAAACATCTGCAAACATCCAAACAAGTCAGTTATTTTATATTTGTTTCTGCCTTAAAAAATTTTGAATGTGATATTCATCCAAAACATAGTGAAAATATAAATCCAAATTTTGGTTTAAATAGTTTTATTAAAGATTTTATTTTATTTTTTTTTATTCAATCCAAAGATTAATTAAAATTGTGTAAATATATAAAAAACGCACTCTTGGTTGCAAAAACTGTTTGAAGGTTAAAGCAGTGTCACCCAAAGTCTGCCATTTTCTAAGTGAAGCCAGCCTGGGGTCCGTATTCCCTGTTGGGTTCCAGTTAAGATAGAAGGTTCAATTTAGAGGAGAAAACCAAAGAAAATGTAGGAAGAAATGAGAAAAGTAAACTTGAAAGAAAGAAGTATAAATAAATACCTGGCCAGAGATAGATAAAAGTTATTGTTTATCAACCTACCAGTACTGCAAGGTCAAAGCAGACAATGAAAATAGATGGAAAATTTGAAAGTTCTACCTTTCCAAACAACCTGGAAAGAATCCAAACACTGTATAGTTGCCCTAGTTGTTCCAAATGATCTATTAACTCAAATATTGATTGATGAATTTAATAGAAGGAATTCGGTAAATGTTGCCAATCAAAACATCTAAACGTGTTTGATTAAACAGATAAAAAACAGAACAGATAAAGCGTACCTAAAAGCAAAACTTTTCACTTTCTAGATACATCTTCTCATCTTTAGACGTCCGACCAATTACGCTTTAAATTTGAAATTGTATTGTCGCATATAAAGACACAGATTGAATGGATATATTTGAAGAATTTTAAAAAGACACAGATTGAATGGATATATTTGAAGAATTTTTTATGAAGGCCATAACCATTCGAGGATAAAGGTTAATGAGATGAAACGATTGTCAGCTGAGAGATAAAGCTTACAAGAGAACCGAGAAATTGATAGAATGGAGCACAATCGAATCACTAGTAGGGGCAGTTCATAGTAAGAATCTTGACACTAAATATAACGGCATTCACTCCAGGTGGGTGGAGCTGGCGCTAAATGAGTCCGCCGATTTCATGTCAAGGCGTTCCATATGCACCGATCAGCAACTAAGTGCTCAGCATACTTCAGGCATTCCAGGAACAAACATAAAAAAACATGGAGGCAGACCACCAGCTCCATGTCCGTCTTCAGCAGTTTGATTCAAGTCTTCAGTTAGCGACCTCTGTTCTTCCTCCAGCTTGCAGGTGTGATTGAGATTACCAGCATCCATATGAATTTCTCCTCAGAACACTGAAGAACGTGATTAAACAACTGACATCTTTTTCAGAAGCGTTTCTGTGATGCCAGTAAGTGTTGCATTTTACATTGATGGCGCAGTTTAGGGATTTGATCTAAGGAAAGGATGCGTTAAAGGTAATACATATTGAAGATCCTAAGAGTGCGAAATCTGAAAATATCTTGTGTGCTATGGTTCAGGATATGGTGTAAATCAAAGAAGAAACCAACAGGGTTAATGCCATTGCAATCAGACTGAGCTGACAAGTCTTTAAATTAATGTGACATCTTCATCAACAAGATGCAAAAAGATAACTATAGCATGTAGTTTCATCATGCTGAAAAATCTCAGTGTCACCCAACCATAGTGTCAAACTTGATGTATTTGGCACTAGATTTATATCACAACATGTATTCTGATCTGATGAAAAGTAGCATGAACAGGAACTGCACGCTAAGTTGGGCCACATGGAAATTCTTTGATCGCTATCTTCTCAAAGTATCATCACTAATGTTCTGTGGACATTACCATATAAATAAGACTGACTTTGTAGCCTAGGGGGGGGAGATGCCCTTTTCTCTTCCCTGCAACCTCTTTCTTACAGAAGAGACGTTGCGAGCCTATCTCTGCTTTATCATTTTTTTTCATGGTAAGTGCTCGTCAGAGCTCTAATCTATGATGCCCCCCCTCTCGCCAAACCTTCACGAAAACACTCGTCTAGTTGAAAACGCTATCAATCATTTCCCCCACTCTTTATCTGTGCCTAAACCTAAACACAGATTCCATGAACAAAGCTTCTTTCATAGAACTACGCGCCTGTTGAACTCTCTTCCATTTGCCTGCTTTCCAGCTGACTACAATTTATTCGTCTTCAAGTCCAACGTAAACAAATTCTTGATGAGCGGTCCCCTTAAGTAATCCAATTTACCAAATTTCCACTACAAACGATTATTACGATATTGTCCTATCAACTACTGTACACTCATTACTCCTTAAACTCGAGTAGCCTCTGGGCCTTGATAAGTGGGTGGTGACTCCTATGTAAAAAGAAAAAAAGAGAACTGTCTTTTTAATCGTATTATTTGAATACTTTAAACTACTAGTCTCATCTTGACTGTTATATTCATGTTTCAGTCAATGTAACCACTGACCTTCTGCAGGTGTATCGTGTCAAACTCCAACATGATACACCTGAAGACGGTTGAAGGTGTATAGTGTCAAACTCTGGTGTGATACACCTGTAGACAGTCGAAGATTACACCAAGTATGAATAAAACACTAAAGAGGAGAACGATAATCTGAAGAATTCAAATAATACGAAGAATCAATCCTAATCTAAAAAATTCAGAAATGTAATAACTTTTTTTCATCTTTCATTTTCTGATGATATGCACTAACCACGTGTTGTTCTTGAATATGAAAGTACTTTAGCTAGCATATAAATATATCAGCAGTGATACAGGAAGTGTTTTTAATTTAGTCTAGAGACCAATTAATTTGAGTCCCCCTCTTACCCGAAAGAAATTTAAGATGAGAAAAATTGAATTTATTTTTTTAAATATAATAAAAATAGTGCTTATATTTTTTTTTTTGGTTTATTTTGTTTCCTCTTACGTGAATCTAATATGTAGGTTTTGTATCAGAATGCATCTGAGAAGTACCGAAAATTAATAATCAAAAAGATTTGATTAAAGAAAGAGGTTTTATTTTGACGAAAATTAACACTTTTATACAAACTAATATCACAATTGCATTTGAGAAGTTTTAGCACCGTTCTTTAATAAGATAGGAGCACAATTGTACGATGATATCTGACTTTTGCATATTTAACTTTTAAATGGAACCATAACCTATTATATAAAAGACTATATGTCTGCCTGTTTGTCAGTCTTTCTCCATATTTTCAAACTATCTCCTCCGAAACTTAAAGTCGCTAAGGGCCTCAAATGATTGGATTTCTTACTGGCTGTTCTTTTATGGGTCTTTAGTCGGTTAAAATTGTTTTTAAGCGGTCAAAAAGGGGTCAGAATTGAAAAAAAATTGTTAAACATTTCTTAATTTATTTTTAATCAGTTTGTATGTGTCACGTTGGTACAGTGGTAATGTCACCAGCTTTGACTGCCATAGTTTCAGTTTCAATTCTAGCTGATGGTACTAGTTTTTTTTTGTTTTTTTACTTTTGAAATCACGACTATAATATATACGAAATCTGGACAAATTAAAATATCATATTTAAGTGTATTTTACGCTCAGACAAAGCCCACCCCCACCAGTTTACAGATAATTTTATGAGATCAGTAGTAGATTATCTATAGTACGATATAGGCTAAAATGTATTGTAAACCAAGTCACTGCAAGGAGACATGTGAAACTTCCTCCTGGTATACCACAGTGGGTCCCCAACTAGAGCAGGCAATCAATCGATTTGATTAAAAAAAATGGTTGATGTCACAAATTTTGATGGTAAAAGTATGGAAGGGTAAAAAATTTGTTGATCCTCATTCAATCCTGGACAATGTTGGGTCTCCCTGCTAGTTATAATTAGAATAATAATAAGACATAGAATGTTATGCTAGTATTTTTAATATACATATACATTATATGCATATTACTAGCAGAGAGATCCGACATTGACTAAGATTGAATGAGGATCAACAAATATTCGACTATCCCATACTTTTATTGTTATCAAAGTTGATGAATTCATTCAATTTTTTAATCAACAGTTGATTGCCTGCTCTAGTTAGCCCCCCCCCCCGTTTACCAGGAGGAAGCTTCACATGCCTCCCCAGTGACAGTCCACAATATATTGTAGTCTACATTGGACTGTAAAACATATACTGTTGACTTTACGAAATTATCTGTAAATAATGGTTTCACTTAGTTCAAAATGCCAACATCAAGTATCATGGTTCAATTGTTCTCCAAGCAGAAACATTAATTTCAAACACGCCCCTGTCATATCAAAGAACCAACTGTTGATTTTATGAAATTATTTTTACATAATCACTTGATTTAAAGTTAATCGTACAAAAGTATCATGGTTCAATTGCACACTAAAAAGAAACATGCATTTCGAACACGCCTTACTCTTATAAAATAATCTGCAGTTGATTTTATAGGCCAGGCCTTTCTGCTTTTGCAGCGATAAAACTTCTCAAATGCACTTGTAATGTTAGGTTGTAAAAAATGTTAACTTTGGTCAAAATCTTACTTGCTTCTTCAAATCTTTTCAATTATCGATTTTTGATACTTATCAGATGCATTCCGATACAAAACCTATATAAGAACACTCCCAGACACATCAAGTACCAGTGTGTGAAATTTTTTTTTGAAATTTGGCCCAGCTGTTTCCGAATCCATAGGATACGAACTCATACACAAAGTTCCTTTTCTTTTTATAATAGTAGAGATAGAGATATAAGTGACCTTGTGTGTGTGTGTGTGTGTGCACGCGCAACAATGGTCTCTATCAAACTACTTTGTCAATTTTGGGTCTACAAACTTAAAACTTGATATATGGGGGATTCAGAATTGTGGAAGAAATTCAATTTCGTTTTTAGCCAGTGAAAATAGATGCTAAGGGGTCAAAATTCAAAAATTGGAACTTGGCAGGCATAAGTCAACTTTAAACACTTGCATGCATAAATATACATTTATAGGGTAAATCACATTAATTTATGAAGTTTTGATATCCATCTGTCCCTAGCTCAGATGGTAGCCAAAATCGTTTGAAAGCTAAATGTTTTGGTTTCGATTCTAGCTGATGGTACCCAAGTGATATTTTTTTTTTAACTTTTAAAATCACTACTATATATTGGGTACAATATAATAATCAATAGAGAATTGGATCTATAATAATAAATACAAAATCTGCATGAATTAAAAATATTATATTTAAGCATATTTTATGACTGGGCAACATCGGGCAGTGTTGTAACAACAACCAGCAGTAATGACTGCTGCTCCTTTCAAACAACAGTTTTCGCCAGCTACCACTCATCCTTTTATGACATAACAAAGGATGAACAACATCTGACAACATCATCCATTTTGAAAATTTTAAAATAAATTTATAAAACAGTGTCATTTGAATTGAAGGTTCAAGAGAGCAATTTCTGCCTGCTCTCCTTAGGGCTTATTTAATCCTCAAACATTGTTTGGCTAAGGATCAAATAAAGATTGGTTGACAAACAATACGGTTAACTCTAGATAAACCCAGATTAACTTGGAACAAAAGATTTCATCAAAAGCTTTGAAATAACAGTTAACACAAGTAGCAGAAAACTTCCTCACATAGAGTTTATCTTGGATTTCAAATTCTGTTTGAGAAATGGCAACAATTTCAATGTTAATAAAAAAAATAATTAAAAAATAACTATTACTGAAAAATTAAAAAAATGTTGGTTGAAGTTTTGTATAAAAAAAAAAAATGGTTATATTTTTAAACAAGGAATGACTATCTTTTCCGCCAATTTTTTAAAAATCTCAAAACATAAGGGAGCTAACAATAATTCAAAATTTGCAAGATTTATGTTGTAATGCCTATAAATCCCAATTAATATCTTAAAAATGATTTTCAAAATAAAAATAAAAGTACTTGATCAATTTATATAATTTTTGGAGTATGACTTGGGGGAATTTGGGACAAGAATTGAATTCTTAAAAGTCAATTAATGTGTTTTATTTTTTTAATAAATTGTTTATTTTGAATACTTCAAATCTGTCAACATAAAATGTCCCTGTGAAAATCACATACACATTTAGATCCATTTTTCTTGTAATCCTTCACAGAATTTAAATGCCAACAAAACATCATAATGGACAATTACCTTAACAGTGACACTATATCTCAAGAACGATTAAAAAGGAAAAAGAACTAAATGTCTATACGTTTGCCTAGAACATTTTACAGTGAAAGATCTCAAATATTTAAAATAAATAATTTATTCAAAAAGAAACAAAAAACATTGATTGGCTTCTAAAATTCTTCTAAATATTTTTTATTTGTTTATTTAAAACTAGCTATATTTACTCTTATATTGCTAGGTAGAGGGATTCGAGAAAAATAATTCAAAATATAGTCATGTTTATAGGTTTTGTTTTTTTTGAATGGGACTTTTCGAAATTTAGATTTGACTTCTAGCACATCTACAACTCCTACTACGTAACTTTTGGAATTTATACGAATTTCACCAAGACACGCAAGTATGTAATAATGGTTTCACCTGAAATGTGCTGGTTTAAAAGATTACCAATGCAAACAAGCATGCGGACTAAAGTTAAATAGACATTTTCCATAGATACCACCTAGTAGTTTTATTACCTAATCCAGGGGTCTCCAAAGTTTTCGAACAGGGAGGGATGGGCATACTGCTGACTTTTTAGAGCTATGCAGACCAAAATAAAAATTTAAAAAATGTTTTAAATCACCTGTATATGCTTTATACTGTTTTTTTTGCTCATTAGCTTTGCTTTTTAGTGAAACTGCTCCTCAGCTCTCGCATTCCTTTAATCATTTTCTACACAAAAAGAAAAACCACCACACTATTTTCACACATTTCCACTTTTTAAAATTTTCCCTGAATATTTTTGCATTTTTCCATAAGAAAAATGTGTTTATTAAACAAATTGGGTACTCTTTTGGAATAAGTATCCAGAGATTTATAGTGGTAACATAAACAATTCCAACTATGAATGGAGAAGGATGAATAAAGTTTCGACTTTTACAAGATATACAAAAAAAAGGGCGCCGTTTTCAGCAAACACCTATTTTTCAATCAATTAGAAAGAGTTCTAATCTTTTCATTCGGAAATAAGGTGCTTCTACAGAATTTGAACTAAACTAAACTGACTTTTACCAAACTAAAACTAAAAGAGTAAAAAAAATATATATACAGTTTGGAAAGTACCAGAATTAGAACAAGTTCTTTAACGGTGGTATTTGTAGCGTTTCTTCAGCATCAGAATGACAATCGAAAATCCAAATATTTAATTTCAATTAAAACCAATGGTATCTTCTTAATTGTCATGTCGAAATTGACAAAATATCCAAGAATTACGAAAAATAATAAAGTAGAAAATTAAATATTAATGAAAATAGTTTTTGGAAAAAAAAAAAAAAAAAAAAAAAAAAGTTAATTTTGCTTAAATAGTAAACAGACAAGCTCTTCTGATAGTATTGGTGATAACTGTAGTCTGTCTTGTTACAATTCCAAAATAATAATGGCAGATCAATGGATCACAAAATCACAAAAGTACATTTTATATAATAATGCAGTAATATGTTACCAATTGCAACATGACAAGGCGATAACATTGATTATAGTTGAATTTCCACCCAATTTTTTACTAGGGGGTCACCACTTATCAAGGCCAACTCAAGGACCAACTCAAGGATAAGAGTTAATGAGTGTACGGTTATCACTAGGACAGTAGCTCAGTAGTCATTAGTTGTGGAAATTTAGTATAATTTGATTATTTAAGGAGACGGCTCAACAAGAACTTGTTTACATTGGACTTGAAGATAACAGTATTGTAATCAGCCACAAAACAGGCTAGTGAAACAGTTCCACAGGCAGGCAGTTTTAGAAAACAAACTTTGTTCATGGAATCTGCATTTAGATTTAGGTACATATAGAGAGTGGGTGAAATCATATATAGTGGTTGTGGATAGTCGAGTGTCCTTTTGTGAAAGTTTGGCAAGGGGGAAGCCATAGATTGGAGTTCAGTTGAGCACTAGCTATGAAAATAGCGATAGAGCAGAGACAAACTCTTCTGTAGGAGAGAGATGCAGGGTAGAGAAATGTGCAAGTTTCGATTTTCATATTTATTCTGAACATCTGAAATTCAGAGTAGAAATGACAACTTTTACAGGTTTTGAGTATGCTAAAAACGAATATCTTTTAAATTTGGTGCAGGCAAAGTATTCCAGGTATTAAGACTTATTCTGCAACATAATTCCTTATGTTATCACTGATAGTCATTTTGTTTGCGCAAGCGTGCATACATTTTTAACACATGTGCATGCATGTAAATGAAACTGCAAGAAACAAATCAAACATAGCAACCAATTTTTCCAACTGAATAAGTACTTTTGGGTATGTTTTACAATCCACACGGATTAAAAAAAAAAGGTCAAAAAGCAATTATACAACAAATAAACGTTACCATCTTCTCTCTTTTTCTATATATAAAGGGCAAAATGTGTGCGTGTGTGTTTGCATGTCTCGCAAAATCTTTTGACACAGGCGACAGATCTTGACCATTTCGGTATAGTTTTAAACCTCAGTCAACAAATATCAAAAAATTGGCCAAAAAGAACATTTATTGCTTCACCCTCAACTGAGCAGTTTTGTACAAGGAGGGGTCACTTTTTCGTCAATATTTTTGTAAAGTCATCATACGCGCTTGCAAGTACTAGCCTTCATTTGAACAGCAGCAAAGTCATATGTTATGGTGGTCACATGAGTTAAGCGGTTTGAATTTTTTCACCTTCTTTTCCTTCTTCGCATTACAGGTTTGAGCCTGCCTGCCTACTTTTTTTTTTTTTCTTAAACACTTCTGCCTACTGTTGTTTTGTTGTTTTGATTCCCCCTCCCCACTACTACCACTTTTTTTCCGGGATTCCTTACTACACCCCTGCTAATGTTGTTTTGACCTCCCTCCCCAGGGTCCTTACTACACCACCTAAACACCCCAACAACGCCGGGCACTCCCGCTAGTAGCCAATGAAAGTTACTTTGCAACATACCTGCATCATGTTTTATGCTTTTTTTTTAGTTTTAAATGCTTCTTATTTCAACTCTTTACGTCTTTTTAAATTTCCAACTAAGATCTGCTGTTTTGTCAATTTTATTGGGAGGAGGAAGATTTTCACCATTGGAAAGTCCTGTCTGTGTAAAGAAGAGAGGGCGGCACATATATATATATATATATATATATATATATATATATATATATATTTTTTAAGGAGAGGGGATTCAAATCTGCCTCTTGTTTACCCTCATTTATAATTTATTTTTCCGGGGGGGGGGGGGGGATTAATATTTAAAATGAAATAAAGCTTTTAAAACTACTTAACAAAAATACCAAACAATGATGTAGGTAAGTTTCAAAGTACTTGTTCTGTTGGAAAAAAATGCATATGCGCTTGCATGTACACAATGGCCACCAGTAATAACATCAGGCATTACACAACATAGTAAAGGTCTTAATATCTGGAAAACTACTTGCCTGTGCCAAATGTAAATGTGATATTCGTTTTCAGCATATCCAAAAACTTATAAAAGTTGTCATTTTAAAGGTGAGTGTTAAGGTGGAAAGAAAGTAAAAATTTACCGAAACTTATAGTTAAAATTAATTTTTACAGAAAATTAGGGAAAATTTCATTTTTCGATGTTTGAGGGTAGACCATAGAGATTGCAGAAATAGGGGACGTAACTCAGAAAGCATATTTTAGATTACATGGTAATTGCGGTTAACATGTTTAGGCGATATATATATATATATATATATATATATATATATTACTAAAAACACAATAGCAGTTATTCTACTCAATGAATTTTCATAATTTTGGGATATATTACTATTTTCGACATAAGTAATGTTTTTTTCTATGGCATTTTTTAAATCGATCTGTTGCCTCTCTTTGTACAAGCACCTTTTTTGGTGCTTATTCACTTGTTACCATGCTATTTTTTTTTTTTTAAATAGTATTTTCACGTTAAATTCAAATTTTACAATATTTCTTTTGGTGCTTGTTAGAATCAACAAATCGATTTTTTTAATATGTTTTAAGCAAAACCAACAATAATTGCCATGTCGAAAATAGTAATATACTAGCATTTCAGCCCGGCATTGCCCAGGTGTTTGGGTGTATATATTGAGCAAAAAAAAAAAAAAGTGGTAGTAGGAAGGCAGGCTCAAACCCGTACCGCGAAGGAGGAAAAGAACGGGGAAAAAAACCTGACATCTTTGTGGTTATGACCACCGCTAAACCTGAAGTGAGTTATGTTTAAATTAAGGCTAGACAATCGAAAGGAAAGGATAACTTTCAAAAATATCGGCGAAAAAAACGACCCCCCTCTCCTGTAGGACAGTGCCTAGTTGAAGGTGAAGATATTAATGTTTACAGTCAATTTTTCGATATTTGCCGCATGTAAGGTCGAACTTTAAAACGATACTGATCTTGGTAAAATCCGTCGTCTGTCGAAAGTTTTAGGCAGACATGCAAACATAGATAAATTTATATATTGGTAACTAATAATTTTCGATCCAAACCGATGAAAAAGCTTGCCCTATCTCTGAATACTTTTTATGTAAAATTTCAAATGTTTAGACCAGAAATTGTCTGAGTAATTTGGTAGAGATCACAGAGGTCAAGTTTGTTTTTAACTTTGACTCCTATTATTACCTCTTAAAATTTATTGTTTTGGGCTCAAATCAAGTTATTAAATTAAATCCATGTCCAAGGAACCTATATCTAAAATTTCAAGTGTTTAGACCCAAAATTGTCAGAGGAGTTTGGTAGAGTTCTCAAAAGTCAAATCGTTGAACTTTGACCCCTTAACAGCCAAATTTCTGGCCAAAAACCCGATCAAAGATTTTCCCAAATCCCAGTACCCTGTATATCATATTTCGAGTCTGCAGACTTAAAATTGACAAAGTTACTGCGTAGGGAAATGTACACAGACACATTCACTTTTATAGATATACTAGCATGGGTGCCCGGCATTGCCCGGGTGTTTGGAGGTGTATGCTGAGCAAAAAAAAAAAAAAAAAAAAAAAAGTCAATTTTTTTAACTTTGACCCCTATTATGACTCCTTAACATTTATTGTTTGGAGCTCAAATCAAGTTACGTTAGAAGGAACCTATACCTAAAATTTCAAGTGTTTAGACCCAAAATTGTTGGAGGAGTTTGGTAGAGTTCTCAAAGGTCAAATCGTTGAACTTAAACCCCTTAATCCCCAAATTTCTGGTCGAAAACCCATCACATCAATTGTCTGTAGGCTTGAAATTGACAGTTATTGCGTAGGGAAATGTAAACACACAGACAGACAGATACGTAGACATGTTCACTTTTATAGATATTAAATTAAAAAATTATGAAAATTTATCCTTATTGGTCAGTTTGACCATCCATGATTTTGTTTGAACCTATCAGATTGACTGCCGAAGGTATTCTTGGCGCTAAATTTATCTTTTCACACAAACAGGTCGAATGGACGCACAAAAACTCACTCAAGGCTTGTAGTCTCAAAACCCCTTTGCGTCATTGAGACACATCAATGCCCTAATGTTGGGCAAAATGTTATCATTTGCAAACAACAATGTCTTTATGTTGGGCGAAATATTATATTCATCGCACACTATTGTGCTCTGTGAATTGACTAACTTTCATCATTACTCATAATGCCTCTCAGAGATGAAATTAAGGTTGACATTTTGACTTGTCATTTGTCTGCCATTTGGACGGTATGCACAGTGAACTCCATGAGGACTGCTGGACTCTTAGCATCCACCTGTGGAAGGCATCACTCAACTCATCGACCTGTTGCAGCAATTATTCAAACAGCACGAAATATTGTATCCTGCATTACGCGAAGAGAAATCATGAACTACTACTCTTTTCGGATGTTTCAAGCCCTGCTCGGCAGAGAGCTGAAGATGACACATCTTTTGCTATTTGGATCTTTTTACTTTAATAAAATTTACGTTGAAATCTAAAGGTGATTTAAATGTGATTTCTGACCGTTTTCTTTCATTCTGCTAAGGGCAAAACCGAGGTGAGAGAATATTTCAGAAATTATTTATAGTTAAAAGTAATTTTTACAAAAAAGGAGAAATTACATTTTCCTCAGATGTAAACACCTTGAAGATTGCAAAGTTTGCTTTAGCCGAGCGATAGACTTTTTTTTTCTAAAAATACAATAGCAGTTCTTCTACTTGATGAAGTTTCATAATTTTTTGATATATTACTATTTTCGACACAATTAAGTATTGTTGTTTTTGCTTTAAACCGCATATTTAAAAGCATCGATCGATCAACTATTTTAACCGCCTTTTTTTATTATTACATTGTTAGGTGAAAGTACAGTATAATTATAAAGCAGTCTCCCTCCGCTTGTTAAGAATGGCTTTCTTATTAATAACGTTATTATTTCAGCATGGTAAAATTAAGTGCATTAAGTACCCCTTTTTGTGAACGATCTCTCAGTTAAAAACATTGTTTTGAAGGAGTACAATTATTAGTTTCACATTAGTGCCATTCATTATTCATTCATTAAAATTGCCACACATTTTCTGCTTTCTCAACACAGAATTTTTTTTTTTTTTTTGTTAAATGGACATCTTTGTCGTTCTTAGCTTTGTTTTGCTTTCTTTTTGTCACCGTAAACTGTCCGAATTTACTACTGAATGGAATGGATTGCACTTAATTTTAGCTTGTTGTGTTGGATTTTTTTGTTAACTTTTCTAATCTCATGAAAAATTTATTTCATTCCTCTACGAAAGCAAAATGTGACACAAGGTCGTTTTTTTTAATGGAGGGGCTCTAGAACTAGGTAAAAAAATAAAAATCGCCTTAGCATAGAAGGGTTTCCTCTCCATTGACTAAGGACAAATTAACTAGTGTAGCAATGTAGCATCAGAACAGATCCTACACTGATCTAAAACAAAATAAGATACTTTTGCAGAATACGGACCGTGCTGAAATAACATTTCGAAACCTATTTATAACATGGAGTTTGTTTTTTGTTTTTTGCTTTCTTCAAGATCAATAGTGTGTTGACAAGGTTTCTGCGGTTCTGTCGGCTTGGATGAAGAAAAAAAGAAACGGTGCTTATACAAAGGCGACAGATCAAACAAGACGGCATGTTCGGGGGCGGACATGTTATCGGTAACAATTACCAACTCGACACTAGTTCTTTTTCGAACCAAATAAAAGCATTAAAATGCATTAAAACACAAACCATATTCAAGTAGGTAGAAAAGTAACTTATCTTGCCTTTTGGGAACATTTATTTCTTGTTATTTGAATTTTTTTTACCCTTTTTCGTGTGTTAGTTTCTGTTAAATCCCCCAAAATCGTATTAAAATTAAGGGGGGGGGGCAAAAGTGAAAGTGAAAACTTATGTACAGCTCAAATGAAGAATTTCAGCTTAGATGCGTATCTGTTAAAAATAAATCCAACATTTTCAACTGGATCGTTTGTCGCAATTATTTAGGATTCATACTAATTTCGCCATGACACCTAAGTACGTAAGGTTTTAACAGCTCATCATCGATGTAAACAAAGCCCCCTGCCTTAGCAGTGTCAGAAATTTCGTGAAAATAGTGAATAATTCCACCCCATCTTTCCAAGCTTATAACTCCTCGAAAAATGTAATTCAAGCCCTAATTTTTTTTTTTCAATTAAAGGACCAAGGTTTTATTAAAAAAAAAAAAAAAAAAAAAAAAACAATGTTTTTTTTTTTAAAAAAAGGTTTTAAACTTCGGACTTTACAGGTAAATTTCTAAAAAAGGGATTTTTTTTTGTTTTAAATTTGAATATATTATTTATTGACCTTTTCTCTTCAATTTGTGATATATAAAACTATTAAACATAAATTAATTATTTACTTTTTAAGAGAAACTTGAAAATGTGTGACACTTACACAAATGGGGGGGGGCGTGAATTTAAAAAAAAAACGTTTGTCTAAAATATTATATTCGGTTTATTTGAAAGAACATAAAATTTCACATTGACCCTGAAAATATCGTAAAAATAGAATCAATAGAAAAATTGATAGATTTTTAAAGTTTAAAAATTGAAAAATATTGAGTTTGGAAAATTCATTACTGTTTTAAAAAAAAAAAAAAAAAAAATATTTCTATTACTTTTAAAACAACTGTAATAGTTTATTTTGGAAGTATAATCCATAAAGAAAATAAATAACCCACTTTTAACAGAGAAATTACGAGATTTTTATATTTTATTCGCAGTTTCGTAGGGGTGTCAAAAATTCCTACAAAAATTCTGATCCTGCCTTTTACTAAATTCTTGGTCATACGAAACGCAGCGAATTCCGAAACAAAACTAAACCATTATTTATTGATTTATTAAAATTAAGAAAACTATTTTAAATTAATTCTCGGCACTTTACGGGGAACGTGGACCCTACGTAAACGGGTTTTAACTTAATGGCTGCTCCCTGGGGTTTTCTTTCACTTTCTTCGTATATATCTCATACACTTTTTTCTTTTTTTTTTAATCGAGTGTGTATTTTTTAAAAAAAATTATTTCTTTCGTTAAATTTGATTCATACTTTTATTTCGTGCTTGTTTTTATTTTATTTTCAAAACTTTTTTGATTTGTTTTTATTATATATTCCCCACTAAATATTTTTTTTTTTTTGTTACATCTATCTTTTCGGTCAATTTTTACGACCTGCCCCAACGTAATATAAACACCCCATGTTAAGAACGGCTTTCAGAATAAACACCCTCCCAACCTCTCCAGGTTAAGAACGGCTTTTGAGGTTGGGAGATGTTTATTCCGAAAGCCGTTCTTAACATGGGGAGGTTGGGGTGTTTATAATGCTGGGCAGCCTGGGCACGTAATAAAAATTGACCATTTTTTCACACATATTCAAATAATGCTTTTGGCATTTTTTTTTTTTTTTTCCTCAACTAGTACCTTCAAAAAAGTTTGGAAAATAAAATGCAAACAAGCACGAAATAAAAGTATGAATCAAATTTAATTAAAGAAATTTTAAAACACTCGTTTAAAAAAAAAAAACAAAGTGTACGAGATATATACGAAGAAAGTGAAAGAAAACCTCAGGGAGCAGCCATTAAGTTAAACCCCGTTTACGCAGGGTCCACGTTCCCCGTGAAGTACCTAATTCTCAATTAAGTGCTTCTACGCAATACAAACCGAACTAAACATTTCGGTTGGTATCGTGCAGAAAGCACTCTTAATTGGGTACTCATGCAGAATATGTAGTGCTATTTTTTGCTGCTGGGTAGCATATCTTCAAATTATAAATTCAATTTTTACGATATCTTGTTTATTCAATTGTTGGTACAGTTTAATTAAGACATTAAACAAAAAAAAAACGTTATATTTTATGTATCCGTTATGGAATGAAGTTCTCAAAAAAATAAAAAATACAATTTAATCAAGCAGATTTTTTCTTTTTTTACAACGGAAAACATTTTTTATGACAGCGAGCTGAAGGTAGCCATGTTTGAATTTTTAGACCACGAGATAGGGAGGGGGCGTAACGGGGAGATAACTATCTAAACTGCAAACACCTCGTGTTAAATAATAGCTTTTCTCCCTTCCTCGTGGTCTAAAAAGCGAAACCTTTTGCTCCGTGTCATAAAAAAAAAGTGGTTCTCCGATGAAAAAAAAAAAAAAAAAAAAAAAAAATTAAAAAAAAACACTTGATCAAATTAAGTGAAATTCTTTTCTTTTTTTTTTTCGGAGAATTTAATTCTATGACTGGTACGTACAATATATTCTTTACATGTTTTCATTTTTTTTTAATGTCTTGATTAAACTGTACAAGTACTTAATTGTTAAGTGAAAGTACATAAATTGTTAAAGAAAGAAAACGGTTTTCTTCAAGCTCAGCATAGCATCTCCCTGTTGAAAAAGTCTTTCTTTGGTCCTGCCGGTTGGACAAAAAAAAAAAAAAAAAAGATATTGATTATTTAAACTTTTGAAATAAAAATATATTTGTGAACCGAAGAGTTACATTTTTTTTTTTTTTTTTTTTTTATAAATCAAACAAAAAAAATGTGGGGAGTTTTAACGTTTTTACATGATGTTTTTTTTAAATAAGATTGCAGAAACAGGAGACATAACTAGAATTGCTTATTTTAAAAAGCATATTTTAGATTACTTTTAATTTTTGTTCGTTATTGAATTACTTTTTTTTATTTAAAAAAAAATATATAAATTTACGAAAACAGAATTGGACATTATCCAAATTTTCATTAATTTAATTAAAGTACTATTTTTGCTGTTTGTTGTTTAACTAAATTGGTACTTGTACCACAATGAAATAACATTATTATTCAGAAAGTCATTCTTAATATTGAAGAGGGGGGGTTCTAAGTATCCTGCACTTTCACCTAACAATTTAATAAAAATGTCGCTTTTTTTTCTTTTTTTTTTTTTTTTAACGATTTATCTCCCTTGTTTGATCTGTCGCCTTTCTTTCAAATATTTTTTTTCATCACAGCTGATGAAAACAACGAGTTCGGTAATTTTTTTTTTTTATGTCGCACAAAAAAAAAACAAATAACTATTACACTATAACATATCGATTCTCATTTTATATGAAGCTATATTTTAAAAACACGTGTAAAAACTAATTTAATAATAAAAAAGAGGTGGTTATTTTATTTTTTTTTTTTTTTAATATACTCAATAGTTTACAAAATGCCACCGCGAGCCAAGACTAGAATAGTAAACGTATTTAGAGAAGCACACGTACGGTTAATCACTGAGCGATTGCAATGAATGGAGAGACTGAAAAATATGTTTGAAATAAGCTTTGCGTATTCAGATACATACAGACAGATCCCATGAGGAAGATTCGAGAAAGAATTTCGCCCGGTCATTGTCTACTCCTGTTACATTAATAAATTGCTCGACGAGTGATTCCTTCTCGGGATCCATGTTTGCAAGAGTATTTTCTTACTTTCCCCGCATTGGAGAGCTCTTCTTTTTTGCTGAGTCACTGGCAGAGTTATCGTTCTTAAGACCCGGCTACCATCTCGATTTAATTTATAATAGTAAAAAATTTGTGTGACTATTTCGCGTTTGTCTGTGTATAATTGTTTATTGGAATCAAAAATTTTAAATGATACTTGTGCATCTATGTTACCGCGCTGAAATAATAACGTTATTATTTAGAAAGCCATTCTGAACATGGGAAGAGGGTGTTATGTAACAATTTTGTACTTTCATCTAACAATATAATAAAAAATATCGTAAAAACTGAATTTAACTTTAAAATATTATTTAACAAGATGCGGTAACATAGATGCATAAGCATAGCGTACAGTAATAATTTACACTCACAAAAAGCCAATTGATTTTAAAAGGTTATTTAACAAATTGTTACTTGCAAAATTTGACCCGGATCCTCGAGATTTTCCGTCAATTATGATTCGGGCTCGACCGGCAGTCACCGGATTAAGCCGAGTTAAATAACAGACGCAGACGAATTTTAAAACAAACCAACCGGAAAAAATAGAAATAAATACAATAAAAAATAACAAAAACCTACTATAAATGTACTGAATATATATATATATATATATATATATATATATATATATATATATATATATATATATATATATATTTTCAAGAAAAGTTGCATTTTATATTTTTTATTTGCTTTTATTATTTTTTTGCAATTTTTTATCAACAAAAGTTTGTTTTTTAAGAAAAGATGAAGTTTTTAATTGTTAGGTGAAAGTACCGGGTTTTTTTTTGGGGGGGGGGGGCTTTTTATTTTCAAGAAAATCGGCAGTAAACGTTTTTGTTTTTTTTTTTTTTGTTTAGTTTTATTTATTTATAAACAGAAGTTGTTTTTATAAGAATTTTCAATTTCCGATTTTCATAAAAAATTATTCATCTTTATGAATAATTTTTACGAAAACCATAAATTGTTAGGTGAAAGTATAGAAAAGGTTTTTTCAAGAAAATTTACAAATTATTTTTTGTTCAAGAAATGTTTTTTAAAAAATAAACAGAAAAAATACCCCTCATCTCTCAAATAATAATTAAAAAATTCCATTGTTTATACAAAAAAAAAAAATGTCGATTTAGCGTTTGAACATTTGAACAACACTCGACTTAATCCGGTGATTGTCAGTCGAGCCCGAGCCATAATTGACGGAAAATTTCGAGAATCTGGGTCAAATTCTGCATTAATGCCAACCAATCCAATTATTAGTCCAGTAAATCTAGCTAAAAAGAGTGTCGATTGCTACAACTCCCCATATTTCCTCCTATAACACAGAACAAGCTAGGTAACATACAAATATCCGTGCATGAGGTCGCCAAGCTAATAAAGAACCTAGATTCTAGTAAAGCAACTGGCCCTGATGGCATCCCAATTATAGTGTTAAAAAAGCTTCAACCAGAACTTGCTCCCATACTTACGAAACTATTTAAGCGCTGCCTTAAGGAGAAGTGCTTTCCGACTCCCTGGAAGACCTCATCAGTTTGCCCTGTATTTAAGAATTCAGGTGATAAGTCATCTCCCTCTCAGTACAGACCAATAAGTCTCCTGTGTGTTATGAGTAAGTTGCTGGAATCCATATTAAATAGAGAAATAGTTAATCACCTCAGCAGGAATAACCTTCTTAGTGACACACAATATGGTTTCCGCTCTGCAAGATCTACCGTAGATTTGCTGACGGTTATATCCCACAGGATTAGTGAATCTCTTGACAAAGGCTTCCTTTCTAGGGCAATTGCTCTTGACATATCAAAGGCCTTCGACAAGGTATGGCATAAGGGTCTACTTCACAAGATTTCCAGCTACGGTATAACTGGAAATGTTTTCTCAATCATTAAATCATTTCTCTCCGATAGGCTCATAAGAGTAGTGGTAGATGGACAAAAATCGGAGGCCTGCAATATAAATGCTGGAGTCCCTCAGGGGTCAATCCTGGGCCCAACTCTCTTCCTGATCTACATCAATGACCTCCCTAAACACATACTTAAATCATTCGTTGACATCTATGCTGATGACACGACCATCTACGGCAACACATCAAAGGCTGTAAATGAAAAAGTTCTCTCTGATTCTCTCTCCTCTGATCTCGAGCGCGTGGTTCAGTGGGGGGAGATGTGGCTGGTTACCTTTAATGCATCCAAAACCAAACTCCTATCCTTACATCATCAACGCTCTGATCCCCATCTGGCATCAATTATGATGGATGGCTCTCGTCTGGGTGAGGCCCCATGTTTTGACAAGCTTCTGGGTTTGTCCTTTACTCCTGATCTGAAATGGAACACGTACATCAAGTCTGTTGCCAAGGTCGCTGGAAAGATGGTGGGATCCTTCTACCGCTCCAGAAGATATCTCACTACTGATGCAATTCTCTATCTATATAAAAGCCAAGTACGTCCAAGGATGGAATACTGTTGCCATATCTGGGCAGGAACTGCTAAAAACAGCCTATCCTGCCTTGACAGAGTACAAAATAGACTTCATGGCTTAGTGGGGGATGCCCTTTTCTCTACCCTGCAACCTCTCTCCCACAGAAGAGACGTTGCGAGCCTATCCTTGTTTTATCGTTATTTTCATGGCAGATGCTCATCTGAACTCCAATCTCTGGTCCCCCCTTGCCAATCTTTCACGAAAAACACCCGTCTAGCTGAATCCACTGTGAAAAATTACCCCCACTCTATATCTGTGCCTAAATCAAAACGCGGATTCCATGAACAAAGCTTCTTTCTTAGAACTGCACGCCTGTGGAACTCTGTTCTGTCTGCCTGCTTCCCTCCAGACTACAACTTGGTTGTATTCAAGTCTAATGTTAACAAATTCTTAATGAACCGCCCCCTTAAGTAAACATTTCAGCAAATCTCCTCACTAACGTAATGTACTTGCAATAACCCTTATCCCTGAGTGGCTTCCGGGCCTTGATAAGTGGTGATCACTGTGTAAAAAAAAAAAAAAAAAATACAAAGTCGAAAATATGGATTATTTTAAAGCTTATTGGTTAAAAAGAGTTCTAAGCTCAAATGTTTGTTGAAATTGATTTCATAACCATTTAAGTGATATTTGCAAAAATGTTGTTTTTTTTTTTAGAAATGTACAATGGCACCTGGACTGGGGAAAAGTGACTACCACAGACTGGGATAAAAAGCTGGAAGGCAAAAATGTAGACGGCATGTGGACTCTGATTAAGGACAAAATCAACCAGGCAGTCCAACACTCAGTACCAACCAAATCAGTAGGCCGAGCACATACAAAAAAATGGATGGACAAAGAAACGCTAGAAACAGTCAGAAAGAAACACAGACTCTTCAGGAAATGGCATCAAACCAGAAAGAAAGAAGACTACACCGAATACCTTAAGGCAAACAACAAAGCCAACAAAAATGCAGGAAAGCAAAAAGAGGTCTAGAAGCCAAGGTAGCAGCTGAGGCTAAGAGTAATCCCAAAGCATTTTGGTCATACGTTAAAAGCAAGATGACAACGAAATCGGGAATAGGAAATCTAAAAATGGAAGATGGAAGCTAAACAACATCAGTCAAAGAAAAAGCAGATATGCTAAATGATTTCTTCCAGAGCATTTTCACCCAAGAAGATGGTCCGCTATCTGACCCACTACCTACTGAGTATAACGTACTTTTAGAAACATTCGAAATCTCTGAGGAAAAAGTGCAGAAACTACTCGAGAAGTTACAGACCAACAAGGCTGCAGGACCAGACGGCACAACCCTCTTGTTCTTTCAAAGGCTGCTGATACCTTGGCACACCCAGTATGACTGCTTTTCCATAAATCTCTGCTAGAGGGACAAGTACCACAGGACTGGAGAAAGGCAACAGTCTCCCCCGTCTTCAAGAAGGGAAGCCGACTACAAGCGAGTAACTACAGACCAATTAGTCTCACATGCTTACTCTGTAAGGTGATGGAAAAACTTGTCAGGGAAGAAGTTATAAGGCATTTAAGGGAAAACCACCTTATTAGCACAGAGCTATGGATACCTGGACAGAAACTCTCGATGCAGGAGGAAGTATCGACATCATCTACATGGACTTCATAAAGGCCTTCGATTCCGTGCCTTACTGGCGTCTCCTGACAAAGATTGAGTCATATGGCATCCAGGGCAAAGTCCTCAACTGGATTCAGGTGTTCTTAAATGCTAGGCAACAGTGTGTAGTAGTAAATGGAGCAAAATCAAGACCAGCACCAGTAACGAGCAGGATACCAAAGGGAAGTGTTATTGGCCCAATGTTATTCATTATCTACATAAACGACCTACCCAAACTCTGCCAAAGTGAAATGAAGCTGTTTGCAGATGACATAAAGTTGTTCACACATAGTGACATCCAAGGAGCCACAGCCAACCTACAGGCTGACCCAGATAACTTGCAGAACTGGTCACAGGACTGGTTGCTTCATTTTCACCCACAGAAATGCAGCATCCAGAAACTAGGGAGCAGGAGATCAGAGGCTAAATACACATTGAAAGACAACTTGCTTGGAGTGATAACACTGGAAGAGCATGATCATGAGAAAGACCTAGGCATCTACATCGACAACAAACTGAGTTCCAAGAAACATGTAGCTAAATCCATCGCAAAAGCAAATAAAGTTGTAGGGATCATTCGCCGCACTTTTGACTTCCTCTCGAATACAGTCTTTGTGCAACTTTACAAGAGCCTTGCGCGTCCTATCTTCGAGTATTGCCACTCTGTCTGGCAGCCACACCATAAGACCTTATGCAGTGATCTGGAAGATGTACAGCGCTGAGCAACCAAGCTGCTGGCATCACTGAAGGACAAGCCATATTCTGAAAGATTGAGAATCCTGAGACTGCCTACTCTTGAGCATCGGAGAATTCGTGGTGACATGATCAATCTCTACAAGTACATCCATGGGATCTATGATACAAAAAAGCCGTCCTTTCAGATCGCCAAAAACAGCGCAACCAGGGGGAACAGCCTCAAAATCGTAAAAAAACACTGTAGGCTAGATGTCTGCAAAGGGACCTTTTCACAGACGGTTGTCAACACATGAAATGATCTCCCAGATGCAGTTGTACAAGCACAAACGGTAAACGCACTCAAAAGCAGACTTGACACCCATTGGAGATTGCTGCCGAGTTTATATTGTCCATCCTCCTATATGTGAGTAAAAGCAAAATACTTGTTTATTCATAACTGAACATTTTGCTCTGATGATGTGAGCTATTATTGAAAATTCATGTATTAAGGAAACAAATATAATTTTTCTCCATATATTCCTTGTTTCAAACAATAAAGTCTTAACTTAAATATATGTGTATATATTTTGATTTACAGAATTTAACTTTAATCATTAAACTTATATATATATATAAGAGCAAATTGTTAATAAAACATGTTAAAAAAACATTTTGAAAAAGAGTTAAAACATATTTAATCTGAAAAGGAAACACTTAATAAGTGGATAGTCCTTAATCCGCGGAGTTTCGAAGAAATACTTTCCTTCTCATCAGAGGGTAGGAATTAGTAAAATGCGGGATCGGATTTTGCATACAAAAGTATTTGATGAAACTGCAAGTAAGTCAAAGATCTTACTTGATAACAAAAAGTGAAGCAGAGGGAATATGATGAAGAAAAAGGTGATTTCACGTGAATGGATAGTCTGATGAAAGGTAAATTATCCAATGAATTTTATTTTATTTTATATATATATATATTAAACTTATATATATAAGAGCAAATTGTTAATAAAACATGTTAAAAAAACATTTTGAAAAAGAGTTAAAACATATTTAATCTGAAAAGGAAACACTTAATAAGTGGATAGTCCTTAATCCGCGGAGTTTCGAAAAAATACTTTCCTTCTCATCAGAGGGTAGGAATTAGTAAAATGCGGGATCGGATTTTGCATACAAAAGTATTTGATGAAACTGCAAGTAAGTCAAAGATCTTACTTGATAACAAAAAGTGAAGCAGAGGGAATATGATGAAGAAAAAGGTGATTTCACGTGAATGGATAGTCTGATGAAAGGTAAATTATCCAATGAATTTTATTTTATTTTATATATATATATATATATATATATATATATATATATATATATATATGTAAGGGTTTTTGTTCCTTGATAGAAGCGCTGCTTGAGTTTGAATAAAATAAGTACGTATTAGATACGTTTGAAGCCAAAACAACACATTATTACAAAATAAATAGATATTTATTTTGTTTGAAATTTATATTGAAATTTATAAATATACTAGCGAGGAGTACCCGGCGTTGCCCGAGTGTTTGTAGCTGTGTGTCGAAACTCCGGGAGGGGGGGGGTAAAAAAAAAGTAAGTATGAGGATCGAACCCGAACCGTTGAGGCAAAGTTGTAAATTAAAGTGTGAAAAAAAAAAAAAGTTCGACGTTAACCATTGCCCCACCACGACATGCTAACAGAAAAACGTTTGAATTTATTTAATTACTTGGATTTAGCAGGTGGCCGTTTTAATGAGTTAATGAGGTCAAGTTTGACTGCAGGATAGTACCTTCATTTACTGCTGAACGCTTTTTTTTCCCCTCCCCAAGATGTTATAGGAAAAAGACTAACCCACATGCGGCAAGCGACAAATGTTGAATATTTATCTTCCCGAAATCAAGCAAATTAAATAGACAGGCGAGCTTCGTTATTCACTGTGAGATATTAAGATTTATATGTGATATAAAAAGTTTTAAAAAGTTGTGAAGCGAGCAACCGCTTCTCTGAAAAAAGCCTTTTGTTGACATACAGAAAAAGCAAACACACATACATACATTTTCGCTTTTATATATATAGATTTCGAAGTAAAACTTCATCTTCAGTATGTCTTTCTTTCTTTTGTTTTTTTTTTTGCCATGTTGTTGTTGGGGCATAGAATTAGTAGAAGTCTGTTTGTTGTTTTTACGGTAGTCTTTTCAAATGTCGGAACGGTGCGTTGGTCACATGGAATTTATGTTCAGGTTTGTGTTCCTTGATCGAAGCATTGGTTACGTTTGAATAAAATAAATGCGTATTAGATATGTTTGGAGCCAAAAGAACGCATTATTACAAAATAAACAGATATTTATTTTGTTTGAAATTCATATTGAAATTCATATTGAAATTTATAAATATATTTCGAAGATACACTTCATCATCAGTATGTCTTTCTTTCTTGTTTTTTTTTTTTTTTGCTATGTTGTTGTTGGAGCATAAAATCAGTAGAAGTCCGTTTGTTCTTTTTATGGTAGTCTTTTCAAATGTCGGAATGGTGTGTTGGTCATGCGGAATTCACGTTAGACTACAGTAAAAACAACAAACGGACTTCTACTGATTCTATGCTCCAACAGCAACATGGCAAAAAGTAAAAAAGAAAGACATACTGAAGATGAAGTTTTACTTCAAAATATATTTATGAATTTCAATATAAATTTCAAACAAAATAAATATCTGTTTATTTTGTAATAATGTGTTGTTTTGACTTAAAACGTATATAATACGTATTTATTTTATACATAAACTTAAACCTCTACTCTCTACCTTCCCAGCCCATGTTAGTAGTTCCAACCAAGTAATTAACAGACTCAACGATCTACCACACCATCTACTCAAACTATACAGATACCCATTTAGCCTAGACGTCGTTTCTTTATACACCTCCATTCCTGCACATCCAGCCATTAATCTCATGGCAGACATTATAGCATCTAAAAACCCACAATGCTTCGGAATTACTCCAGGAGATCTCTTACAACTCCTCCGTATTATAGTAGACAACACTTACTTTACTTTCCTACAAAACACGTTCAAACAAGTATCTGGACTACCCATGGGCTCCAGTCTATCCGGTATTCTTGCCATTGCTTATATGGACAAACTCGAAAGACACACCCTTAGTACCTGCTATTCTTATCTCCTTTTTACTAGATATATCGATGACATTTTAATTATCACATACTCCCGCGAAGAAGCTATTAACATTTTCCACAAATTCAATAACGCCGACCCAAACTTAAAATTTACTATAGAACACCCAGACTCTTCGGAATCTCTTTCTCTACTTGATTTTAAAATACAAATAAAAAAAAATGGTGCCATATGCACTGAATTCTACAGAAAACCCGCCAGCAAACGCCTCTTCGTACATTTCAAATCTGCACTACCTCTCAAGGACAAACTAAACTACGCACATGCCGAAATCTCACGCATACAAGACAAATGCACTAACATCTCCGACAAACATACACACACTAACAATTTCCTACAGACCCTCTCACTAAACAGCTACCCTAATACGATCCTATCCTCACTTAAAAAGAAAAAACGCAACACCCGACCCTTCTCTAACAATTGTTTTCTAAAACTACCCTTCCTCAGTGACAAAATCTCATCTTCAATCCGAAAAGCCATCCGCAGCGAGGGGCTCAACATTCAACTCATCCACACTGGATCTACTTTAAGACAACAGCTCAACCGAAAACATCCATCGCATACACCTTCCCCTTGTTCACTCTCTAATTGCCCAATATCACACACAGGTTGTTGCTTTAAGAACCACGTTGTTTACGACCTACAATGCGCTAAATGCAGTGCATCTTACATCGGAAGCACTACCAGATTGCTTCATCACCGCATTAAAGAGCACTTAAACACTACTGCTTCGTCGTTCTATAAACATATTCGCACTTGCATTAATTCAGAACCAGATTTTCACATCAACATTCTTGCTTCTTCAAGAAACGTAGGTCAACTTCGTATCCTCGAATCTTTAATTATTTCAAAAAATACTCCCACACTAAACAATAGACTGGAATTGAGCTCCGCTTTTATAATATAAGTTTAAAACATAAGAAAAACAATAATTAAAAAAAAACAAAAAAAAAACCTTGCTTGAATAGTCATCTCCCTTGATTCACAAACGCAACAAGTATTTCAAACATCAACTGATTTATTTTAACGTTCTCCTAACGTCATTTTTTGTTCTATATTTCGCGGTATCACGTGGCAAACTCTGCGGCTACTTTTCCAATTTTGAACACTCTTCCGCTGTCTTCTCTTGAAAATGGACTAATAAGTCTGAAATATATTGAGATTTATATCACCATTGAATACAACAGAAAAAAAAAAATTACTGTTGTTTAGAGTTAAAATTTGTGTGAAAAAGAAAAAACAAACAACAAAAAAAAGAACTTTATTTCTTTTGTTTGCATTTAATTTTACTCTATATAAAAAAAAAAATCTCGCATTGTTCTTGGCTTTTAATTTTACCTTATGATATATATATATATATATATATATATATATATATATATATAATGTATGTCAAAAATAAAATTTTATAAAAAGTCATTTATTGAAGATAAAAATTTCATTGATTTCAGGTGGGGGGAAATGTCCAAGAATTAAATAAAAAGTGTTAGTAAGGCCCTCCCAACCCTTTCTGGATGGTAGACCGCCCACAGTTTTCCAGCCTGATGGGGGCCCCGAAAACAAACAGGTCAATCTCTAAATGGGGCTGAATTCTAGACGGGAACAAAGAAAAAATGGGTTTGAGGAGTTGGGGGCTATATATGATGTCGCTCCAAGATGATAATCAGTTAATGGGGTGGCCAAGGATGATAAGAAAAGCTGGGGTGCGGGCATCTTGGAGGTTTCGTATCAGGGGAGCAGCGGGGAATTCACTTGGCTAACTAAGAATCTAATCTAGACACAGGACTTACCTTTAAGGGTCTGGTGTCTGACAGGACCTGGAATTGTGTTTGCCATGATCAGGCAGGGAACACAAATTCAAACTTGACATCTCTTCCTAAACACAAGCTTGCTATTCTGATCCATCTTATGTCACAGACTGCAGGATGTAATCTTTTCCTATCACATCTGATCTGGACTTTCAATTAATACTTGAAGAACACGATCAGATCCTCTGCTCTACCCTTTAACGAAAGTTTCCTTCAAACCCATGAGTCGACCGCGGCTTTGCCTTTTGACTGTACCTCCGACCAACTCTTTTCAAGTTGGCAACCCGGTCTGAACCAGATGCCGATGATCAGGCATCGACTTCTTCTTTTCCAGCTAGACTACCAATGAGCTGACTTGTCGTCAATGTTTGTACTAACCTCAAAACTTCTCAGTAAGAAATTCATAAAACATAGTTAAACAATAAACCAAACCAATAGCTGCGTGCTGGGATCTTATGCCAGTAAATAGCAATTAACTTGCCAGAAAGGAAGTTAAATACTTGCACAAATCAGCGCTGCACTTAGAAACTAAGCCCAGATTAAAAATTGTAAATGACAACCTATTGCTGCTGCTGTTTTACCATTTCAATTCTCAGTAAAAATAAAACACGATATCTATCTGTAATATAGCATGGACTGCTACATGCAAATACCGAGCCGTGAGCGAAATGGCTTCGTAGTAAGGAAAAAGAAGAGGATCACATTAGAGATGTGGATGACGTTCAAGAGCAGGTTAGAGACGATCACGTGGGTGACATCACAGCCATAACAAGAAGCTATGTATGGTGGGGGAATGGGGAAATAAATGCCGTTCAAAAAAAAAAAAAGCAAATTGAAGTCTTTTTTTCCTGTTCTTTGTCTACTTTTCGACTGAGGCTACAACATGTTGGATAACGTTACACACCGTCTTTAAACGACCATCAGTGTCTTCTTTGCTATGGCCGATGCTTCTTTTACCTGTGTGTTAGTTGTATAGACGATTGGCGCCTTCACACCTCTCGGCTCTCTCCAATAGTAGCAGGACTGCAACAATAAATGTAAATATAATTAAATGACAATAGCGATCTGCACAAAATATATACAAGTTTTATTTATAATAGCTTTAAAATGATTTAAAAAGATAGAGAAGCAAAAAATTGTTGTGTGTGTTGTGCAATTGTTAGTATGTGAGTGTTTTTCTCATTCTGTTTAACAGTTAGTTGTCTTGCTGGTGTGAGCAAATGCAGTCCAACTGATCAGGATTGGTTGCCATAGCAACTGACTGTACGTCCTTGCACGGACAAGATTTTTTTTTTTTTTTGAAAGACTGACAAGGGAGTCATCGCTTATCAAAGCTGAAAGTTTCAGCAAGAACTTGTTTACATTAAACTTGAAGGCTACCATACTGTAGTCGGACAGGAAGCAGGCCAATGGAACAGTCTTCTACAGGCGGGCAGTTCTGGAAAGGAAGCTTTGTATATGGAATGTGATTTAGTCAAGTGACTTTTTCAATTGGTGAATTTGTTTTAAGGAGTTTGATCACTTTCTGGCTGTTGGCAAAAATTATTTGAACTTTTATTTAACCCGTTTTTGTTTTTTCTAAGCTTCTGATCGATTAATACCTATATTTTTTTTAAATATTTTAACAGATATTTGAACCTGAGCTGGTTCTTGTAGCACATTTGATTTTTTTTTCTTACTGTTTGTTGGGCATAAGTAACTAGTAACTAGTAAGTGATGCCCTTTTCTCTTCCCTGCAACCTCTTTCTCACAGAAGAGACATTGCAAACATGTCGCTATTGTTACTTTCATGGCAAGTCCTCATCTGAGCTCCGATCTATGGTCTCCCCCTTGCCGGACTTTCATAAAAAAACACCTGACTAGTTACACCCACTATCAGCAATTTCCCCCACTCTGTATTTGTGTCTAACTCTAAATGCAGATTCCATAAAAAGAGATTCTTTCTTAGAACTGTGGGGCATTATTCCGCTGGCATGCTTCCTGGTTTTCAATTCCAATGTAAACAAGTTCTTGTTGAACCGTCCAACTTACATTCATTAACTTATCCTCGAATGGACTTCGGGCCTTGATAAGTGGTGACTCATTTGTGAAAAAAAAAAAAACTATAAAAACCTAAAATTCACGAAAGTAGCAAAAGTCCCAAAGTTTACATCTTGTGCTTTTTCAAATAAAATATCCAAGATGGCTACCAAATTGATTACAATGCATATTAATCTTCAAAAACTATTTTATCTATGATTCCATTAGTTTTTAATACTTTAGTTTTTAATAGATTTTTTTTTAAATTTTAGCAGGTGTGAACGATAATATAATATTTTTGACATGGCATCCAAGATGGACGACTGTGAAATCTTTAAACTGATCATAATGGATGACATCATAAAAGGATGAATGACAACTTTAAAAAAAAAAAAGTTCATTTTTTAATTAAATATATGACTTCATCAGCAGATAGCTCCAGATGAGGAATTTTTGGTGCTTCTATATTATAATAACGAAAATATATTGGATTTCAAGTAAAACAAATGGTACTTATGTAATTGCCGTGTCGCAAATAGTAACATATCCAAAAAATTACGGAAAACGATAAGGTAGAAAAGTAATTATTCATGAAAAAAGACATTTGTAAACTCTAGCAATTTAGTTTCAAAAACTACCGATTTGAAGTGGATAGTTAGGTGATTAAGTTTTCAATTTCTCACAAATTGAGTCAGTCATTTTTTTTTTATTAAAACAAATTAAAAACTCAAACAGTTAAAAAAAATATTTTTTTTAAATTCACAAATTATGTATGTATGTTCTGTTTATTTCTGTTTTCTGGTAGAAAGGACTTATCCTACCTTGACAGAGTTCAAAAAAGACTTAATAGCCTAGTGGGGAATGTCCTTTCTCTTCCCTGCAACCTCTTTCCCACAGAAGAGACGTTGCAAGCCTGTCTCTGCTTTATCTTTATTTTCATGGCAAGTGCTCGTCTGAGTTCCAATCTATGGTCCCCTCTTGCATGAGTTTCACGAAAAACACTTGTCTAGTTGAAACCACTATCAATAATTTACCCTACTCTTTATTTATGCCTAAACCAAAGGTTGATTCCATAAACAAAGCTTCTTTCTTAGAACTGCACGCCTGTGGAACTGTTTTCCTGCTTTCCAGTTGACTACAGTTTTGTCATCTTCAAGTCCAACGTAAATAAGTTCTTGATGAGCCGTTCCCCTTAAGTAATCAAATTTACCAAATTTCCACTACTAATGATTATTATAATATTGTCCCATTGACTACTGTACGCTCTTTAACCCTTATCCTCGAGTGGCCTCCAGGCCATGATAAGTGGAGATTCCTATGTAAAAAGAAGAAAAAAAAACTTAGTACACCCAGGTTAAATCGCTCTAGACAAGGTGTAAAGCCACTTAATATAAGGAGCTAACAAGAACAAAATATGATTATCATAAAGGCAGGAGATGTCTATTGACCTTAGTCTTGAAAAAAAAAAAACAAGGCTGCAGGTAGAAGGAAAAAGGTGAACAAGTAGAGAGTTCCACAACTTCGCTTAGCAACAAAATCACACCCCTTCACTGTTGAGGTCTCTAAATGTTAGAAAGTATTCTACTCTAATAGCTACTTCCCTAGAGTGGCTAGACTTTGAAATTCTCTTCCTGCTGTCTGCTTCCCAAACTGTACTGACGTGCTAAAGTTCAAATGCAACGGAAACCAATATCTCACCTTTTTATAGGCATGGTCCCAATTAGTTGTCCCTAACATCCAAGTGGCAATGTGCCTTGTTTGGGGTGAAGATGAGTAAAAAAAAAAAAAAAAAGAAAAACTTCGCTCAAGACAAGGCATGAAGCCACTTGATTTGCCATAACAGTTTTTGAGAGGCAGCTACTGGAATAGAAAGCTGTATTACAATGAGGCATTAAAACAGTGAATTAATGAAGACCACTACACTAGCAGGCCAAACAAGCTGAAACAAAGGAAACAGAGAATAGATCAGACAGTTCTAAATACATATGCTAGAATAGTATTTATAAAAAAGATTGAGATTAGCAACATCACGTCTGTGAGAGAGGGAGCGGTTTATCAAGTATATATATATATATATATATATATATATATATATATATATATATATATATATATATATACATATATTATTTTTACATAGGCATCACCACTTATCAATGCCCAGAGACCACTCGAGGATAAGCGTTAAGAGTGTATAGTAGTCAATTGGACAATATAGTTGAATTTTTAAAAAAATTTCTGATGCTGTAACAACAACAACAACAACGAAATCTATCCTCTGATTGCAACACAAACAGCTCCTCTCAACTATGTCCGTGCGCACCATATATTTGCGTCATTATCTGTCCCCAGCAGTTGATGGTGGAGGTTGTCCGAACGACTCACATGGATTACTTTCTTTCCTAACAACAGCAGCATCTAGGAAGAACATCTTCGCCCTTTCTTTCTCTGACAGCAGCAGTAACAACTAAAATGGACTTCTTCGCCCTTTCTTTCTCATAGCAGCAGAAGCCGTTAACTCGACGTTGGCAACAAAACATCTTAATGACAAGATTTTGTTGTTTTTTTCTTCTCTGAACTTCTCATCAATAAGAGACATTCTAATTAATTTCACTCTAACCTTAGCTAATCTTGTTATTGTGATGGTGTATGAAAAGAATTTGTTCACATTGGATTTGAAGAGACAGTCATGTGGTCTTCAGGGAAGTAGTCCTGCGGTAATGTGTTCGACAGAAAAGTTCTTGGGAAAAAAAATCTGTTCATGGAAATTCTGTCTAATGTGATAGTGTAGGTTCCTAAAATATACATTCAACCAATCAATAATAACAAGAATACATTTTTATTGTGAAATACATATTAGCACACTCAGACACGCTCGACTTCATATCTATTCATATAGGTAAACAGCTGACAGCTCATCAAGACAATAGGTTTCAACCTAGGCCAATCGCTTTGAAATCGAAATGTTTTTTTCTCACATTTAAAGAGAAAGGCAGTGACATTGCGAGCTACGTTTAAGACGGATTAAGTACATATTTTTGGAGAATACGTTCTTCATCTTCATCCACGGTTTTAACGATGGATTTAAAAAAGGAGTTGAAAATGGATTTTTCAAAGCTAGCAGAATATGAACAAGTCATATCAAACCGTATTGGTTAGTACTTCATTTATTTTGCTTCGTTTGTATGTATCTAATCGTTAGATTTATTATTTTCGAATTCTTCTCTATAGTATGTAAAATAGTTTATGAAAATAAATACACACACATACTTATGTGTATCTATCTATCTATCTATCTATCTATCTCTTTCTCTCTATTTCTCTTTCTCTCTATCTCTCTTTCTCTCTATCTCTCTATCTATCTATCTATCTATCTCTTTCTCTCTTTCTCTCTTTCTCTCTATCTCTCTATCTATCTATCTCTTTCTCTCTTTCTCTATCTCTATCTCTCTATCTATCTATCTATCTATCTATCTCTTTCTCTCTTTCTCTCTATCTATCTATCTCTTTCTCTCTCTCTCTCTCTATCTCTTTCTCTCTATCTATCTATCTATCTATCTCTCTCTCTCTCTATCTATCTATCTATCTATCTATCTATCTATCTCTCTCTCTCTCTCTCTCTCTCTCTCTCTCTCTATATATATATATATATATATATATATATATATATATATATATATATATAAAAAATAAAATTACAATTAAATTTACCAAAATGATCCAAGATGGTAAAATTAAAGTATATTATAAATGTTAAAAAAATAATATTTATAAAATTATCTCAGCCAGATGTAAAAGCTCGATAAAACCAAATAGGAAATAGAGCTTATAATATGAGCAAACAGTAAATAAAATATGTTAAAAAACACTTTGAAATGAGTTAAAAACATATTTAATCTGAAAAGGAAACACTAGATAAATGGATAGTCCTTAATCCGCGGAGTTTCGAAGAAATACTTGCCTTCTCATCAGAGGGTAGGAATTAACAAAATGCGGGATCGGATTATGCATGCAGAAGTATTTGATGCAAAATATTGATGCAAAATCCGATCCCGCATTTTGCTAATTCCTACCCTCTGATGAGAAGGAAAGTATTTCGAAACTCTGCGGATTAAGGACTATCCATTTATCTAGTGTTTCCTTTTCAGATTAAATATGTTTTTAACTCATTTCAAAGTGTTTTTTAACATATTTTATTAACTGTTTGCTCATATATATATTACTATCGCTATCTACTATTATATAAAAGTAACTTTGTCTGTGTGTCTGTTTGTTTATGAGTTCGTTCCCTATGGACTCGAAAACGGCTGGGTCGATTTTTATAAAATTTCACATATTGATTTATTATTTTCGGATTCTTCTCTCTAGTATGCAAAATAGTTTATGAAAATAGATACACACATATGTATGTGGTGTGTGTATCTAAACACACATATATACATCTATCTCTCTCTCTCTCTCTCTCTATATATATATATATATATATATATATATATATATATATATAAGAGAAAACAGTTAATAAAACATGTTAAAAAACACTTTGAAAATGAGTTTAAAACATATTTAATCTGAAAAGGAAACACTTGATAAGTGGATAGTCCTTAATCCGCGGAGTTTCGAAGAAATACTTACCTTCTCATCAGAGGGTAGGAATTAGCAAAATGTGGGATCGGATTTTGCATACAAAAGTATTTGATGAAACTACAAGTAAGTCAAATATCTTACTTGATAACAAAAAGTGAAGCAGAGGGAATATGGTGAAGAAAAGGGTGATTACACGTGAATGGCTAGTCTGGTGAAAGGTAAATAAATAATCCAATGACGGTAAAAACATTTTATTTTATATATATATATATATATATATATATATATATATATATATATATATATATATAATTTCTGTCTCTATATACTATTAAAAAGAAAGAAACTTGGTCTGTGTGTCTGTGAGTTCGTTTCCTACGGATTCGAAAACGACTGAATCGATTTTTTAAAAATTTCACACAAAGGTACCTTATGTGCCTGGCAGTGTTCTTAGATAGGTTTTGTGTCAGAATGTCTCCAATATATTTTATGTATTGATGATCGATAATCTAGACAATCCAATGAAAGAAGGGACAGGCGATTGTGACTTAAGTTAGTACTTTTACAAAACCTAACATGACAAGTGCATTTGAAAAGTTTTATTACTACACAAGCCGAACGACTCAACATATAAAATCAACAATAGTTTCTTTGATATGACAGGGCGCGTTCGAAATGAATGTTTCTGTTTAGAGCACAATTGAAGTATGATACTTGACTTTTGAATTTTAAACTTTAATGCAAGACATTATATATAAAAATAATTTCATAAAATAAAAATTAGGTTCTCTTCAGTGCAATCTAGACTGCAATATATTGTGAACTTAGCATGCAAAGCATCCTCCCAGTGCACTGCAATGAATCTCCAATTAGAGCATGCAATCAATCTATTCGATTGAAAAATGGTCTATTTCTTTGATTTCGATGACACTAAAAATATTGGAGTGTGAAACATTCATTGATCATCATTCAATCCTGGGTAACGTCGGGTCAGCCTTCTAGCATATATATATACATATATATATATATATATATATATATATATATATATAGATGCTATTTGTTTTTGTTTTGCAATACTTTTTGAATGAATTCAATTATATATACGAAAGTGCATTTTTACCTAAATACGAGTTGAGAATAATTTTCTCTTTAACAAATTTTGGTACCCCCAAATAGGGAGTGGCATATGTATTATTTTATATATATATATATATATATATATATATATATATATATATATATATATATATATATATATAGTGAGAGAGAGAGAGAGAGAGAGAGAGAGAGAGAGAGAGAGAGAGAGAGAGAGATTCAGCCACTTTGATGAGTCGTAGACGATGAAACACGTATCAGTGGATAATTATATTTTAAATATATATATATATATATATATATATATATATATATATATATATATATATATATATATATATATATATATATATACACACACACACTAGCAGTCCGTCCAGCGTTGCCTGATCGTAAAATCCACTTAAATATTATATTTTAATTCATGGAAAAAAATTTTGTATTTATTATTGTAGAGTCAATTCTCTATCGTTTATTTTATTGAAATTAATATATAGTACTGATTTCAAAAGTTTTTAAAAAAATCACTTGTGGGCCATCAGCTGGAATCGAAACAGAAAATAAAGCTCTCCAGCATTATCTGTTACTGTATGACCTAAATACATAGGTAGACAAAAAAATAATAATAATAATGTTGTTTAACTCATAACGTTTAATTAGCACATGCACACATAAAAAAACGGGTAGAGTCAATTTACGCTATATATCAAATTTCAACTCTGTAGACCACATATTTAAAGAGGAGTTTAGTGGAGACTTTTTGCACGCACACCGACAGTGTTACTTTTATCTATATACTAGTAGTCCATCTGGTCATAAGATACACTTAAATATTTTAATTCATGCAGATTATGTATTTATTATTATAGAGCCAATTCTCTATTGATTATTATATTGTACCCAATATATAGTAGAGATATTAAAAATAAAAGCAATAAGACTTGGATACCATCAGTTAGAATCGAAAACAAAACATACAACTCTCCAGCCTCATTCCCTAGCCTATCAGCAACGCCCATACGCATATAAATAGTTAAAAAATAATGTTGTTTAACTTATCAATGTAGATTTGTGCTTGCAAACATGTTAAGTCAAATACTCCTGTGAAGGTCAACTGTTTTGTTTTCACTTTTGACCTCTTAGTAGCAATTTTTGCCAGCTGAAATCCAAATCGAAAGTGTGCTACATGTCCAAATACCCTATATATCAAATTTTCAAATTTCAACTGCGTAGACTGAATATTCAGAGACAAGTTTGATAGAAGCTTTTTACACACACACACACACACACACACATACACACACACAACACACACACACACCGACAAGGTCACTTATATATATATATATATATATATATATATATATATATATATATATATATATATATATAACTACTTAATTTACTCACATAAATTAATATACGAAAGTATAGATTTATGCGTAAACTTTAAGTATTTACTTCAAAAGTGCTTAATACGTAGGTAGAGCTAGTTAGTAATTTATAAAATATATATGGCGATTAAGCTACGCCGAATATTCAGTGTAGCTTAATCGCCATATATATTTTATAAATTACTAAATTACTATATATATATATATAGTGTTATAATGGGATAATTCCAGGAGGAAATCCGGGTATGAGAGCTCAATGTGGTAAACAGAGCAATAACATAAAAATATAACACGGAAATTACATAATTGTCGATGCAATAATTTATTTCAACCTTATGGTATTTTCAAGCATCTAAACTAGACAATTACATTTTTGATACTGAAATAAAGAAAGAAAAAAGAATCGGGCCCCAACGTCAAAAACCAGAGGGGGTGGTAGTAGCAATCCACTTAATACATTTTATAGAGAGGGTGGGAATTAAGTTAGTATGGGAGGGATTTTTTAAAAAAAACAACAAGAACATTATGACGCTTAAACGGGGCTATCCGGTAGCCCGATGTAACAACAGACACACACACACACACACCCAACACACACACACACACACACACACACACACACACACACACACACACATACACACAAACACACGCCCCTAAATATGCACGTTCTTACACGTAAATGACTTGACACGCGTTTACTAACCTAGGAAGAAGAGGGAGAAATATATGGATATAGAGAGAAGGAAATAAACTGCGCGCAAGGGAAAGAGAAGAAGAAAGAAAAAAGAAGGAAGAGAGTGACCATCCGCTGCCTGTCATATGGTTCAATTAGTCTAGAATCTCTGAGAAAGAGAAGGGAAAGAAAATGAAGATTATACGCACGTCATAGAGTTAATTGAGTCATGGAAAATAAGTCTATTAAAAGATATATAAAAAAAATTTATATACAAAGTTTTAAAACTATCTGTATGTTTTCATGTTAAAATTACTTTGAAATAAATATTATCTATAATACATTTAAATTTTCTATATTGTATTTGTAATATATTACTATGAATTCAAAAATTGAGTCTTATGTAGTTAATATTTTATATATTTTTATGTAATTAATTTTATTGGTGATTATAGCGGTCGTTGTTATTTTGCTCACTAATACTTCACTTCCTAATGGATTAAGATGCAGAAAATTGCATTATTAGTCGCCCCCAATTCCATAGGGCGTATATAGTATATTGATTAAGATACAGTACAACTACAACAACAGTCAAGTCAACTGAACAACAAATGTAAACTGAATGCTTGTTTATACACGACTCAATACAAACAATATCATCAATGTGACCCGACACAGTACCAAACACTTCTGCGAACGCAACCAGGCACGGTCCCAAACGATTTTGTTGGCATGATCTGACACAATCCAGAACAAATTCTGTCGATACAACCCGATACGATCCTGAACAATCCCACCGATACAACTCGATACGATCCTGAACAATTCCACTGATACAACCCGACACGCAACCAGAGTAACCTCAGCTGTTACACAATTAACAAATCATATCTTGACTGAACAAAATATGATTTGTTAATTGTGTAACAGTATGTATTCTCTCCTGATGAACCATCATTATCCGGAGGTCGAAACAGGTGAAAACAGACAATAAACACGATTATATACAAATCTACAAGTGAATTAACTAAGAAGAGGAAGGCCCAAAACAGTCTGTATTCTCTCCTGATGACCCAACATTATCTGGAGGCTGAAATGAAATACCCTACAAGTGAAAACATACGAGAAACATGATTATCTACAAGTCTACAAGGTAATTAACTTGGAAGAAGAAAGCCCTGAAACGGTCCATATTCTCTCCTGATGACCCAACATTAACCGGAAGAGCCAAAATTAAATAATTCACTAGTGAAAACAGCCGAAAAACATGATTATATACAAGCCTACAAGGAAAGCTGTCTCTTTCAGTACACAATATCTTCTGTTGATTGCTTGCTTCATGGCGAATTTCTGCTACTGTTCCAGTAATAAGTCTATTCTTTATTCTCATAGTTTGATGGGCCACGATTGGGTAAGGTATAACTTTTTGCTTTAATGGAAATCGCTCAAGACAAGGCATGAAGCCACTTGACTTGCCATGATAGTATTTGTAGAAAAGATGACACTAGCAACATTACATCTGTGAGAGAGAGATTGCAGTGAAGAAGAAAGTGTGATCAGGGGTGGGGCAATCAAATTATAAATACGTTTCTGCAGTTTATCAAGAACCTTCAAATGGGACACAGATTCACCAGCCCAAAGTACTCCACACATGGTCTGATTGTATGAGAAAGAAGAACCAAGAAGTTTTAGAATCAATTTCTCATCGAGAGCAGAGCCATCCCATAAGAATCTCAAGAAGAAAAGGGACACATCTACGATTGAAGGATTATGTCACTTGTTAGTGATTAAGATGATTTTCATCTAACATCAAGGAAGGGAAGAGAATTATCATTTCTTTTCTTTTTTTCTATGAAGTTAAAATAAGAGCAGGATATAAGATATTTGATTTGATTCTAATGATCACCGAAAGTGGTATCAACAGTTTACTGATGTTTAACCAGATGTTGTCCATAAAAACCTATAAAGATATTATTAGCCAAAGATGGACGCAACAGTTGGTTCATAGCAAACAATCAATGATTGTTGAACTTTATCTTAACCGATTTATTTACAATTCATATTCATCCAATAAAAATAGCCTCTGGGATCAATGGATCGCAGACTGAAAGAAAATAAAGACAAACAGCAAAAATCTCAAGAGGCTCCTCAAGACATGGAAAGGTTACAAATATAAAAAAAAAAAAAGAAAGAAAGCATAAAAAGTTTAAGTGATGGGACGATACCAATTTTTCCCCCGATTCCTATACAATTACTTATTCGGTTCTAAATTCCTGATTCCGATACAATTACTGGTTCTGATTCCGATTCTATTTACATATAGAGTTGAAAGAAATATAAAAATGCTAATACTAGTGACAGGATGATTCAAACATTTTTTCGGAACGGATCAAAGGGGATTATTATTAATGACCTGAAAATTTTATCTTTCTGTTGCAGATATTGACAGTGTTAGACTCTTAGAAAGCAACCGCTGTCACAGACGTGCATCAGAAGCAGAGGTGTGTCATTAAATTCTTGGCTAAGTGCATTGAGAATGATGATGATATGCAAAAAAATAAATTCTGGAGCACAAAAGAAAGGTCACTTGTTTTAATATTACAACTCCCATCTTCTTAGCCTTTCAACTTTTTGAGCTAAAAGAAAATAGTAGGCTTTACTTTTGGAACAACCCTTATATATATATATATATATATATATATATATATATATATATATATATACATATATATATATATATATATATATATATATATATATCTGTCTAGCCGCACTGATGAGTTGTGATACAACGAAACAGTACTGTATGTGGATGACAATTAAAGCCCCCCCCCCTCTTTGGGTTGAGCACTTTGTAAATATATTTTCACCCGACGCGTATTTAAAAAGCGATTAAGCGAAGCCCACTATTAATTTATTTGTAAACAAGCTGATGGTTCGAGCACTGTGGAGGGTATGGAGTTAATACACACTCTAGGAGAATTATTTACGGCACTGATTCGTAGCCGAATGGTGAGAGCTGCCGCCTGTCAATGCGACGGTTGTAGGTTCAATTCACGGCTGGGGAAAGGTGTTTGTCTAGCCGCACTGATGAGTTCTGATACAACGAAACAGTACTGTATGTGGATGGCAATATATATATATATATATATATATATATATATATATATTTATATATATATATATATATATATATATATATATATATATATATATATATATATATATATAAGGTTTGAATTTGTCCGAATAGTCTTGAAACAATTGTAACTAACGATGAAATACACTATTTGTTGATGTCTTGATTTTGTTAAAACACTATATATCTATATATATCTATATCTATATAAATGGTAAAACAATATATATATATATATATATATATATATATATATATACATATATAAAATATATATATATATAATATATTAGAATATCATAAAATATTAGAATATATAAAATATTAGAATCGTCCTATCACTAATATATATATATATATATATATATATATATATATATATATATATATATTAGTGATAGGACGATTCTAATATTTTTCTCGATTCCAATACAATTACTGATTCTGTTCTAAATTCCTTATTCTGATAAAATTACTGATTCCAATTTAAATTTCTGAATATAGAGTTGTTTTTTGTTGGAGAGGAGGGGGGGGGCAGATTACCGCAAAAACCCATGTAAAATATGTATATATTTTCGCAAATGTAAAAACACACTTATGGGCGTGACTTATAGATTTTAGTTTTAGTGGTAGTTTAAAAGCAATAAATATTTATAATTTCATCCTCAATACAAGCAGTGAAAAACATTCAAGTGAGGATAGGATATAAATAAGCAAAAACAAAAAAGAATTAAAAACAATAAAAAGAATCGTTTTGGGGCATTGGGAAACAGGCACAAATTTTTCCGATTATGATATTGAATCTGATACCTCTAAAAAGTTCCGATTATTTTTTTTTGATTCCCGATTCCAATTCAAAGTAATCATACCAAGCGTTTTATAACTTGTGCAAAGCAAAAAGAATCTATGATGCAGTTCTTGGAATATAATTGAAAGATTGATTCTAAAATAAATTGCAGCCTCTATCATACCGTTTAAATATTTGTCTAAGGTGACTTTAAACCTGGATATGGTTGGCACCATCACTACCTTCTCTGAGAGGTTGTTTAAGGGATCAAAACATACACAGCAAATGCTGCCTTTTTTCTGTTGAGACGAAAACAACGCTAGTACATCTGCGGGTGACTGTGTCGCGGGTTCAACCGGAAAAATCAATCATCAATAAAAACAATCAAATTCACAGCAGTCATCAGAGCTGACGACCTTCTGGCACGTACATCAACACAAATAATTATCCCGTGGAACACTGTAAGAGTATAATTCCGACTTGAATACATCTACGACTTTATCACTTTCAATTTGATATGGACGAGTAAACATAACCACCGGACGGATGGTTCCATAAAGTACATCAAAACACGAAAACAAACACAAATCAAAAACGAAAACAACAACCAGCACTGGGAGCCACTTTTGTCTACAACTACGTCTGCCAGATGAATATAAAAACAGCAGGCCTTTTCAACAAGCAGTGAGTTGTGGCTAGACCGCTGAGCAGCGAGGTTGGGCCCGTTAGCAGACTAACACAGCAGCAGCAGCAGCAGTCATGCCCACACAGAATGGATTAGACTACCCCCCCCCCGACAGCAGGCAAACCCAGTAGCAGCAGCAGCAGCAGCCACTTACTGCCGACTCACTTGATTCCAGCATTCCAACATTGCAAGTCAGCGCCTTTCTGCAGTCACCAGCGACGACCACATAACCATTTCAGCTCAATGCCAGCTGGACTTCAACTCTCAGTCTGAGACCTCCAACATTCCTTCAGTTTTTTTTTGGAAAATAAATCTGAACAGATTTATATTCGTTCATGACTGTATCAACTGTGTTTGTCGTCTCTTCTCTACCATGGCCGTTTGTCGTTTTTTTTTTGCCTGTGTCATCTTTTAGTTGTATGGTTGCTTGCACACCAACTTTCGGCCCTGCATCAACTGTGATTAGGTGTTGGGTTTAAACAAATCCACTAGAGATATGTAACATTACACAGAGGAACCAACACATTGTAGCCTCAGTCGCAAAGTGAACACAGAATAGAAAATGAACTCCAACTCGTTTTTTTTGTTGTACAGCAACATTTATTTCCTCGTTCTCTCGTTACCACTGTGACATCTCTCACCTGATCGTCTTCTCGAGCCCCATCTACACCTCTCACATGATCTCGAACGTTATTCTCATCTCTAATGTGATCTCCTTTTAAAAGTCTTTATTTTTCCCTACTGGTGACGTCATTCTGCATGCATTTGCATACACGCATCCGCACTATGTTAGCGGTAGACTTATATTCACATGGATGAATCTGTATGCCAGAATTAGGTCGCTTCACATCCTTCACTGCTCAAGTGAGGATAGGATGTATTGTTTATATAAGCAATATCATTTCCCTACTTCAATCGATCATGAAGATACAAGCGTGAACCATAGAAAAAAACAATCTAGTTTCAATCTCAACCTTAACTACTTATCTGTCAAGTCTCACTGGCGAGCTGTGATATAGCGAAACTGCGTGTCTGTGGGTGATCATTTTAAATAGATAGATCTGCCTTTTCAGAATCTTCTCTGTTAGTTTCCTGATGATGCTACACTTTCAATAAGGTCAGTCCTGAAACATGTATGCACATATGTAGCCAAAAATTAAAAATATTTGTATAAATAAAAATAAATATACTAATATATAACTCTACTTGTAATTAAATGGTGAATTTGAAATAAAAAAAAAGTTTTATATAATTGACCTCTATGAACTAATAATGCTACAAACACTATATATATATACGTGTGTGTGTGTGTGATTTTTAGAGGCGGTGAACTTCAAATCGACAATTCTATTTTCTTTAATTCCAGATTTAGCAACTATCGGTTATTTATATAGTCATCCACAAACAAACTGTTTTGTCGTATCACAGTCAAGACTGGTACATGTCTCTACGCGTCAAGACTAGTACACATCTCTACATAGGAACTCCTTTCCATACAAACCTACCAATGGAGATAATCAATAAAGTTATTAAATATTAGAATGAATCTCTTATCTTCATTTCTGCAGTCCTCTTTCTGCAACCAAATCACTGGGTTAAAATATTTTAGTAAGAGACATATTTTCAATGCACTGTTTACTTTGTAAAATAATAATTGATGGAATACTGTTGCCATATCTGGGCAGGAGCTGCTAAAAACAGCCTATCCTGCCTTGACAGAGTACAAAATAGACTTCGTGGCTTAGTGGGGGATGCCCTTTTCTCTACCCTGCAACCTCTCTCCCACAAAAGAGACGTTGCGAGCCTATCCTTGTTTTATCGTTATTTCCATGGCAGGTGCTCGTCTGAACGCCAATCTCTGGTCCCCCCCTCGTCAATCTTTCACGAAAAACACCAGTCTAGCTGAATCCATTGTGAAAAATTTCCCCCACTCTATATCTGTGCCTAAATCAAAGCGCGGATTCCATGAACAAAGCTTCTTTCTTAGAACTGCACGCCTGTGGAACTCTGTTCCGTCTGCCTGCTTCCCACCGGACTACGACTTGGATGTCTTCAAGTCCAATGTTAACAAATTCCTAATGAACCGCCCCCTTAAGTAAACACTTCATCAAATATCCACACTAACGTAATGTACTTGCAATAACCCTTATCCCTGAGTGGCTTCCGGGCCTTGATAAGTGGTGATCACTGTTTAAAAAAAAAAAAAATAAAATAAAATAACAACAATTTTCTTCAGTAGCAAATGGTAATATATTATTTAATTTAATTTTAATAATGTTATATGTTCATATATTATATACTTTATATTTAACTAACAGGGGGTACCTGGCGTTGCCCGGGTGTTTGGAGGTGTGTGTCGTTGGGGGTTGGGGGGGGTAAAAAAAACGTTGGCCGGGTGTCTTGAGGTGTAAAAGAAAAAAAAAGTTTTAGTAGGAAGGTAGGCTTGAACCCTGAAGCAATGACGCGAATGTAGAAAGGAAATGGAAAAAAATCTGAGACCTAGCCATCTCGGCCACGAGGGGAGAGGAATTGATAAGCGTGTTACGTTAAGGTTTATAAAGTGAAATATACAGGTGTGAGGAAGTTGCCGCATGATGTTTGACCTAGTTTCGCGCTGCAAGCCAGTTACTGTTTCCTCCTCCTCATCATTCGCTTTCCGAAGATGTGGTGATCGAAAATAGCTGGTAAAAGTCGGGCAAATTAAAGATAGCCGCGACCCCCGTTCTTAAGTTGTAGATTTAGACGTGATATAAAAGTTTTAAGAAGGAGCGAGCTGACTGAGAAGGCTGACGAAAAAAGCCTTTGGCAGACATACACAAAAACGCACATACACACACACACACACACACACACATTTTCGCGTTTTTGTATATAGACTAGCCTAGGTGCCCAGCGTTGCCCGGGTGTTTGGAGGTGTGTGTTGAGCAAAAAAATAACAATGGTAGTAGACAGACAGGTTCAAACCCGTATCGCAAAGGAGGAAAAGAACGTGAAAAAAAAAACATAACATCTTTGCCGTTGCGTCCATGGCCAAACCGGAAGTGGCTAGTCAATCGAAAAGAGGGGATGACTTTAGAAAATATTGACGAAAAAAGCGACCCTTCCTTGTTGAAAAGTGCCCAGTTGAGGGTGAAGGAATTAATGTTTTTAGCCAATTTTTCGATATTTGTTGTCCAAAGTGTAGAGCTTCAAAACGATACTGATCTTGTGAAATTTGTCGCCTCTATCGAAAGTTTTAGGCATACATACATACATGCATTTAAACAAACAGTTGAGATTTATATTATAGATTGCACTTTATATCGATTTTGCAGAAAAGTTATGCCTAAATACGTGTTCATTGATGTTTGTTGATAAAAAATTATACAAGACAATAAACTACATGTACACTATATACTTGTTATTCAGATTTCTGCTTTCAAAAAGTTATAGCCGGTTCACTTCTAAAGTAAATGTATTATTGTGTTGACTTCTAAAGTAAATAGGTATTATGGTGACTAATCTTTATTAATCTATAACTGGGCATCAAACAGGTACCATAATACTTAGTTCGCCTCACCTTACATAACAAAGGCCCATACAAAATTTCAGCCAGATTGGTTCAATAGTTTCTGAGAAAAAGTGGAGTTGACAAACAGACAAGACAAAAAATATGATATAGATATTAGAAAATACTATATTAGAAAAAAAAAAATTATTTGGTGGTGCTTTGCAAATATTTGTATTAAGCCTACCTTAATATATCGCTCAGATGATAGACTGTTTGCTGAAATACAATGTGCCCAGGAGAGAGTACTCTAAATTCGTTTACATTCTGTTATGGTTTTGTCGTGTTCTTAGAAAAAATACTTTCACACACACCCCTGTCATAGTAAAAAACCCCAAACTGTAATTTAACCAAGAAAAACTACAATCATCTAATTTACAAACCACAAAAGCGTATGAAAATTAGATGGCAAAATAATAGGTCTTTATTTCTGTATAAGAATAATAAATACTACTACTACTACTACTACTACTACTAATAATAATAATAATAATAATAGTGCTGCTACTACTACTAATAATAATAATAAGAATAATATAAAAAAATAGACTTATTATTTTAGTTCTATTCCTAGACTTGCCTCCCAACAGGGGCAAAATTAGACACAAGGTCTGTTGGAGACGAGTAAATCTAGCTTACCAAAGATAGGTACTCTGGATTGAAACAAAAATAAAAACAGCCTCAGTTTAAAAGGATTTCTCCTTCAATGGACAAGAATAAACTAAGTGTAGCATTGCAACAGATGCAACACTTTCTTCCCGGTCAAAAGTCCAGATATGTCAAAGTTCATGAATTGTCAAATGAAAGCAAAGTAGAACAAATAGTTGTCGTGGTTGAAACCCAACGGGTGACGGGTACGTCTAGTATATGTATGAGAAGAAATTTATGTTCAATGTATTGTACATCGCCACTGAGTCCATCCGCTAGTAGATGCATAAAAACTTTCGCAAATGTACCTATTTACTATGCCTCCCCACGGGACAGAGTTAGACACCAGGGTCGTTTTTTAACGTGGAGAAAAGGTACAAAAATAAAAATTGTCTCAGTCGTGAAGGATTTCTCCTCCAACGAAAGAGAACAAAAAATAGAAGTGCAGCAATGCAGTATCTGAAGAACAGATACTATACTTTGATCTTTTCCCGAAGGCCAAAATGTAGCCTGACCTGACGGCTTAACAACAACAACAACAACAACAACAACAACAATAACAACAACACCTCCTCCAATTTAGATGTCATAAACATTCGATTCTGTTGCTTCTGTCAGCTTTTAATAACTCCCATATGTTACACGGTAACTCCATTTTCTGTTTTGAAGTTGAATGAATATCATTAACATAAAAAAATAAAATATAATAAACAGTTGCTTAGATAAGACAAAAAAAAAAAACTAAATTAAATGATACGTCAAAGTCAATTTTTATTGGAATTACTATCTGCCTTTACTTAATTACTGCATCTGTTTCGCACTCTTGCATAAATATACTAGCTGTATACATCCGGTGTTGCTAGGTTTAAACATACTGGCAGGCGGAGGATTTAGTCACATACTATTTAAGATACTCCTGTGCTGTCACAGGCCTTTTGGTCAAGATCAAAGCGTAGTATCTGTTCTCTCAGTTACTAAACTTGACCCACCACCGGGCTTTCGGGCTAGGTTAAGGTGTTTTTTCGTACTAACCTTTGTTAGTTAGGACCGACCCCCTCCTTTGGGGAGTCAGGACCTAGAGGACCGACTCCACATTTGTGGGAGCTTGGACCCGGAAACCGATCCCCTCTTTTGGGAGACTGGAATCTCGGGACCAACACCACTATCGCTGGTAGTTGAGACCTTCTTTTTTCATTTGTTGTTTTTGCATGTTGTTTTTTCTTCGTTTCGGTCTCACTTCTCGAGACTGGGATGGTCTAATTTCTCAACACTTAATTGCCTGAGCAGCACTCTGACCTGCCAGGCCCAAACTTTGTCTATCTTCGCTGCTCTCCCAGTGGATCGAGCAGACAGGGTTCTCTTTCTCGCTTCCGTTGGGGTAAGTTAGTGGGTAGGGTGACGTGGGGTAGGGCGGGTGCTTCGTTTCTGCTCCCCTCTGTGGGCAGGGATGCCTATCCCCTCTCTCTCTTAATTTCGACGCGGCACTCTGACCCGCTAGCACCCACTGCGTCTTTCTTCTCTGCTCTCCCCCCTCGCGGGGGGATCTGAGCTGCTAACCCGACATCCCCGTGAGGGGAAGTCAAAAACTCTAATTTCTTCAAAGTCCGCTCCTCCCCCTCCTCCCCCTCCATTCCCCTGGGTTTACTTTTCCCCCACTACACTTTGGTCCGCGCCAGCGGCCAGTGCAACCGCCACGATGCCAGGCAGGAGGGGTACGTCACCCCAAATGCGCAGCATCTCAACTGCGAACGACTCCCTATGTGAGGGAGCTGATGCATCTCCCGGCGAGACGGCGCCAGGAAACAAGGTAGGGCCCCGGCGCGCGGCGACCTTGGAAGAAAGCGAGAGGGTAGGGCCGCAGCCCGCGGCGACCCCCCAAAAAGCACCTGCAACCGCTCCCCACGAGGGCAACCCAGCGGAAAAAGCTGCCGTTAAGTCACTAGCTGGGGAAAGTGCAGAACCCAGCCAACCAGCTGCACCCCAGGACGGCAGAACCAAGGGAGGAAGACCGGGGAACCCATCCCCCGCTCCCCCAAAGGGCGACTCCCCAACAGAAAAGGAGGAAAACAGCACCGCGGATCAAACCGAGGCGCTGGATGAAGATGTAATAGCCTCCATCTGCTCACTATTCGGCGGGGAAGACAGTGATTGGCCCCCCAACACTCCCCAAGAGGACCAAATACGGAAAAAGGGTGACTCTCCGGCCAGTGGTAACAAAAGCAAGCTGGAAGGAGAGACACCCTTGACAGTACCCACCAAGGCTCCAGCTGGGAACACGGCACCAGAAGGGGAGACACCTCCATCCCCCAAGGGGACAGCCACCCAGCAAAGGAAGAAAATAAGAAAGGGGAGCGGCCCGGAGAGCAAACCAAGCCAGGACGAAACAACGCCAAGGACACAATGGCCTACTTTGCCTGGTAACGGCCCAGTTCCGAAGCCAAAAATGCCCATAACAGGAGAGAGCCCCACAACACCAGCTACGCCCCCCAACCCGAGTCCAGCTGACACCCATCAGGATGGAGGACCGGCATGGGGCCCCAAAGAGCAGCAAGGGAAGTTGACGCCCGAAGACTACAGAGCACTCTTCGACTCCACTTACAAGGAGTATACCCAGGGGAACAACATCCAACCCCTCCCGGGTCAAGTGGAAGTTCTGGAGAAAAGAGTGCTCTCGCTGATAACTTCAGACACCAAGACAAGGGGTCTGACGGGCGTCAACAAGGACACCATGATGAACGTGTTGCTGGAGCAGAACATTCCCGCCAACTACATCTGTAGAAGGAGTTACGCACAGTGGGATGTTCTGCTCCCCACCTCCGAAGACGCAGTCAGGCTGTCCAGGACCTGCCATCAGAGCAGGAACATAAAGCTCCAACCCATCTATATGAACAAGAGGAGAGCAAATGTTTCTGCTCTAAACGTCCCCTGCTATATGGAGGCCAAACAACTGGGGGCTATCCTAAGCCAGTATGGAGACGTAGAGGAAGTCACCCCGGTCCGCGGATTAAGAAACATCATGACCGGGGACTACAAAGTACAGATGGTCCTGGACAAGGCTGGATTCTACGCCATCCCAGCCACACTCAAGTTCGGAGAGTGGACACTCTCCCTTATAGTGGAAGGGAGGAGGCCTCATTGCTGGCTGTGCACACAACAAGGGCATATGGCGAAGGACTGTCCAAAGAGGAATGGAGGGAAGAAGCCCACAAAAGCGGCGGGAACAAGCGTGACAACAAATCAAGCCGCTGCTCCCGCGCCGGCCGCAAATCCTCCAGAGGCACCGACAGGCTGGGTGACGGTCGTAAAGAAAGGCAAGATCAACAAACAGCCATCCTTGCAGACAGTCACCCAAGACCAAGAACAACCGAAGAGCGAGACGGAGAAAATGGACACACAGACACCCTCCTCCTCAAACAAGAGGAAACTACCAGAATCTGAGGAGGAGGCCGCGTCAGAGGCAGAGGAAGAGACAACAACAGTCTCTATGGCCCTGAGCGCAACAGAGATCAGGAGGGCCAGGAGGAGGAAAAGCCGCAAGACACGCGCAAACCCTCCTACCCCCACTGAGACTGAGAAGGACTCCCTCGCAACAACAACACAGGATGAGCCCCCTGTGATCCCAACACCCCAGCAACCCGAACAACCTTCCCCCTCTCCTATAAAGGCCCCAAGAAACTCTTCCCGCCCCTCATCCCGTGACAGGAGCCAAAAAGAAGAAAACGAGCAGGCTACCCCCTCCCCAAGCGCTCAGCCTCCCCATCAACCAAAAGAGGTCCCCTCCCCCACTCCCAAAGTCCGCACTGAACGGACCAAAAAGCTCCCCTTTCTGCCAGGAAGCAGGATTTGTGAAACAGACCCTCTCCAACCGGCTCCGGACCTTAAAGGACAACAGAAGGTCCGGTACAATAAACTCAAAAACTTTGAAAAAGTCGGTGGAGACCTAGTAACAGACCCCACTAAATTCAAGGACGCTCCCTTGTTGACCACATTCGTTAGGGTCAACAAGGACGGTAGGACTGGAGGAATGTGGGCAATGATTAAGGCAGCGAAGAATGCGATCCCAGGCCAGCAGCTGGTGGATAGGGACCATCCTTCACTGACCAACATTTTCTTTAAATGTGAGGGTAGAATCCCCATGTATGTACACCCATCGCTATACAGGGCACTCAAACTAACCTTCCCCCTGGACGTGGGGGGCGTGGCCAAGGATGGATCACCTTCATCGGATTTACTTACCGGCAGCCTTGGCCAGGCCTGCCATGTCCTCACTGCCCAGGATTTCAGACCCGTCTGTGACAGTGCTTGAGGTAAGTGATCATGTCTTTGAACTTGGCTACATTGAATGTGAGGGGCATCAGGTGTCGAAGCAAGGCCTCGCGCGTTGTGAGAGACTTGGTGTCCCTCAAGGTAGATATTGCCGCTATCCAGGAGACCCACTTTGTTTGTGACGGGGATTGTCAGGTGCTGGTAAACGATTACGATGTCTACTCAGCATATGGTAATACCTATAGTCGTGGAATCTCCTTGCTAGTGAGTCGCACCCTGTCAGCGTCGGTGAATGTTGTTCACGCAGGCGAGGACGGGCGGGCGCTTGTTGTTGATGTTGCTGTTAATTGTAGTGTTTTTCGGATTGTTGCTGTTTATGCTCCTAATGCTGCTGTAGAGAGGGCAACCTTTTTTCGACGGTTGGAGGGCTTCTTAGTGGATCCGGAACGGTTAGTTTTAATGGGGGATTGGAATGCAATCCTTGATCCCAAAATAGATAAGGTCGGGGGGACTAGCGGGTCGGCGTGGTGTGACAGCAGTCTGTCTGACCTGATGGCCTCGTGCGATCTCGTCGACAGATTTCGTCTGGATCATCCGGGGCGGGAGATGTGGACGTGGCATCCTGTAGTGCCTTCCCATCCAAGCACTTACTTGGATCGGATGTTAGTTAGAAGAGGCGATGTAGACTTCCTATCTTGCCCCACGTTCCACTTGCTAGGACACTCGGACCATAAACTTGTTATGGCCCGTTTGAGCTTAAGCGCTAGGCCTAAACTGGCCGGATACTGGAAGTTCAACAGCACCTTGTTGGAGCTGGAGGACTACCGGTTGAAGGTCACTGAGCTAATTCAGCGGGCTTTAGTGGGGGCGGTTACAGGGAGTAAGTGGTGGGTTAGTCTCAAGGCCAAAATTAGGCGCTTCTCTGTCCAGTATAGCCAACGCCTCGCGATAGATAAGGCTAAGGCAAAGAAGCGTTTAGAGGATAAGCTGACCCGGGCGGTGGAGGGGGGAGACCCCCTAGAGTTAGCACTAGCTAAACAAGATCTCAACCGCTTGGCTAGCGAGCGGTATGAAGGTCAAGTAGTTAGGGCTAGGTTAAAGAAAGTTTCTAACGAGGCTGTGAATGTTGACGCTGTTGAGCGTAAGGCTGCTTTAAGGCGCGGTTCGGATGGGTACATTCGTAAAGTACATAACCTGGAAGGACACCCCTTAGTATCGACTCGGGAGATCTGCGAGGGGTTTCGGGAGCATCTATCGGTGCGCTTCACCCAACTACCCGGACTCAGGGTTGATGAGTTTGGCAGCTATTTGGCTGACTCGCCCCGCCTCACGGCGGCTCGGGCGGCTAGCTGTGATGGTCTTATTACTGAACATGAGGTCATTACTGCGTTGAAGCAGGTCGGCTATAACAAATCCCCGGGTCTTGATGGTCTACCCTACGAGTTTTACTTGAGGCTGTCGCCCATGTTGGTCCCTATTCTGAAGGATATGTTCAACCATTGGTTTGCCCAGGGTTCCATCCCTGGACAGGTGACCAAAGGTGTGATCACATTGCTGAGGAAAGGTCAACGGCATGGTGGGAGGGAAAACTTTGATGATTTTAGGCCCTTGACTCTGCTAAACACAGAGTTAAAGATTTTGGCAAAGATTCTTGCGAATCGCTTGCAGGTTGTCATCACTGACTTGATCGAACCGGACCAGACTTATGCTGTGAAGGGGAGATCGATTCAAGACAATTTGCACTTGATACGCTCGATCATAGAGGGGACAGAAGACGACGCCGAAGCCGCGCTGATCAGTTTGGATCAGTCCAAGGCATTCGATAGGGTCGACCATCGGTTCCTAGGATCTGTGCTAGAGGCCGCCGGATTTAATCCGGACTTCCGCAAGTGGATCTTTGTTCTGTATGACAGGCCGACGGTAGCGGTGCAGATCAACGGTAAGCTGTCGGAGTCATTCGCTGTCTCTCGGTCGGTGCGACAGGGTTGTCCGCTGTCGCCTCTGTTGTATGTCCTGGCGTTGGAACCCCTCCTTCGCAAGTTAAGGGACGAGGCGGCTACACCAGTCCTGCGCGGAATAGCTCTCCCTGGAGGCACACGAGCCAGGGTTTCCGCGTTCGCCGATGACGTCACCGTGTTCGTGTCTTGCCTCACGGACGTTCAAGCGGTGGTCGAGGCGCTCGCTCGATACGAAGAAGTAACAGGGGCCATCTTCAACCGTAGCAAGTCTGTTGGCCTGCGGTTGGGGGCCTGGACCGGGGTAAACTCGCTTCCAGGTATTTTCAGCTGGACCGATGGACCGGTCCGCATTCTCGGTGTCTGGTTTGGACCGGGACTTCAGCTGGAAAAGAATTGGTCGGAAGTACAGTCTAAGGTCAAATCGTCAGTAAAGACTTGGATTGGAAGGAAATTGTCCTTGAAGGGTCGGGCGGAGGCGTGTGCTACATACGTCTTTCCGCTCATCCTTTACCGTTTGTCTGTACTTCCTCTCCCTGCAGAACGACTAACCCGCTTACAAGGGCGCCTCGATTCACTTTTGTGGAACGAGGGTAAGCATTATGTCTGCAGAGAGGTCTGTGTTCAAAATCCGAGCGAGGGAGGCCTGGGTCAGCCCAGTCTCTTGTGTCATAGAAACGCCGAGAGATTGGCTTTCCTGAGTCGTTCGCTTGAAGGAGACGCTCCTTGGGTCCCTGTGGTTGAGAACTCGTTTCCCAATCTCAAACCCAACCCTTCGGTAGAAGGTCGTCGTAGACCGAAGGGGGAGTCCAAGTTCTTCTCCGAATGCCGAACCGCTCTTAGAGCTTTGCCGGGGACCAATGTCCTCGATCAGCCAAGGAAGAAACTGTATCGGGATTTAGTGGAGGGGACCGTGAAGGATCCACTTTGTAGGCGGATGGGATGGTCGATGGAGGTTGTCCGTTCTCAATGGCGTTGGGCGCCGGGACGGGAGGTTCTGAATAACTCGGAATTCTCCCTGACTTGGCGACTGGTCCGAAATGCGCTGCCCCTCTTCGACGTACTTTTCCGGTATAAAGAACATACCAGTCGCTTCTGTCCGTGCTGTGACGAACGCGAGCCCGAAACAATCGAGCACGCGTTTTTTAGTTGCAGCCGGATACAGCCCCTATTAAAGTATGTCGAGGGGGTAACAGCTCGCATCGATGCCGAGTGTCTGCTCGATCTCGACGTAGGAACTTTTGTGTACAACATGGAGCCGCCGTTCCCCAGGGAGGAAAGTTTGGTTTTCCTGGCGATCCTAGCAGTAGCGCGCATGACCATTTGGATCGCGCGCCTCAAGTTGGTCCACGAAGGGACATCTGTTCCTGATCGGGATCTGATCGTTTACTTTAAACATTTGCTTAAAGTAAAGATCAGATGCGATTGGAAGAGGTTGCCTAGAGTGGAATTTGACAAGAGGTGGGTGCACAGCACTAGTTTGTGCATCCGTCGAGGAGCCAAGTTTCAATACGTGTTCCCTCCTTAGGCATGGCATGGGCGGTGCTGGGTCCTACGGAACCCATCCCGCCTAGGTTAGCATTATAAGTTCAGTAAAGTAACTCTTGACTGGTGGTACAAATGAGATCCTGTTCCTGATTTTATTTTTTGGTATTAGAGAACCTCTGAGTCTGCCCAACCCCCCTGCTCCTCATCTTTATTTTCTGATGCCCCCGGTCATCCCCCTACTCAGAGGTCACCTTCCTACCCCCTCCATCCGTTGCTTTATTTTCTCCCACCTCCATTAAGGCCACTTCCCCAAACCCCATTAGGGATGCTCTGCTTGTTTTCGGTTCCCCGGAAAACAGTGGGGGATCTAGCCACATAGAATAGTACAGGGGGGTCTTACTAACAACACATTAGTAGTTTTTTCCTTATTTTTGAAATGAACATTTTCATTAGTTTTTTCCCACTCCACGAACATTTTATGCCAATTAATTCAAGAACTCTTTCTAATGAAATCGAACTTTATTTTCTCACACATACACACACACACACAAAAAAAAAAAAAAAAAAAAAAAAAAAAAAAAAAAAAAAAATGCACACACAACACACAGAAATGAATATACAAATTGTACATAGTTAAATTTTACATTGAACGCTGGGGTTATTAGTTAGATTAGGATCCACAGAGTGATTGAGGTATTTTGGTAAATGTTGCCAGTCAAGAGTAAGACTTCAAAGTCTCATCTGTTACATAGTCAAAAAGACCCTGTACCCTCCCCCTCCCAATTTCTTGTAGGGCCTTGTGCCTAATTTTGTTGAATTGAATTTTTTGTACGTTTTTTATGTTCAATTTTTTCTTTCTCAATAAAATATATAAACAAGATCAAAGCGTAGTATCTGTTCTTCAGATGCTGCACTTCATTTTCTTGTTCTCTTTCGGTGGAGGAGAAATCCTTCACGACTGAGACAATTTTTATTTTTGTACCTTTTCTCCACGTTAAAAAACGACCCTGGTGTCTAACTCTGTCCCGTGGGGAGGCATAGTAAATAGGTACTCCTGTGCTGTCACTCACACACACACACACACACACACACACACACACACGCAAATAAACGAACGTTCATTGATTTTAATTTCCCCGGTACATTTGCACAAAAATATGTTCTTCTAGCAACGACGTAATTTCAAATACGCCCGCGCGCTTTTCTCACAACAACAAAAACAAAATGGACATATTTCTGGCGGACGTAGGTGAAGACACTACCACGTGACAATATAAACCAATGAGAAATTTTAGAAGATTGCTTTTTAATGCTTTCCTAAATCAAATATCAGCAGCAGCAATCTTGTGTTGGAATCCGATTCAAAAAGTCATTCTTTCTCTCTCTCTTTTCGCTCCAACTTGACACGAGAACATGTCTCTTGTTTTCATCTCAACGTCGTTTTCAAATCTGTCGAAACCATAATTACGCGCACCACGTGGGCATCCAAAAAAAAGCACACTTATGCGCACACACACACACCCATTCCGTACATTTTCTATAAGAATTACTAAAAACGGACTACTTTCCTCATGGGACTTTTGAATAAGGCGAACTTCGCCAGTTAAAACAAAAACCTTGAAATAAGGACATTATTTTCACAAAAGACTTTCACCTTCCAATCTTATTATTTTAAAGAAGGACTTTCATCTAACATAACCTTTTAATCTTAGTAATTCCACAAAGGGTTTTCACCTAATTTGAATATTCTAACCTCAATGACTTCACAAGAACTCTTACCGATCAAACTTTGCTTGTTCATCTTGTTATTTTGTTGAAAAATAAATGCGGCGCATTTTAAACGAGAAGGAGATGTCATTATGTTTTATTTCTTTTTTTTTTTATTATTATTTTGTTTGGGGCAGAAGAATTTCATTTCTCTTAAATTTCATTTCCCCTACACATCGAATATCCTAACTTACGATTTTCCTGAAAGCGAACCACATGCTGGATATATGAAAACATAAAACATCCATTTTTGTCTACGAACATTAAACAGGAAATAACTCTCATAGCTTAAAGGGGAAATAACTCTCACAGCTTAAATAAATAAACTTACTTCCGTTTTTTTTTTTTAAGGGAAACGGGTGTCGGCTTATAATAGTTGAAAATAAATTAACTTAAATATATATAAATTAAATTAAAAATAAATTTTAAAACATCAACTTCAAATAATATTTCTAAACCAAACAATTAAAACAATCCTATTACAACAAACAATTAATTACATGGAGCTATTAATGTAATATGCAAATGAGGCAACTTCTTGAATATAGATTTCCTTTGAATAAATAGGATATATATAGAGATTACACTGGAATGAAAGCATATAAACGTCTTGACACATAAACACATACACACACCCTACCCCACCCTAAAGGAAAAGAAAAAAACATTAGCAGAAAGAGATAGCGACTACAGCGAGGTCATCTTCTCCCTGGACAAACCAAATAAAAAAAGTAATAAAAATTCAGCATACCAATGTATAATAAACACTTACAAGCCTCCACCCCTTGGAAAAACTTCAAACTAACTACGAAAATCGCCATTTTTACACATTTGAAAATAATTTCTGACGAGGACGCATCACAGACCGTCTGAAACGCGCGTAAACGATTTCAATGACTTAAAAACATTATTACGATGATCCAAACATAATTCTCAATGAAAAACCAAGACACGGAATAATAAAATAATGTTAAAAAGTACACATTGTTGGTGACTACTCCCTTATTTAAATATACATCTTTCTTGCGTTGGAATTTATTAACCCATTTTATATATATATATATATATATATATATATATATCTGTGTGTGTGTGTGTGTGTGTGTGCGTGTGTGTAACACTGGAGTTTCAGTGGATTTATATCTAGGAAACTACAGCGATAGAATCATTGGATATAATTATATGTTTAATTATAAATAAATATATACTTTTAATATATATTTCAATAAAAATATTTTTCTAAATTAATTAAGCTCAATAAAAATGAATTTCCACTTTCAGGGCACATATATCGGAAGTAAACATAAAAAAAACAAAAATGCTGTTGTGGTTTCATGTCACTCAGTTAGCAGAAACTCAACAAAACATGTCACATGAGCTAAAAATAGCAAGGATTGTTTTCAAAAAACAAAAAAAGACATAAAACCTTGAATAAAATAAAATCATAAAATCGTCAAGTGCACTTGAAAACCAAATCACATTATATTAGGAAAATAAAAAAATATTTTACTTGTTTGAAATTTATAATTTAAATATATTTCGGAACCAAACTCCATCCTCAGTATGTTATTTTGTTTCTTTTTTTTCTTTTTTTTCTTTCTTGCCATGTTGTAAAGTTGGAGAAAGAAAAGTCTGTTTGTAAAGAGCCGCGCGTTGTATCTCAGCGGTTGTATTTTTGAAATGTTTAAACAGTGCGTTGACAACGTGAGATTAACGTCAAGGGTGTGAGTTCCATTATAGAAATGTTGATTTAATTTGAATGAAATAAAATATGCATCAAATGCGCTTGAAAGCCAAATCACAATGTAATATTAGGAAAATAAAAAAAGAATATTTTACTTGTTTGAAATTTATAATTTAAATATATTTTATGTAATATTTTCTATAATGGAACTCACACCTTTTGACAAAACCTTAATTTTTCACAAACTAAACAAAAACAAAGGACTATTATTTCGAACCTAGATTAAAATAAATACAGTTAATGAACACTGAAGATACTTTTGACTGTAAGTAATGCGGTGGAAAAATAATTATGGTCATTCATTTGTTTATCAAGCTAGTTAACTGAAGCATGACTGGCTATCCATGAAGTCAGTGGCCGCAAAGCAAAAATTTTCAGTTTGGTCCAGGAGTTAGGAGCACTCCCATTCCGACTTGACTCTCATCAAATCAGCAGACCCAGTTTCCATGGGAATGAGGGGCAGCAGGAGCAGTATGCAGACAGTCCTTTTTAGGGTTACTCAACACACTATTAATGTGAGTCACAAACCACCTGTGTGTGATACATATTCCACTCTACTGCTGCCTGCCTCCTGGAACACCCCACCCCCTCAAATTCTGCCACTCCAGTTCTTGAGCCTGCTTTAATTTTGGCTCACTTGCAGTGCCTTCAACTCACGCCTGCAGCTTCCAGCAACTCCAGCTCACTCCTGCAGCTCAAGCACTTGCAGCCATCAACTCCTGCATCCCTTGACGTCCGGCTACCAGCTTCAGTTCCCGTTGATGTCCAACTACCAGTTTCCAGTGCTCACTGATGTTCAGCTACCTGCTCCAGTGCCCAATGATGTCCAGCTACCCATTCCAGTTACCACCAACGTTCAACTACTAGTTTCCAGTGCCCACTGATGTCTAGTTTCCGCTATCAGATTCCCATCTATATGACTCGGATCAACCTAAGGCGTGCCATTCTAATTCAGGGATGCAAGAATCTCAACTCCACGAAACGTCTATTTCAACCCTGGCTGATCCTCATGCCCAATCTCTAATGCCATACAATTTACCCTTCTTCTTGGAAAAAGTTTAACTTTAACCAATTATCTGTGTTTATCACCTCTCTTTGCTATTGCCATTACCTCTTTGCCTTGTACCTACTTTATTAGTTGTATGGTCGATTGGCACCTTTCACCTTTCGACCCTCTACAACAAGGGGTAACCCCGACATCATAGTTAGACACAGGCAAAACTGGTAGCAGAGAAGATGATGAAAAAGGCCAACCTGATCCTTGAACACAAGTAGCAGTTGGCAAAGAAGATGACATTCCACCCAAACATAACCAACCATGACTATTGAACATCTAAACAAACCTAGCTCAGAAACAACACCAAGCTCTCGACTTCATACTGGATGTAAAAATCAAGGTCATCAAGCATCAAGAAGGCTTACTTACTCCTTCCGAGAACAGACATTTTAACCAAACCCTAACAGATATTAATCAAGAACCATAAAAATCCACAGATATCACCAACAATGATGGAAGATGTTGTGCCAGTTCAAAATAAACAAAGCTGCAACATGCACACTGAAAAACTTGATGATTCAATCAACACACAAGCGATGCAATCACATTGAACAATACACTCCAACACAAGTACAGACTCATTTGTACTTAGCTCTGCAGACTCACTTGCAAACTTTGAGCAACTGACTTTGACCATAATGTACCACCAATCTCGACAATTCACTTCATAACATGGACGACACAATCAAGTGCAGACTCACTTGCACTTATCTCCTGGATTGTGGATGCCCTTGCAGAGTAAGAACACAACTATGTAGAGGCACATATACTACCAAATTTTCTCATCATCTTGCAGACCCACTTGTGCTTACCATTCCCACAATCTTTGCAAATATATTCACACACATCTGCACATACATTTGATACAAATGCCCACCACGCTGTCTGTTTTGGTAATTGATGATGATCAACTATCTATGGAGAGAGCTTGGTCACAATCTCATATAACTGCTCCTTTGTTTTTGTAAAGAAACACGCCGTCGACAGAAACCCGACACTCCTCAAAACACGTCATTATCACATGGGCTAAAAGTAGCAACTTTTTTCCAAGAACACACCAGCATAGCTACCATCACCAACTATCCATGTTTCACAACAACTTTAGGACTGCTCAGTCATAGAAGTAATATATATAATTTATTATATAATTTGTTATATAATTTGTTAAAATATATATAATTTGCTAGAATATTTGTTAGAATGTATATAATTTGCTATATAATATATATAATATATATATATATATAGAATATTTGTTAGAATAGATATAATTTGCTATATAATTTGTTAGAACGCTCCATAGACTTTTTATTTTGTGCGAGCCTTTTCTAGTCTCACACAACAACACACATTCACATTTCAAGCTATGTCATATACATACGCGCACACAAACATACGCGCCGACGTCCACACATGTACACATATTCACGTTCGTGTACATACACTCACATTCACGTGTATAGACACACACGCTAATGCGCACACGAGCGCACACATGGACGATGTCACTTCCGCTTTCTAAGGAAATACACATGCGCAAAAGACCACCAGAAACGAGTATAAAAGAAAGAGCAACAACCGGCTTCCTTCTTTTAGGACCAACTCTCGACCAGAGAGGTTGGGCTAACCAGCCGCCTCCCTTTCGGGAGGCGCACGCTCGTGCGCGTCAACACCCCTGTGACTATGTATGGAGCACGAGCTAACAGACCGTATGCACGCATTCTCACTCTTTCTCTCTCTATCTACTACTGGTCCCTGAGGACACCTTCGCGTAGCTGACTGCTAACTGACGTCAACTATCATATCCTCTTCTTTGTCTACACGTTGGACTATCATTTCAGTTTCCACTACAACACTCATTTCTCTTCCCACGCACGAACAAACGATAGTGACCCGAACTTGAGATGAACACACATTTCCTATTTTTTCTACAACACCAGTCCCGCAACGAACATTGCTTACACACGCGTGGACATGAACACATGTTATAACTAAAACGTTCATTCTTTCAACAGTAAATAAACGATGTTTATCTTATCCAGTCTTTGTTTCCTTCAATTCCATTCGTTTCATTATTTTTTTTGTGGCGAGCTAGGGTATTATATCCTGGTCCTCAACAATTTATATATTGTCATATTTTAATTAAGTGAAATCTAAGCCATATTTTTGAGTTTTCATATTTAGTTTAAAAAAATATTGAAGAATAAATTATTCGTAAATATAGGAGATGCTGTTTATAATATAATATTATAATATTAATCATAAAAATCTTAAATTCAATCAGATTAAATTTGCCCTTTAAATATGAAACTGAATTTGATAGAACATCCACTCAGCTAACAGATTAAATCATGGTGAGTAAATATACTCGGTCAACAGAGAACTAAATATATACAAATAAAAGCTCATTTTTACAATTTGAAGTATACATATGAATTTCCAAGCCTGCAAATAATACTAAAATTTTAATTATTCAAATTAAACTAGCAACTAAGCAAACCAATATTAATCTTAATTGTAATTCCAATTAACTCATCGTGGCTTAATCACGAGGATTTCAATAAATGTAATTTCCTAACAAATCCTTCACGACGGAGACAATTTTTAATTTTTGTTCCTTTCTCCACATTAAGATACGCCCCTGGTGTCTAACTCTGCTCTCATCAGGGAGCAAAGTAAATAGGAACAATTAAGAAATTGGATAATCATTGAGTTACCTCCCTTATATCTAAAGTTGCAGTTACACATTTCTTTCTCTTCCTATCATTTTTCTTCACTTTTTTTCTTCGTTTTTTTCTCTCCACCTTTTCCTTTTCTTTTCATTTCTTTTTCTCTTTCTCTTCTCCCCTTCTCTCCTCTTTTCTTTTTTCAACTTGAACATGAGAACACTACATATTAATACAAATGCATCGTCATGTAACCATGATTATTTACTCTACATAGCATTTTAATATATATATATATATATATATATATATATATATATATATAGATAGATAGATAGATAGATAGATAGATTAGTGATGGGACGATTCCAAAATTTTTCCTGATTCTGATACAATTACCGATTCTGGTCTAAATTTCTGATTTCAATACAATTACTGATTTTGATTCCGATTCTTTTAAAAATCTAAATATTTAATTGGATATGTGTTTTTTTTTATTTTTTGAATTGATCTAAAACCTCCGTGTTATGTCTGCCTATATTTTTGCAACCATAAAAATTACTCGGGGGAGGGGGGGCGTATATTATACGAATAGATCTTTTTAAATATTTTTTCTCAAATGTTTTTTGAAATTAGTGAAACAACTAAAAACTTATTTCTTTTTTAAAACAAAGATGATATACGCTGGTTGCTAATTGACAAAATGCTATTTGAATGCTTTCATAAACCATTGAAAATAGTTGACGATTGGTATGCAAAATAAGGTGGTGTAGCAACAGAAAGATTTACATGTTAAGAATGAGTTTCTAAATAATAGTTATTAATTAGGAAAACATTGTTAACTTAAAAAGAACGGAGCATAGATGTATTGTTAACTATTCTGTTCGTTTTCTCTACCCAAAAATGTCAATGTCTTCCTCCTAAATTATAACAAGAATGAGAGTTCAATAGAAACGTTGTTTTAATTTGAATAAAATAAAATACGCATCAAGTGTGCTTGAAACCAAATCACAACGTAATATTAGGAAAATAAACAAATATTATACTTTTTTGAATTTATCACAAATATATTTCGAAGGTAGCCTTCATCTTCAGTGTATTGTTTGTTTTTTTTTTCCTTTCTTTTTCTTCTTTCTTACCATGTTGTTAGGGCCGCGCGCTGTATCTGGCAGTTGTATTTTGAATTGAATTCTGAGTGTGTGTGCGTGTGTGGTCACGAATAGGTTCCTTTATGGTTGACTATTATAGAAAACTGATCACATATAATGATGAATATGTATCGAGACACAGGAATGGGTATGTTTGATCTGGCAGAACAGTAGTTCATTAAAATTGTGGGGTCTGCGTTCGTGCCTGGCCTCCATAGAATGGAAATAGGCACAAACTTTAATAAAGACTTTTCAGTTTGAAGAAATATGGTATAATAAGATAATGGGGTGCTCGTTCGCGCCTGACCTCCATAGAATGGAAATATGTCACAAAGTTTAACAAGGTTTTTTAATATAGATCCACAGAATATTGTGATAAATGTTTCAGTGTGAACAGGTATGGTATAATAAATTATGGGGTTTATCTATTTTATTTTTACTTTCATCATATTTTGCTTTAGTTTTGATACCCCCAAATTCGAAGCTTTACAACCTTTCCTTTTCATAACCTATCATACTTTCATAAATCAGAGTCCATTTTCTGTACGCTGTTTTTGAACCCAGTCAACGACGGGTACTTTTGCTAGTATATATATATATATATATATATATATAAAATAAAAATTACAATTAAATTTACCAAAATGATCCAATATGGTAAAACTAAAGTATATTATGAATATTAAAGAATAAATATTTATAAAGTAATCTCAACCAGATGTAAAAGCTCGATAAAACCAAATAGGAGATAGAGCTTATAATAAGAGCAAATAGTTAATAAAACATGTTAAAAAACACTTTGAAAAAGAGTTAAAAACATATTTAATCTGAAAAGAAACACTTAATAAGTGGATAGTCCTTAATCCACGGAGTTTCGAAGAAATACTTTCCTTCTCATCAGAGGGTAGGAATTAGCAAAATGCGGGATCGGATTTTGCTTGCAAAAGTATTTGATGAAACTGCAAGTAAGTCAAAGATCTTACTTGATAACAAAAAGTGAAGCAGAGGGAATATGGTGAAGAAAAAGGTGATACAGATAATAATAGAAATATCACTATTACTAATAATGTCAAATTTGTAGATTAACAATAATATCAAATTTGTAGATTAACATCATCAGTTAAAAATTGTCTTTCCTTTCGTTCTAGGTGATTTTATTTTTGTTTTAGCTGATTGCATGTTAACAACTTGAAAAACTTGGCAGAAAGAAAAAACAACAATAATTTGCTAAAATTAAAAATAATTTTAGAATGTTCATAAAAACCGTATAACTAAAATATTAAAGACACAGAGGCAAAAGGAAAAGAACAGCAAAAGCAAAAGGAAGAAATCACAAAAAGGCTGAAGTCGGTTCGTTTTTTATTTACGAAAAAGAAATCAGCAAGAATAGTAAGCTGCTGCTGGTGGCTGCAAGTCATGGTGGAAGGCTGTAGGAAGGTGTAGTAGGCACTGGAAGGGTGCAGCAGGACGTGGCAGGCACTGGAAGAGTGTAAGAGGATACGGCAGGTGCTGGAAGACTGCAGGAGTGAGCTGGAGGCACCAAGGACTGGAAGGCTGTAGGAGTGAGCTGGAATGCTGTTGGAGGCTGCTGGTTGAAGAACGGAGGTCTCAGAAAGCAGACAGACAGTAGTAGTTGGATGGTAGTAGCTTGTGGTTTGAGAATCGCATATTAGTGTAGAAAAAGGTAGCCCTGAAAAGGGCTGTTTGAATTACTGCTGCTGCTGGAAACTCTTTGGCTGCTTGGCTCGACCTAACTGGGATCATCAGCATCACATCTTAAGAGACTCCTTGCTTCCTCGCCTGCTTGATCTGGCCAGCTGTATTTATGAGAAGGTATTATTACAACACGCACTGGGCTTAGAGAGAAAACAAATGAATAGCATTAATTTTTAGTTGAATCAAATTCAACCAAAAGAATTCCACGTGTAAATTGATTGGGTTTATGTTTGATTCAGCTCAAAATCAAAGTCTCTACTATTTATTTTCATGGAGAAAAAGTTGAAATTAGATTTACTTCACCTCAGTTCGACTCAAGAAAACAGCTATTTGCCGCCAGGTGGTGTATATAAGATTGTTCACCAATGAAAAAAATGGCTGGCATAACAAAATATAAACTATGATGTGAGCACACTGTGGCAAGGCCCTCTCCCTGGAAAACTGATCATCTATCAATTACAAAAGGAACAGTGTCAAAGGTCTGTGTAGATGTTTCTGAATGTATCTGCAAAGATCGTCAGGATGATGAGTGTAAGTGAGTCTGCAAGGTTGATGAGACAGTTCGATGGTGTACGTGTCTCGGCATGGTTGGTTAAGAATGATCAGTAAGTGTAAGTTGTTGGGAGGTTGAAGGTGATGAGTGAGTGCAAGTGGGTCTGCACGATTGGGTTCTTAGCCTGCAAGTGCATCTGCAGAGTGTAGGTGATGTGGTTGAAAGTGCTGAGTGAGTGCAAATGTGTCATCACTTGTTGATTGTATGATCCGTGTTGTGGAGATAATTGTCAAAATTGGTAGTACACTATGGTCAAAATCGGTTGCACAAGGTTTTTGCAAGTGAGTCTGCAGTGCCATGTACAAGTAGGTTTGTACTGGTGTTGGTGTGCGTCGCTTCAGTTGATTGGGTTCCCGGTGTGTTGAATGCATCATCGAACGGCCAGTTATTGAGTTTTTTAAGGTGCGTATTACAGCTTAACCCTTTAGAACTAGTGCGACTTCTTTCATAGTGGTTGTTGGTAATGTCTGTGGTCTTTATATGCTTAATGAATGTCCGTGGGGGTTTGTTTGTCGAATCAGTTGTCAAAGAGAGTTTGTAGGCCTTGAAAGGTGTTGTTGATGTTTGCAGAACTTTTTACATCTTTCTGTATGTGTCTTATGATCACGTCGGGGTCACCACTTGTTGCAGAGAGTTTAACAACTAGTTATAAAAACCGGTTGAGCATACAACTAAAATATTAAAGACACAGAGATAAAAGGAAAATCACAGCAAAGGAAGAAATGACAAAATGGCTGAAGTCGGTTCAAGGACGACAAATCGCCTTTTATTTACAAAAAGGAAATCAGCAAGAATAAGCTGCTGGCCGGTCAGCCAGCATGCTGTATTTATGAGAAGGTATTGTTACAACATGTGCTGGGCTTAGAGAGAAAACAAATGAATAGCATTAATTTTTCGCTGAATCGAATTCAACCAAAAGAATTCCACGTGAAAATTGATTGTGTTTATGTTTGATTCAGGTTGGAATCAAAATCTCTGCTATTTATTTTCATGGGGAAAGAGTTGAAATTAGATTTATTTCACCTTAGTTTGACTCGAGAAAACAGTTATTTGCCACCAGGTGTGTATATAAGATTGTTCACCAATGAATAAAATGGCCGGCATAGCAAAATATAAACTAAGATGTGAGTGCACGCACCGTGACAAGAATTTAGAAAGACAGTTAAATTTCGTATATAAAAGTAATTTAAAATGATCATCATTTGGAGAATATTCTAACTTTGTAGGGATGTTTACTGAATTTTTTAGCACTAAGCTTTATGAAAAGAAAAACGCGCAGAATTTATCTCCCAGGGAAAACTAATAATTAAATGCTCTGAAATGCTACGTCTTGTAAATGGAACTCATTTTATGCCAAATTAATATTTGAAGCAGATCCTCCCTCTAAATTCTTAAATAATTGATTTCTTTCTTTGCTTTCCCACAGAGTTTTTCAGGATGTTAACATGTACCTAAAAAAGGTTGAATCTCGTTTTATTTGGAGGGGTGATTTAGCTAAGGGTGTTAATCTAAGTTTGTATATAGTAAAAAAGAATCTATTTAATTCCTACAAAGATTCATCAAAGTTTAAGTTTATGTATGAAAAATAATTAGGAACATGCTAGTAATTCATTTTTAATTCATAAAACATAATTTAAATATCTTTAGAATGTGTTGTGAAGGAACATAACTGGCTATACACCGGTTACAAACTGTATATATATATTGGACTGTTGGGCAGACAGCGGCAGACAGCGGCAGACAAGCAGTCGCAGTAAGACGGATAGTCTTACGTGTTGATTATCAGACTTTCTTCCCCATACTTGTTACTATGTACTTCTATTTACCTTAGGCGAGCAGCCTTACGTTTCTGTATTATAAATAAACCCCATTACACATACCACTCGGTGTAACTCACGTTTGTCTTTATTTCCTAAGTATTTAGGAATATAACAATGGCGACGAAAGGATGTTCTTTCTCTTAACAGAGATAAATTACCGTACCAAGGACTGTGTACAATGCAAGGATTTTTTGTTTTACGAAAAAAACAAACTACACAAGGATTTTTGACCACGTGCGTCAATGAATTTAAAAATTTTTCCTACCTAAAGTAGCGAAAAGTACGGATTTTTCTTCGTAAAGAACTCACAAGAAATTATAGAAACATGTTCAAGGTAAAGTGGAATTTATATTTATTTTGACAAGTAAAAAAAAAAAAAAAAAAAAAAAAATGGTCGCAAGTTGAATTCGAAACTACACTAAAGGATTACGAGTTTCGAAAGAAAAAATATAAATACAACGACTATTGTACCATTTTATGCCACGTGGGAACGGCAGCCATATATTTTTTTTTTTTGGAAAATTAATTGTTTGTTATTGCCTTTATATAAATAATTGGAACTATTTGTCGTGGGAAGTAAGAAATATTTTGTGTATGAACTTACGTTGTTGAAAAAAAAAAAAAAAAAAAAAAAAAAAAAAGAATTATTTTACAAAGCCTGTTGAATTACTATGGATGAACTTTGTTGAAACGTGTTGTGTCTGCATATTGCTACTAATTTACGATATACGTAAATTTACGATTTTTCTTTGGAATTATTGTGTAGAATTCGAAAAGACATTTTTGTACTAGAAGCTAACATGGAACAATTAGCAGAGTTAACTAAGGCTCTAGCCCTTAGCATCCAGGAACAGACAAAAATGACTCAACAATTTTTAGCGCAACAACAACAACAACAACAAATTCAACAACAACAGCTACAGCAACAGCTGCAACAACAACAAGAAAGAACACAAAAACTTTAGAGGCACAACAAGAACAAACAAACATACTACAACGACAAATGTCGACACAGCAAAAGAATTTAGAAAAGCTAATTCTAACGTCGACCGGGAAGAAGACTAATTTTTCTGCCGAGGGTATTTCAAATTCACTAACGGAATTTCGTTACTCCCCGGATACTGGTGTTACTTTCCCTGCATACTACAGAAGATACGAAACAATTTTTACGAAAAGATGTTTAGATTGGACCGATGAGGAAAAAGTTACCCTGCTACTACAAAAACTGGGTACTGATGAAAACACCAAGTATGCAAATCTAATTCTACCAAAAAAACCGGAGGAGGTTTCGTTCGAGGAAACAATTAGTACCTTGTCGAAAATATTGGATAAAAGGGATAGCCTATTTCACTCTAGATACAAATGTTTGAACATTCAGAAGGCAGAAGCTGAAGACTATCTAGAATATGCTTGCACTGTGAACTGTTTATGCGAATCATTTAAATTGAATGAAATTTCCGCAGACCAATTTAAATGTTTAATCTTTGTACAAGGTCTCACAGCACCAAGGGACAAAGATATACGTTCACGGATCCTAACAATTATGGAGGCGGATCCTAACATAACATTGCAAAAAGTCACTGAAGAGTGTCAACGTCTGATTAACATAAAGAAAGACAACACTCGCATTGAAGAGAAAAATATTTTTAAGGTGCAGCAAGTAAAAAGGCAAGGGACCACAAGAAAGTCCAGGTTCCAAGAACACAGGATCCTTAAAGGATACAAAGACCCAAAGCTAAAGTGTAAATGTTGTGGTAGTTTAAGACACAACAATAAGACCTGCTGGTTTAGGAACAAAATATGTTATGAATGTGGTCTCAGAGGTCACAAGGGAACATACTGTGCCCAGAAGAAAAGACAAGGGACCGATAATGTAAATACGCTTCGCATGAATAAAGAAAAAAGCTGCGAAAGACGGAAATATGTTGATGTTCGGATAAATGGACATCTGGTTACATTGCTTCTGGATAGCGGTGCAGATATTAGTATTATAAATGAAGATATATGGAAAAGGATAGGTCGACCTGAATTAACGAAAACCAGAAAGACGGCGAGAAGTGTGTGCGGCAAAAGATTAGAGTTCAAGGGAGAATTAAAATGCAAAGTGACATTCGCTAACCAGACTCATAAATCCAAAGTGTACGTCGTACCAGGAAAGAATACATGCCTGTTTGGGGTAGATTGGATTGTCCTGTTTAATTTATGGGAGAAACCCATAAATTCGTTTTGTAACGTTTTAACTGCAGAAAAAGCAAACCAAAGGGAAGACTTCCTGAAGGATTTGAAAACTGAATTTCCCAATGTTTTTGCCGAAGGACTAGGACTCTGTATTAAGACAGAGGCAAAATTTGAATTAAAGAAAAATGCCACTCCAGTATTCAAACCTAAAAGGAATGTGCCTTTTTCAGCGATGGACGCAATCGAAAAAGAGTTGGATAGACTTCAACAACTGGAAGTCATTGAAAAAGTTAACCACACAGATTGGGCAAGTCCAACCGTGTATGTAAAGAAAAAAAATAACAGAATAAGGGTCTGTGGAGATTTTTCAACGGGTTTAAATGACTGTCTATTGGACCATAATTATCCCCTTCCGTCCGCAGAAGATCTGTTTTCTAAGCTTAACGGAGGAAAAATTTTTTCTAAGATAGACCTCTCAGATGCTTACTTGCAAATTAAGATCAGCGATGAATGCTCCAAATACTTAGGCATAAATACTCATAAGGGCATTTTTAAGCTAAAGAGGCTTCCTTTTGGATTAAAGGTTGCTCCTGCTATTTTCCAGCAAATTATGGACACGATGCTGGCAGGGTTGGAATTTTCAATGGCCTACCTTGACGATATCCTAATTAAAAGTGAAAATTTGCAAGATCATAAGAAGCATGTAAAAGAAGTATTCAAAAGAATACAGGAATTTGGTTTTAAATTGAGCCCAGAAAAATGCGATTTTTTTATGAAAAAAATTAAATATCTAGGTCAAATAATCGACAAAGAGGGTCGAAGACCGGATCCACAAAGGACTGAAGCAATTGAAAAGATGCCTGCTCCAGATTCAGTGACAAAATTAAAATCGTTTTTGGGATTAGTTCAATACTATGCAATTTACATCCCTAACATACATAATTTAAGAGCTCCTCTTAACGAGTTACTGAAAAAGGGTGTTAAATGGAACTGGAATAAGGAATGTGAATCTGCTTTCCAAAATATCAAAAGATGTCTACTGTCAGACTTAGCATTGGCACATTTCAATCCAGAAAAGGAACTAATACTAGCAACGGACGCCAGTGATTACGGTGTTGGCGCTGTATTACTTCACAAGTATGAGGATGGTAGGACAAAAGCTATCGCCCATGCTTCAAGAACGTTGGTTGCAGCGGAGAAAAATTACAGCCAAATTGAAAAAGAGGCGCTGTCGATAATATTTGGAATTACAAAGTACAATCGATTTCTCCATGGACGATCTTTTATTTTGAAAACCGACCATAAACCCCTACTTACCATATTTGGATCAAAGAAAGGCATTCCCACACATACTGCGAATCGATTACAGCGATGGGCTGTAACCCTCTTAAACTATCAGTTTAAGATGGAACATGTATCCTCAAAAAAATAGGACACGCAGATGCATTATCACGGTTGATCCCTAAAAGAAGCGAAAGTTTCGAAGAAACGGTAATTGCTGCGCTTAAAGACGAAAGTGAATGTACAAGTTCAATGTGTAATATGATACGTGAACTTCCGGTAACTTTCGAAAAAATAAAAAAAGAGGCAGTAAATGACATTTTCATTAAGAAAATGAAAAATCAATTGGGATGGATAAAAAAAAATAAAAAGGTAGATCAAACAACGCCTTTTTCCATCTGTGAAGATGTGCTCATGTATGGTGAGAGGATCGTAATTCCACTAACGTTACAGAGGAAAATTCTGAAGGAATTTCATACAGGTCATCCGGGCATTTCGAGAATGAAATCCCTTATGAGAGGATATGTGTACTGGCCTGGTATGGACAAGGAAGTTGAAAAATGTGTCAAGACATGCAGAGGATGTCAATTAGCAGCTCGAGATCCTCCAGTAAAAACGACGCCATGGCCAAAGACGGACCTACCCTGGTCACGTCTGCATATTGATTATGCGGGACCTATAAATGGTTATTTTTACTTGATTATTGTAGATTCTTTTTCAAAATGGCCAGAAATATTTAAGTTTAGACATCCAACAGCAAAAAACACTGTGAGTGCGCTTAATGAAATTTTTAGCCGTTTTGGAGTGCCAAAAACCTTAGTGAGCGATAATGGAACAGCATTTACTGCTCATGAATTCAAAGAATTCTGTGACTCACTAAATATTCTATATATGACAACACCTGTGTACCATCCACGATCGAATGGGTTGGCCGAAAAATTTGTAGATACGTTTAAAAGGGCACTTAAGAAAAATCTTACTACGGACACAGACGAACAATGTATTCAAACATTTTTAGCAATTTACAGGGTGACACCAAATCCTAATAATAATGTCAATTCTTCCCCGGCTGAGCTAATGTTTGCAAGAAAGATAAGATCTGTCTTCGATAGGCTGCTACCAGAGAAAAAGAAAGTTTTCAAAAAAGAAAACCTTAATACCAAGTGCTTCTCCCCAGGTGAAAATGTATATTTCAAAAATTTTCAAAATGGACGAAATCAGTGGGTTGAAGGTATTATCAAAAAAAGGATTGGGAGCATGGTCTATACCATCCAAGGATTAAGTTTTGTCTGCAAAAGATACAGAAATCAAATACGTCCCAGACTGTCTCCAAATGTGGAAGAGACACCAATGGAAACATTGTGCGATATTTTTGATATACCAAAACCAGCGTGTGTACCGCAAACAATGAATATTTCGCCTGAACCGACCATACGGGCTGGACAGAAACCTTTACCCCGGGTAACGCTGACCAGAAGGAAAAGCGCAAGAAAGAGAAAAGTTACCAGGAGATTAAGCCCTGACCCTAAAAGGAAGAGGTATTTAAGCTAAAATCAGGAAGATTTCAGCTTCAGGGGGAGGTGTTGTGAAGGAACATAACTGGCTATACACCGGTTACAAACTGTATATATATATTGGACTGTTGGGCAGACAGCGGCAGACAGCGGCAGACAAGCAGTCGCAGTAAGACGGATAGTCTTACGTGTTGATTATCAGACTTTCTTCCCCATACTTGTTACTATGTACTTCTATTTACCTTAGGCGAGCAGCCTTACGTTTCTGTATTATAAATAAACCCCATTACACATACCACTCGGTGTAACTCACGTTTGTCTTTATTTCCTAAGTATTTAGGAATATAACAGAATGAAATTTAAAGATACACTTACATTTAGCAAATTTTCAATCTTTCATCTGTGTCTAGTCAGTGGAGCATTTCTTTGACAAATAGACTACTGTAAGATTTCAATAAACCAAAAATCATTTTTTATCAGTAGTGTTAATTTTGTTTTACAATCTGTATACAGACATGTGATAGGGAGGTAAATCTAGCTCCAGGCTGAAACAATGGATTACTTTGACTGCCTAGAGCCCTTAACAATTCCTAAGTCTTAGCAAGACAGACAGAATCAAAGAAGAATTGACACCAAACGTATCTCACACAAAGGTGTGAAAATTCACAAAGTTTATACCTCATTTAATTCTTAGACAAACTTTTTTCATACGTTCCGCCCATCCCTTGTAATATTTGCAAATGCTAGATGAGGGACAGAACAAAGTCTACTAGACAGAATCCAACTGGACAAAAACTGAGAGCATAAAATAGTTAAAAAGATTTAAAAAAAAAATATTTATTATATTCTACTTTGGATTTAATTATCAATAATGTTTGATAGTGCTTTTCTTGACAAAAAATATTTTATTAAACTTTTAAAACATTTTTTGGAACCTTGTAAATAAACTGCATTCCTCTAAAGTGTACCTAGCGAATTTATGTACAATTTCAATTTTTGCTTTGTTTATTTTACGCAAATAAAATAACTTTCCATCGTATTATTACATTATTATGATCTTACTAATTGTTTAAAAACAGTAAGTATTCATCAGTAGTATCAGCAATGTAAACTTAAGTTCAAAAAAGTATGCAAAGAATCGTTTTTGGAATCGGAAATTAGGCTTATATTTTCCCGATTCTGATACTGATTGCATTACTCATAAAAATTCCAATTTTTCCGATTCCCGATTCTGATTCTGATTAATCGTCCCAACACATTATATATATATATATATATATATATATATATATATATATATATATAAACACAAAAAACATATATACATACGCACATACATACACATACATCTTGATACGCACACATATATACATATTTTCATTCATGTGACCTATTCTGCTACACACGTGATTGATTCCTACTCCATGGCTGACTGGGATAGCTTCCGCACATTTATATCAGATCTACCTCTGTGTTCCCTGTTTAAAAAGAATGTGTCCTCTATAGTATCAGACCTGACATAATGGTTAATTGTAGGTACAGACCATTGTATACCCTTGAAAAAGTTCCAGCAAAAACCTAACAGCCATTGCACACAGAAATCACTTTTTCCATTGCTTCCAATGTAATAGATGTACTGAGACTAAAGCCGCCTTCAGGTCCACCAGCAACCTATGTAAAATAGTAATAAAGAATGCGAGAGAGTTATATGCTCAGTCCATCAAGTTCAAAGTAGCTGAGCAGCAGCTAGTGTCCCATCAGTTTTGGCAAATAGCAAACAGAATCCTGAACAGAAGTGTGTGCTCTATCCCAACTATCATCAATGGACCTGAGGTAATCGCATCAGCATCAGGTGAAGCCAAACTCTTTGCCAAGAACTTTGCAGCTAATTCTACCCTTTATGACCAAGGCCGCCAACCCCCAGTATTCCCTCGTGTATCTGAAAACATGCTATATGACATACAAATATCTGTACATGAGGTTGCCAAGCAAATCAAAAACCTTGATTCCAGTAAAGCAACTGGCCCTGACGGCATTCCAATTATAGTGCTCCAAAAGCTTCAACCAGAACTAGCACCCATACTTACAAAGTTATTTAAGCGTGGTCTTAAGGAGAAATGCTTCCCAACACCTTGGAAAATCTCATCAGTATGCCCTGTATTTAAGAATTCAGGTAATCGCTCATCTCCCTCTCAGTACAGACCAACAAGTCTCCTGTGCATCATGAGTAAGCTGCTGGAATCTGTGTTAAATAGAGAAGTAGTCAACCATCTCAGCAAAAACAACCTTATTAGTGATGTGAAATATAGTTTCCGTTCTACTAGATCTACAGCAGACAACGTTGACCTGTTGCATTCTTTTCACGGATGTTGAACCTGAACGAAATCAAGCATCATGCTGTTGAAAAGGAAGCGGTTGAAGTTGTCAAAGATCTTCAAAAGTGGCGCCACTTCCTACTTAACAGATATTTCAGTCATTATGGATCAAAAGAGCATCAGTTTTATATTTGACAACAGTGGAAAATCTAAAATTAAAAATGACAAAATATGTTGTTGGCATGTTGAACTGTCACAGTTCAAATTCAATATAATCGAAACAGAAAATGCACTTCTTGTTCACACTTTGCAATTTGTGATTCGCATATTCAATTATGCCATCCTAGTATTACACAGCTCTGCCATTTTATCAGAACAAGGAATCTCCCATTCTCTTTAGACCAAATAAAAAACATAAATAACTCCTGCTCCTCCTGCCAGTATTTGAAGCTCAAACTTGTCAGTAGTAACAAGAGAACCCTCATAAAGACCATACTACCTTTCCAGTGATTGAACATTGATTTCAAAGGCCCATTACCAACTTCTTTACATGGTAACAAATACCTGCTTGCTATAATTGATGAGTATTCTCGCTTTCCTTTTGCTTTTCCTTGTAAGGACATGACAAGCAAAACCATCATTCACTGTTTGAACCAGACACGTTCAATTGTTGGTATGATACATACTGACTAAGCTGCTGACTTCTTTGCAGGAGAAATTAGAGACTTCTTACATGGAAAAGTGTTAAAATGTTTTTGATTTATAATGAGGGTATGACCCCAGTGATTTCGACGGTCTTACTTATAACTTACGGTTAGAACAATCAACCAATCAGAAGTCTCCAACTTTATTATAAAAATATCGAATTTTAGATTCAATTTAGTTCGCTGTCAACCTTCATCTTGAAATGACTGAATTGTGACTGCATTGATACTTCACCGCCATCTTTGTTATTAAGAATTACACGATGCTTGAGATCATGACTGCATTGATTCTTTGCCGATTTAATTTACTACCGCCATCTTTGTTCAGCATAATGTTTCAATACTTAACAGTATTGCTACCTCTAAAACAAGTGGATACTACCCTGAAGGTAATGGATAGATTGAGAAACTTAATGGTACTTTATTGAAGGCCACTCAAATAAATTTACACTCTAGCAACATGAAACTGCCCTGTTGGGAAGACGTGCGATCTGATGCTCTCCATTCGATTAGATCAGTACTTTGCACTGCCGCTAATGTGACATGACTCCTCATGACAAACTATTCAAATATGACTGTAAATCCACTTCCAGGATTTCGATTTCTTCTTGGGCAAAACAGGGTTTAATTTCTAATCAGACTAAAACCATCAAACTCGGCTCCCCCCCCCCCACAAAATCAACAAAGATTAGACCATTCCTGTAATGATCCAGTCCCTGTTGATTTTGTGGTGGGAGTTTAGTTCTGTGCAGTTCTAGGAGGTTCACCCTCCCAGGCTTTATCTTCTCTCTTTGAGAAGAAGTTAGTTTATTGCTAATTGCCTGATGTGCCCTTACCAGGGAATGCCGACAGGGCTGCTCAGGCACTTTTTGCAAGTCAGTGTCCCTCCTCTGCGGCGTTGACTTCTCAATCCCACTTTCCAACCCTAATGTCTAAGTTCTTGCAGTGAGAGAGAACTAGACAACTCCAATCAGTCGTTGGGGAGCTCCCCGACTGAATAGGCAGTCATCGAACCCCGGAAGAGAAGAATACAACAGCACATAAAAAAAATCAACTTGATTTGGTAATCTTAAGTAGGATGACTCCTGGTATGAATGCGGTATTATGGTGACTGAGAACTCTAGCTAGGATTAGCTTAGACAAATCGAACGTACAGTGGCAAAGATTTCCACAGATGCCCCTCCTCACTTTTTTAATTGGCCTTGTGCCTAATTTTGTTTTGTTAACTTTGGTTTACAAAATAAAATAAATTAATCAAACTATCATTTTAAGGACAACACAAACTATTAGAATGCAATTTCAAATTTAGTCTCTCATTCCTTGTTGCCTGCTTCATCCATCTGACTTCAGCTCTCTTCTCCAGTTCCTGATCCGACTCCTGCAACTTACGCCTGTATCTTCCAGTTATTGTCACTCCAGCTCACTCTTGTGGCTTCCAGCGTCTCATGCTCACACAACTTCCAGCAGTTCCTGCCTAAAGCCAGCATCCGGTTCCCTGCTCCAGTACTCGTTGATGCAGACTCCCTGTTTCAATGCCCAACAGCATCCAGCAACTTGATCTAGTGCCCATCAACATCTGGTCCTCTGTTTCAGTGACCATCGATGCCTGGATCCAGGATCCAGGATCCAGCCTTTCTTACAACCTCTGTTTCAGTCAATCCAGCCCCTGGCCATGTCCTGGGACATTTCATCACACCTCAGGAATGTCCACATCAATCTACATGCGACATCATTCTGTATTGTCCAAAATCCAGTCTCCACATCTCCAGCCTGTCGTTGGTTTAGGTTTGTTATTATAAGTAATTGATAACCAAGTTGTGGTTTTATTTGATATAGAACTTTATTACATATTTACATTGGAAGAGAGATTGAAGGTACGTGTGTTGAGGTCTACGCCATGTTGTCGAATACGATATGTATTAGGCGGTTTACATCAATATTCATACGCCATGATTTCCTTGTTACGCGTATGAAAGTAGTTCTATGATAACACTACACAGCCTTTCCAGTTATCCAGCATCCTGTATTCCTATTTTCCATTGTCTCCATTGCTATCTAGGTACAACATTTTCAGTTTTTTGACTTTCCTGATTCTAGAATCTTGATTAATCGATTTTCTCCAGTTTGTCTACCCTTTTTTCCTTTGGTATTTATAGTGGAATAAATACATCATTTTATCTGAGTTTGTCTTCTCTTCTTTGCCATTTGTCATATTTTGCCTGTGTCTACTTTCTTAGTTTCATGGTTGATTGACACCACAACCAATATCGACCCCCTGTAACAAAGTCTCACGAGGGATTTTTTCTGTTGGCATCAAAACTAACAGAGTCTAAGCCATTTATGAAGTGTTTTTTGCCCTGTTGATAGTAGTATGTTGTTAGTATGTTGTGTAATTCCAGGGGTTTAACCCTGTTAGGTTTTGTTGTCTCTATTTGAGAAGTGGTTAGTTTATCACTAATCACTAGGGCTGTGACATGACAATATTCTTTTCATTGTTTTAACACAGTTGGACACAGTTAATCAATCGAGAACTACATCATTCTATCTAAAAACATATACGATATTAACTGATATCTACTTGAGAATCGAAATAATGAAAAGAATATTCTCATGTCATAGCCCTACTAATCACTTGAGGTGCCCCTCCCAGGAAATGCCGACCAGCGTTGTTCAGGCATTTTTGCAGGTCAGAATGCTCTTCCTCTAGGGTGCCGGATCTTTAATCCCATTTTCCAACCTTTGTATCACATCTCCCCCTCCCCCACTCCATGGGAAGAAGATAAATATTTTCACTTACCTCATTGCAAATGTGGTTAGAAGCAAGAAAGACAAGTCTTACTGTGGTTGCTCAGCGAGTGAGTTCAGGCAAAGAAAAGGAAGAACAAACATGGTGGCCAGCATTTTTATTTCGTCCGTTCTCGCGTAATCTCGTGTGTGCGTGAAGATGGAAACTATAAAACGATGTTCATTTCTCGGTGCTGAGAGATTATTCCCGATCGGGCAGGAGAGAAGGCAACAAGAGTGGAGACAGAGGACTGTAGCGATAATCTTTCTTGAACATTCCGTTTGTGTATTTGAGGTGACCCCCCTCCATTATACTTCAAGCTATTTCGGCGATGGCCAACGCAGGCTTAAGCAACATGATTAAGCCTTTTAATGGCTACGGTGATGTGGTGCCGTGGCTTAAAAAAGTGGACCTTGTAGCAAGGATTTAGAGGCTGGATGATGTGGCCGCAGTAATACCACTGTTTCTAGAAGGGGACGCACTGGCCCTCTATTTGGAGCTCAGCGAGTGGGAACAGGGTGATGCGGATGCCATCAAGGGTCGACTGATCGAAGCTTTTGCAGAGGGGCCTTTCGAGGCCTTTAATAAGTTGAAAGAGAAGAGGTGAACTGGTGAATCTGTTGATGTCTACGCGAATGAGATAAGGAGATTGGTTGAGTTGTCGGGCATCAGGGGACACGCCATGAGTCACATAGTCAAGATGACTTTCGTTACCAGGTTCCTGGAAGAGATATCGAAAAGGTTGCAGCAGGTCCCAGGAGTGGAGACGCTGGATGTGAGTGAGCTGCTTAAAATTGCAAAAATCTTGGTGAGCACCCAGCTCACGGAGCCTGGAGGAACGACAGCAACGGTACAGCAGGATGTGGGCAAGAATCTACTGAACCCGGGGATAGCATGCTTCAAATGCAGGGGACCACACATGAGAAGAGACTGCAGGAAGTTCTTGCAATGGACAGCGTGTTACAAATGCAATCAGAGAGGCCATTTAGCGGTAAAATGCACAAGTTCGGGAAACTGGCGAGGGGAGACCGACGTGCCAGCGGCCGCCCCGATTCGAGAATAGTGGCGCACCTGCAGCAGATGCCCAAACAGAAGATTGCGGTGGAAGGACGGGAAGTTATGGCCCTGATTGACACTGGCTGCACCACTACCATGGTGCACACTACCCTGGTCGGAAGATGGAAAGGGAAGGGTGAAGTAGTGGCATTCGATGGGTCGCGAGTGAAGTGTCGAGGGAGGAAGACCGTCACTATTGATATTGCTGAACGTCGGATGAGGGTCCATGCAATTGTCACTGATCGCCTGGTGCCTGGCATCCAAGCCATCATTGGAATGGATGTTATATGCCGCCTTGGAGATGTTACCATCACATGTAACAACATGAGGTTCGGACTAGCTGAGAGCACGGTGATGGAGCAAGCCCCCAGAGGGATTAACAAGATCGGGGAGGAAAGAAAATTGTCGATCAAAGATCAGGACTTCCGAGCCGAATTCGACGGAGAGCAGTGGACGGTGGAGTGGGCATGGAAACATCAAGCGCCATTGCTGACAAACAGGGTGGCGTGCTACACAAATTCACTTAAAGGAGGGGCGAGAAAGGAGTTTGAGCAAGAAGTCGACCGATGGATTGAGGAGGGGATACTGATGCCTTGGACAGATGGCGTGGAGTCGGGCATTTTGCCGTTGATGGCCGTTCTGTAAACAACTAAAGGGAAAGTAAGACCGGTCCTGGATTTTCGAGAGCTGAACGGCCATGTTAAGTGCCATACGGGAGGCGACACCGTAGATGTGTGCAGTGAGACCATTAGGGAATGGAGGCAAATGAATGGCGCATCTATGTTGGTAGATCTAAAATCTGCCTATTTGCAACTCCATGTTGTCAAGAAGCTCTGGAAATATCAGTTAGTCAAGTACAAAGGCAAAACCTACTGCCTTATGCGAGTGGGGTTCGGCTTAAATTCGGCACCCAAGATTATGTCAACTATCCTCAGGAAGATTCTGGAGACAATGGGAAAGGGAGATGGAGTAGTGAGCTCATACATAGACGACATTCTGGTGAATGAGACTGTGGTAACTGCCAAGGAGGTCGTGGCTCATTTGAAGAGGTTTGGGTTGGTCGCCAAAGAGCCGGAAGAATTAGACGGAGGGGCTGCTTTGGCCCTAAAACTGAAACGAGGTGCGTCAGGCGGCCTAGAGTTTCGTAGGGGAAACGAGATCCCACAACTGAAGCAGGAGCTCAACAGATGTGAACTTTTTTCCATATGTGGAAAGTTGATCGGACATTACCCCGTTGCTAGCTGGCTTAGACAAGCATGCAGCTACATAAAGAGACATGCCGAAGGACGAGGATGGAATGATAAGGTAGGAGAAAGAACAGTCGCCATGATGGAAGAGCTCCTGAAAGAAGCAGAACAGCAAGACCCAGTCCGGGGAACCTGGAACGTACCGCGAACATTGGATGGAATCGTGTGGTGCGAAGCGAGCAGCATTGCAACAGGGGTCGTTTTGGAAATTGGAGGAGTAGTTGCAGAAGATGCACCCTGGTTGAGAAAAAAGAATGACGTCAGCCACATCAATGTGCCGGAATTAGATGCGACAATAAAAGGAGTCAATCTGGCCTTGAAATAGGGACTACATGACATCTGCATCAAAACAGACTCTGCCACGGTGTTTGCTTGGCTAAAGTCTCTCATTTCAAGCGAAAAAAGGATAAAAACGAAAGGGGCTGCAGAGATGTTAGTGAAGTGCAGGCTTGGGGTGCTGGCTGAGCTGATGCAAGAGTTTTGTTTGAAGCTTCGTGTAGACATGGTGGCTTCTGAAAAGAACCGAGCAGATTCTCTCACGACAGTGAAGAAGAGTTGGTTGTTGCCAAAGAAAGATGTTGTTGCTGCATCGGATCTAGATGATGTTGGCGTGCGAGAACTGCACAATTCGCACCATATGGGGGTAGAGAGGACTTGGTACTTAGTGAAAAAAGTCGACCCGAGTGTTACCAAGGAGCAAGTGAGGCAAATGGTCAGGACATGCGACAGATGTCAGTCGATTGATCCTGCTCCAAGCACGCATGAAGCTGGTCAATTGGGAGTGAGTGGGACCTGGGAGAGACTGGCATGCGATGTCACCCATTACAGGGGTGGACTTTACCTGACCATGATTGACTGTGGGCCCGGGCGATTTGCCCTATGGAAGGAGCTATGTGGAGGAACAGGCAATGAAATAGCGGCAATCCTTGATGAGGTGTTTTTGGAACGAGGCCCCGTGGAAGAGTTGTTAACCGACAACGGGACTGCATTCAAGTCAGTAGCAGTGACAGAAGTACTGAAGAAATGGAAGATCCAACAATTTTTCAGAGCTGCCTACAGACCCAGTGGCAACAGGATTGTGGAGAGAAACCACCGCACCATAAAGGCAGTTGCGGAAAGAGGAGGTACCTCACCTGAGCAAGCCGTCTTCTGGTATAACATGTCGCCTAAACTGGGACAAGTACCAGAAACGGTCCCACAACTGTCAACGTTTGCATATTCCTGGAGACATCCTAGGGTGGAGCCGGCAAGCCGAGAAGTAGAGGCCACAGGGACAATTAAATTCGGGGACGAGGTATGGGTGAAGCCACCGGGGGCGCGCTACACCACACAATGGAGTAGAGGTCGTGTGACTGGGACGAACACTAGTAACAACATTGTGGTGGAAGGAGTCCCGAGGCACATTCTCGATGTCAGACCAGTGAAGGGCAAAGCAGTGGAAGAGAGTGTGCAGCCACAGGAGGAGGACGAAACACCTCAGAGGCCAAGTAGAGAGAGGCGACCGCCACAGTGGATGAGAGACTACGAAATGTGATCTTGAGATCAGGGAGGCATGTGGTTAGAAGCAAGAAAGACAAGTCTTACTGTGGTTGCTCAGCGAGTAAGTTCAGGCGAAGAAAAGGAAGAAAAAAACATGGCGGCCAGTATTTTTATTTCGTCCGTTCTCGCGTAATCTTGTGTGTGCGTGAAGATGGAAACTATAAAACGATGTTCATTTCTCAGTGCTGAGAGAATATTCCCGATCGGGCAGGAGAGAAGGCAACGAGAGTGGAGACAGAGGACTGTAGCGATAATCTTTCTTGAACATTCCGTTTGTGTATTTGAGGTGACCCCCCCCCCCCATTATACTTCGGCAAAGGAAAAGTTAGACGTATGCTTAGGGTTTTTTTTTAAATCTTTTTTTTATGTGGGTGAAGTGGGGAGCATCCAACTCTGGATGATAAAAAATAAACATTGCCCCAGTCAAGAAGGATTATTTCTTCTTTATCCAAGAACAAATATTACACTTAGAATTATTTATTTGCTATAAGTTCAAAATAATACAATGTAACGAATAAGCCACAAGGCCATCAAAAGAGTAGAGAAAATGGGACTTGTTGGTCACATCAGCTATTTTACTCTAGCTATCTTAATCTTAGCTACAGCCATCACAATACCACACTTACTCCAGTTGGCAAATCTACTTAAAATACTACACGTCGATTCCAGGGAGTAGCACATGAAGTTAATTTGCTCGTCTGAGCTCCGATTTATGATTCTTCCCTTGCCAAACTTTCACAAAAAACACCCAGTCAACTAAAACCACTATCAATGATTTTCCCCACTCTATCTGTGCCTAAACATTGACTCCATGAACAAAGCCTCCTTCCTAGAACTGCCCGCCCGTGGGACTCTGTTCCGTCAGCCTGCTTTTCAACTGACTACAATATGGTCGTCTTCAAGTCCAACGTACACAAATTCTTGTTGAAATGTCCCCTTAAATAATCAAATTATACACAATTTCCCCTACTAGCGATTACTACGTTATTGTTCCAACGATTACCGTACACTCTATCCTCGACTCGCTTCAGGGCCTTCATAAGTGGTGACTTCCTTCACAAAAAAAAAAAGAAAAAGAAAAAGAAAGATTTTACAGTATTTCATGTACCTATTTACTATGCCTCCCCACGGGACAGAGTTAGACACCAGGGTCGTTTTTTAACGTGGAGAAAAGGTACAAAAATAAAAATTGTCTCAGCCGTGAAGGATTTCTCCTCCACCGAAAGAGAACAAAAAATAGAAGTGCAGCATCTGAAGAACAGATGGTATTTATTTGCTCCCCCACCGAGCAAATTAGGCACAAGGCCGATTTTTAATGTGAGGAGTGAAGGGAGGGGGAAGGGGAAAAGGGGACCAGCTCCCGAGAGGTGGGAAATGGGAGCTGGTTAAAGGTCAGACATGTGGGGTTGCCCCCACATCTGGTCTTTGCTAGTCATAGCTAGTCATAGCTTGCAGTATCTGCCGGAACAGATACTACACTTTGATCTTGTTTATATATTTTATTGAGAAAGAAAAAATTGAACATAAAAAAAAACGTACAAAAAATTCAATTCAACAAAATTAGGCACAAGGCCCTACAAGAAATTGGGAGGGGGAGGGTACAGGGTCTTTTTGACTATGTAACAGATGAGACTTTGAAGTCTTACTCTTGACTGGCAACATTTACTACACTTTGATCTTGACCAAAAGGCCAAGCATAGTATTTCATGCAGTCGTCTTGTAAAATCTACGATAATGTCAAAGGGGGACTAAGTCCACAAGGGAGATAACTCCGAGAAGCTTACATCTCGCTCTCTACAAGTGTGTTTTCACATTGCGGTGCATTTTACCTAGTTCCGTCGAGGAAATTATTTTTCATCGTTAGTTCTCTTTTATTCAATTATGCGTTTTAAGGTGAGTAATTATTTATGCCTTTTATTGTCCTGAAAGTGTGAAAATAATACCAATAACGATAATATCTAGCCGTTTTGCGCTTACTAACACAACATGCATTTTTGCCGTGTTCAAGGAATGCTCGACGTTTTCAGACAGCTGTAAGAAGGAATGTCTTCGTGATCGCCTCCTACCCTCTTTATGTCTTGTATCTCTTCCTTCTACTCTTGGATCGAAGACACTATCAACGAGACATCGCTCAGGGATATTCTTTTTTTTTTTAATTTTTAAACTATAATTCGTTTTTTCTTATTTTACACGTATAAGTTCAGTTTTAATAAATGTAAGCTTATATTTAAAACTGAAAAAAAAATCGTTTAAAATTATCACCTGTATAATTGTTTTATTTTTCTTTCTGTAGTAGTAGTAGCCATATTGTGGTGTGTATGACTGTATACAATCTTTCTTGTACCTTTTTAATTATTCTTAATTGCTTTTAATTAGTGTATTTTAAGCCAAACAACAAAGCATTCAAATACCTGCTACATAAAAGTAGAATCGTGATTTGTAGCGAATTATATTCATATGCAATTGTGTGACCACTATTCGTGTATCTGTCTGTATTTGTCGCCGTTTTGTGACTGACATATTATTTATTTACTATCAACTCGATAATCTGTTTGAAATGAGAAAATGCAATAGCTTAAAATAAAACGAAATGTTAAGAATCCTACACACACACACACACACACACACACACACACACATATATATATATATATATATATATATATATATATATATGTAAGTTTTTTAAATAATTACGAAATCAAATCCACCACAATGCATTTTGGGGTACTAGTGCACTGAGTGATCCGGACGTAAATAATAACGTTATTGTTTAAAAAGCCATTCTTAACATGGGGAGGGTGAGGGTGTTTTGTACCTATTCTGTACTTCAACCTTACAATTGAATAAAAGAAAACATAAAACTTTAATTAAACTTGAAAATACGATTTAAAAAATAGCGCGGATGATCATTCTCTGCCCTTTAGCACCCATTTTGGTTTCTTTGTAAACAAGTCGGGGTACTTGTGCAGAATATGGATTGTGACTGCTGCTCCTTTTTTTTTTCTTTTTTTTTAAAGATAAACTTTTGAAGTTGAATTCAATTTTTACGGTAGTATCAGCTGAAAGTACAGAAATCGGTACTTATGTATTTTTGGTGCAGACGTTATTTCGAAATCCATTCTTAACATGGGGAGAGTGTTTTGTAACTATTTTGTGCTTCCAGCTAACAATTTAATAAAAAGGGGTACTTCTACAGTTTATCGCCGAAAATGGAGGCGCTTTTTTTTGGGGGGGGGGAGGGGGCACCTGTTATTAGAACCAGAGGGAGAGATCAGTATTTTAAACTTTGGCCGAAGTCCGTAATTGTTTTGGAAATGTTTCGATTTAATAAATGAAAGTGACATATTCATAATTGTTTAAACTGGGCTAGCACCATTTGAGAACCAAAACATTTATTGTACCTTGTAAAGACATTGAAAAGTCTGCGTAAGAAAATATAATTTTAATAAAACAATTTTGTAATTTTTGTTTATTTCCTACTTCGGTCATAGTTTTAAATACTGATTTCTCCCTCTGATTTTAACGACAGGTGCCCGAAAAAAAAAATGGCGTCTCCATTTTCGGCGATAAAGTGTAGAAGTACCAAAACAGATATCGTGAAACTTGAATTTAACCTGTAAAAACTATTTAAAAATAGCGCGGTACCAAAAATACATAAACACTCGGAAACCCACCCAATAAATGTTCCCGTATTTATTGGGTGGGGTTTTCTACCACCATTTTGTTTTATTTTTAAGTCATTCATTGTCAGAACTTCGCGGCCATGTTTTTCTTGTTCTTGCGTAGCGCTCAACACTACTTTTTTTTTCGAACCGAATAAACATTTAAAAATAAGTAAAAACACTAAAACCTTATCCAACTATGTAGAAAAGTAATTTCTCATGCTTACACTTCATCTTTTCTGTCCTCTGTCAGTGGAGAAATCCTTCATGACTGAAACAATTTTTACTTCTGTTCCTATCCAGAATTCCCGTATTTGGGGAGCTGGATTTTCCCCGCATTAAAAACCGACCTTGTTTCTAACTCTGCCCTCGTGGTGAGGCAAGTAAATAGGAACATTTATTTATTTGTTTTTTTGACTACTTTTTCGTATCAAATGTAAAACAAAGCGCAATTTTAAAATATTTTCCCAGTACTTTCATTTTTATCGTCTATTCGAAGTATTTCACTTGGTATTATCAATAATGACCATTGAACCTTCACTTATTGGTTTACTTTGATTATTTGTAAATGATTGTTTTAACATTAATTAAATTCTTTTCTCCACACCGCCATGCTGGTCAGTTAGCAGTTGACCACTTGACCACTCCTTCCGAACGTGGAAAAAAGAAAGGGAAGGCGATCACATTGATTTTTTTTTTTTTTTTTTTTTTTTTAGACTTGTCATAAAAAGTGGGTGACTTGTATATAATTTAAAAATGTGGCATGTTGTACTATAGACGACAAAACGGAGAAGTGGTAATGGAAATAGTATTCCAACAAAATAGAGAAATAAAAAGGAACAAACCAAGTTATGTGTTTCGTTTTTATTTCAGAGGAAGTCGCGAAATAAAGACGAAACATTGATGAACACATAACTCGGTTTGTTCCTTTTTTTATTTCTCTCTCTCTCTCTCTACACGGTGGCCGTGTGGATTTGGTCTTTGCTAATGGAGTCAGAAATGGCTTCGTTGCCGGGTTCGGTAATCGTGGTGACACCCTCCTCCTGCACTGATGATTCCCGAAAGGATGAAACACCAGTGTCTGTAGGTATTTAATAATTATTATAGTAAATAATTATGTCAACCCCTTTAAGAAACTCGTTTCTTATCTGAGCACTTTACAGTTGAAATGAAGTCGGTCACTTTAGCTCGCATGCGAAGATCACCGTATTATAATCATCACTCTGACAGACGTTAAAAACATTTAAAAATAAATGTTTATATTTCAACAATATTTCTCGCGGTTGACGGTGGCCGTGGGGATTTGGTCCTTGCTAATGTAGTTGCTGGGTTTGAATCTCCTGACCGTCGGTAATCGTGACACCCTGCATTGATGATTCCCGAAAGGATGAAATACTAGTGTCTGTAGGTATTTAATAATTAATAATTATTATAATAAACAAAAAAATATGTTTTTTACTTTACAACCTCAAAAAACATATTCAGCTCTACTCACGTATTGAGCACTTTTTATCCTGTTTTTTTACCACATCTACCTCTGAGTGTGTGTGTGTGTATATATATATATATATATTGCCTTGTCAAAAGCAAGCTAAGTTGCTCTTCTACCTAGCTGGATCAGTTTATTCTTGTTTTAACTTATTTTCAATGCATAAAAATACAATTGTGAATTACTTAGGGTCTCTATCCAGTCATGGCTGATGGAACGAGACCATGCTACTACTCCCGTGAAGTAAATAAAGGGTTCCGTTCGAAATTCCGTCCAAATTCGACAGAAACATTCCCAAGTTCGACAAGATACACCTGAAGTAGCAGTGTCAGAAATTTCGTGAAAATAGTGAATAATTCCACCCCATCTTTCCAAGCTTATAACTCCTCGAAAAATGTAATTCAAGCCCTAATTTTTTTTTCAATTAAAGGAGCAAGGACCAAGGTTTTATTAAAAAAAAAAACAAAAAAAAACAATGTGTTTTTTTTTTTAAAAAAGGTTTTAAACTTCGGACTTTACAGGTAAATTTCTAAAAAAGGGATTTTTTTTTTTGTTTTAAATTTGAATATATTATTTATTGACCTTTTCTCTTCAATTTGTGATATATAAAACTATTAAACATAAATTAATTATTTACTTTTTAAGAGAAACTTGAAAATGTGTGACACTTACACAAATGGGGGGGGCGTGAATTTAAAAAAAAACGTTTGTCTAAAATATTATATTCGGTTTATTGGAAAGAACATAAAATTTCACATTGACCCTGAAAATATCGTAAAAATAGAATCAATAGAAAAATTTTGATAGATTTTTAAAGTTTAAAAATTGAAAAATATTGAGTTCGGAAAATTCATTACTGTTTTTAAAAAAAAAGAAAAAATATTTCTATTACTTTTGAAACAACTGTAATAGTTTATTTTGGAAGTATAATCCATAAAGAAAATGAATAACCCACTTTTAACAGAGAAATTACGAGATTTTTATATTTTATTCGCAGTTTCGTGTTAGGGGTGTCAAAAATTCCTACAAAAATTCTGATACTGCTACACCTGAAGAAGGTCGGAGCTTACATCGACCAAAACATGAAAATGACACTTAAGATGAGAGCAGTAGTCCAAATAATCCAAATACGAATTTTAAAATGTTTATTCAGTTCGAAAAACAAGTAGTGTCTAGTGTTACATGAAAACAAAAAAAAAAAAAATTGCCGACATGAGACGGTCACCTGTTTGGAGTCTCAATAATCGCTCAAAACTTGAAAATAAAATATTCATAGAAAACTCTGCCAATAAGTGTTAACGTGCCTGTTTTGTTAGTGAGAAAGAGAGTGTGTGTGTGTGTGTGTATAAAATCTGTATGTGCGTTTCTTTAACAGTATATATGTGCATGTGCTAGGTTTAGTAGTTCATGAAACTCTTTGTTTGCGTTTGCTGGGAGCCTTTGTTGCAACATGGACTGAACTGTGATGTGTGCATTTGCATTTTCTCGAAAAGAAAAACTGTTTCCCTTCCTCAATCGGTTTTCACATAGAAATTAAACGTCTAGAAGTTTTGTTTTTTTTTTTTTCTTTTTTTTACTCCTTTTTATCCACACTTGCACATTAAGGGCCATTGTTTGGTATAATCTCTATAATTGATCATGTGGGTAATTGAGTTGCAAGATGTCTGTTTGTGTTACATTTAAACATTACTGCAATACTATCTCATTGATCACTGTACATGCAATAACCCTTATCCCTGAGTGGCCTCCGGGCCTTGATAAGTGGTGACCTCCATGTAAAAAAAAAAAAAAGAAAAAAAAGTACAGTCAGGGGAGCAAGAAACAGGAAGAGAAGTCCAAAGTCTAGCAGTCCGTGGGAAGATACTATTAGAGTAGAAGCATTTCAAACATCTAGGGACTTTGGCAATGAAGGGGTGGGATTTTGCTGCATTAGTTAGTCGGGAGTATGTATGTCGAGGGAGAGGTACAAGTTCTATGAGTTCATCAGAGCACATTGCATTAAAGTACTTGTAAAACAGGCAAAGAGATGCAACATTGCAGTGATAAGACAGGGGTTGGAGCTTGGTCGATAATGTGGACCCTGTTAGATTTGGGACTCTGTTTTTTAACCCTGTCTAAGTGTGCAAGACTAGATGTAGATGCACCAACCTAGATGTGGCAACAATACTCCATGAGCGAGTGAATGGTGGTTTTATAGAGGTACAGGATATTATCAGGGGTGAGTAGTTTTCTAGCACAGTAGAAAGGGTCCCACCTTCTTTGCAGCAGGTTTAGCAATATCCTCAAAGTATTTGTTCCAATTCATGTTGCCTATGAACGTTAAGCCGAGAAGTTATAGATGATTTGTCTGTGTTGGATAGGCATGAAATGTGTGTGTGTGTTAGCATGCCTGTTTTGTTTAGTCTGAAAGTGATTATAAATTCTGTACCTGCTTGTGTCATGTTTAGTAAAATGTGAAAGATTCTCATTGCGTCTGTCAAGGACCTTTCGAGCTAGGACAATAAACATCTCCCTTTTTCTGGAAGGTTGAGGTAATGCCTGGGAGGGAGGTTCTTCACCTCACAGGTAAACCCCAGCCAAATATTTCAAATAACATAGAATTTGCAATCCAAATAAGATCCCTTTGCTACAGCTACCCTGTAACGAAGCCGGGCGACACCGGATAACCTTGCTTCCTAGGTTGAGGGTGAGTGGGATGGAGCTGGGCGAGAGGTCTCAGTCCCATCTCGTGAGAAACCAACGAATTGTCATCGGTTGACAAGTAAATTATTGGAGTTCAAAAGGGCCAGACTAAAGATAAGCCAGATGTCGGGTTGGCGAGGAAAACGCAAGGAGGTCTGGGAAGGGTCGACGAGTAAAGTCGACGATCCGAGTGTAATGATAACATGATTCACTTAAACCAACAAGGGAGGTGATAATAGAGAAAGAACAAAACCGAAAACAATTGAATTAGTCATTCTAATTTTAAGGGAACAAATTGGTTAATTGCCTAGAGAGATTCAATTCTCGGAATTGAATCGAGAGGGGGTCGGTTGGGAAGGAGAGAGAGAGAGAGAGAGAGAAAGAATTATGATTACCCGTCGAATAAAGAGATTGGGTCGACTAAAGAAGGAAGGGGAGGATGACGTTTAATAAAACTACTGCGGAGATAGACAAAGGAAGAGAATCGGACAGTCTGTCGATCAGAGGAGTTGGGAAGCCACGCATGCAGCCAGCCTCTTCTAATTGAGACGAAGAGAATTAACAAGACCGCCACTTAGAGTTTTTGTTTAAATACACTGTGGGGCTTGCATTCCAAGCCTGACGAACGTATAAGGGACGAGCCGAGCCTTAATGTATACCGAATCACTAAATGAACAGCCTAAACTATCCTCATCGTTGTTGATTGTTTCCATTTATACTTGTGAAGACTGCCTTCGATTTCAGCATAACCAAACTTGACTTTCCAGCCGTCGCAGACAGAGAGAGAGACGGCCACCGACGAGAAGATGATCACGACAGAAATTACCAAGAATTCCCGATTGGGCGTTACAACACTAGACAGCCAGATACCAACGTCCAATTCGGAGAGACTCAGCAGAGAGAGAGGGAGAGAGACGGATGCTTGTGCGGGGTCCGAGGCTCGAAGGAGCGAAAATATAGCCAACCGTCCTTAGGGTTAGTGCGCGTCGTTTTCCACCGTGCGCGCGCGACCCCTGCAAGGGAGAAAGGGTTATAACCCTACATTGTCTTATACAAGGATTGGTGTACTTTCTTAAAGTGATGTTGCTCTTAGTAACATAACTAAAGAGTGGATACTCCACCAGACTAGATGTATTCTTGTCTTGGAATCCAGAAAGACCAAGAGACCACAAGAAGGATATACAACATATTTAAATGGTCAATTGGGGAGAGGTAGATAATGTTCTGAACTTCTTTGTAGACATTCTTGGCCTTTGGGCCAAGATCAAACCCAACAATTTTTCTTTTCTCCATTTCGTCCTCTCTAGAGGGCACCCCAACTTAGAGACTGTCCTGCAGGAGCTCAGGTTCCTTTACAAACCGAAGTAGAATGGACGGTCTATCAACTAGACAGGGTTGGGAGGGTCCTACTAACCACTTTTGTATTTCTTCTTCCCCTGCCCTCGACACAAATGAATTATTGTATTATCATTATTATCTTTTTTGTTTTTACACGTAAATAAAAAATGTTTGAAACAATTGGGTTCTAAGTAGGACGTCCTCCAGTACAAAAGGGTGAATGCGGTATTATGGTGAAAGAAGATACTAGCTAAGAGAAACTTTTGATTAGTTCTGGAGTGAAAAGGATGACCAACGACCCCCATTTTCCCCCCTTTTGAGTTGGCCTTGTGCCTAAGTTTTTTGTTCAGTTTGAACTTACATTGTAATTTTAGCTTGAATAAAGGATTTAATAGATCAAAGTGTAGTATCTGTTCTTCAGATGTTGCACTTCCATTTCTTGTTCTCTTTTTCAGTGGAGGAGAAATCCTTGACGACTGAGATAATTTTTATTTTTGTTGCTTTTTTCCACGTTAACAAATGACCCTGGTGTCTAGCTCTGTCCTATGGGGAGGCATTGTAAATGGGAACAATGTTTCGGATGTAAAGGTCAACTTTAATGAAATATTCGAATATCTAGGTATCTTATATAAAACGTAGGAAGGGAGTGCTTTGATTTCTGAGAACTTTTACTGAAGTAAAATGAACCTTCACCGATAAGAGTTTGAATTGCCTACTAGACACGATCCTCAAGTGTCTTCGGTCTCTCTCTGTCCAGGGGTTTGTCAGGACAACTTGACATGAGGACACTTAACCCTACAATTAAACCCTAACCAAATGTTCAAAATAACATGGTATTTGGAGCGCAAATAAGATCCCCTCGACAAAACTATACATTGGCTCATACGAGGAATGATGCTTCTTCTTTTAGTGACCTTACTTCAAGTAACAGCCCTTAGCTGGATACGCCACCAGATTAGATAAATTCTTGTCCTGGAATCCAGAAAGATCTACAAGGAGTGTTCCAAAAGTAATGCCTCTTATTTTTCTATTCTGTCCGAATGGATCAAAGGGGGATTGTAAATGGCATTGTTATGATAACTGAACTTATGCATTTATGACCTGAAAGTTTCATCTCTCTGTTACAGATGTTGATGGTGTGAGACTCTAAGAAAGCAACCTCCTGTCATGGATGTGTGTCAGCAACAAAGCTGCATTATTGAATTCCTGGCAAAAGGGTATTGAAAATCGTGATGATTATGTAGAAAATAACATCTGGAGCACAAAAGGTTGCTTGTTTTAAATAATGGTAACATTCCCGTCTTCATAACTCTTCAACTTTCTGAGTTAAAAAATACGAGGCTTTACGCTTTTTTGAACAACCCTAGTATGACAAAGCGTACCCTGGACACCCATGCACAGCCGTTGTTCATCACTGGTAAAAGTGGATGTAGCATGATAGTGACTATGTAAAAATAAAAAAATAAATTGTGGAACACAAAAGATCGTTTGTTTTAATGGTACCACTCCTGTCTTTGTGGCTCTTTAACGTTTTGAGTTTAAAAATAGGAGGCTTTACTTTTGGAATGATCCTTGTACTATACCATACTTAACTGATCATCGGAAGAAAATTAATATTTTCACTTCTTTACTGTCTCCATGTTTGAGAGGTAGAGGAGAATCTTGATTGAGCACTCAGATATCGATGTATCTTATATAGAAATCAAATGTTAGCCCCAAAAAGGGTCTCCTGATTTCTGAGAACTCAATGAAGTAAAATGAAAGATGTGTTTAGTTAAGGTGCCGAAACCAGGGAATGAACCAGGGACGTTTTAGATGTGTTTGATTAAGTGCAGGTTAACACAGGATTGAAAAGGCCTTTAATTTTCAGTTTTGCCTTGAAAAGGCCTTATTTCTATTATCACCTTGAAAATATTGGTCAAAAGGCTTGAAAATTGTATTCTTTATGTTCAGTAAAAAATTTTGTCAGAATATTAAAAATAAAATTGAAATAAATACTATTAAAATATTTTTTAAATATTAAAAATCAAATGAAAATATATTCAGTTCTTCTACACTATTAGGACGAAATTTCGGACACTGTAAAACTGAATTTCACATGAAAACAGTGGTATCTTCGTATTACTTGTATTTTTAAGATGATTATATCTAAAAATTATGAAAATCGATAAGGTATAAAATTATTTATTAAAGAAAATAAAAAATAGAATTTGATGAAAATGATCAGAAGACACAGGGAGTTCAAAAGGGAGGTAATTTTCTGTTTTTATTTTTTTATTTATACAAGATGGCCACAATTTTTCACTTGGTAACATGATTAAAGTTTTTTTTTTTTTTTTAAATAATTCAATAATATTCAGGTAATTTCGACTGCATAATTTGGAAGCTACCATTGTAATTTATTAGGATTGACAAAAAAAATCGGTAGAAACCATTGTTTTTTATCTGAAAATTCCATTTATTGATTACAAAATTTCGTCCTAATAGTGTAGAAGTGCCATATATTCTTCTGAAATTGCATCATACTATTATTTCCGGTTTTGCCAATACAAGAGTTACATTCTTTTATTGCAAAACTATGCTGTCCATATACTTTACAGATGTGATCTGAAGTGAAATTCAAAATCAAAATAAATTCTATTAAAATAGTTTTAAAATATTAATTAAAATATTAATTAAAATATTAATTAAAATAATAATTAAAATATTAATTAAAATATTAAAATATTAATTAAAATATTAATTAAAATATTAAAATATTAATTAAAATATTAAAATATTAATTAAAATATTAAAATATTAATTAAAATATTAATTAAAATATTCTTAGTTTTCTGCTTTATTATATCATTCTTTATATTTAAAATTTTATTTTTAAAACTTGAATTTTGTCTGGAGAAGGCCTTAAAAAGGCCTTGAAAATGGACATTGAAAATCTGCATGGTCCTTGAAGTAATTCCTTTCACCAGCAACAGTGACAAATTTTGCATGTAATAGCAGCAGTAGTAGTAGTAGTAGTTTTCATTTCTTCATTTTACAGACATTTGCTCTTAGCATTAACAATAATTCCTATTGCATCTCTTCACTGATAAGATAAACAAATAAACACCACCAGTCATAACGTATGTGAACAATGTGGCATCCAAAACAAAATAGTTTTTTAAGCAAAAAATTTATTTCCTTTTATTTAACCATTTTGAACTCCCAACACTGCCTAAATTATCATAATTGCCTTTGTCTTGTAATCTAGGTTCGTGTCCTTGTGCAGCTACTTTTTTCTTATAGCGGGCATGCTAATCACTCAGCCTCTCATCACCATCATCAGAAAAATCTTTGATTCCTTTGTGGTTGGGGTCGTCAAAACGAATGTTGCGACAAAATCCAAAGGATGGCAAAGTCTATGTCTCTCTTTTTTTTTTTTCTTTTACATTTTCACCTCAAACATTGCCACTTTGGTGTAGGGGGCTACTATCAGGGGCAACAACTACTGGGGTACTATGTAGGGATTTGGGCAGCAAGATGTCGGTTCACATTACACTTGACCTTCTACACATCAGTACAGTTGGGGAAGCAAGGACCTGGAATGGAATTCCAAAGTCTAGCGGTTCTGGGGAAGAAACTACTGGAGTAGAAAGATCTTTTACATCCAGGGATCTCTACTGTGTGGGGGTGGGATTTAGCTGCCTGTCGGGTTTGTCGAGGGTGTTTACATCGTGGGGGCACAAGTGCTTGCAGTTCGTCAGATCATTCACCATTAAAATACTTGTAGAACAGGCAGAGGGATGCAACATTTCGTCGATAGGACAGAGGCTGAAGCTTAGATGCCAGTTCAGGACCTATCAAATTGGCGAGTCTCTTTTGAACCTTGTCTAGGAGCGAGAGACTAGTAGCAGATGCACAAGCCCAAATATGACAGCAATACTCCATACATGGGCGAATGGTGGCCTTATAGAGGTACAGGATACTTTCGGGTGTTAGTAGTTTTCTAGCACAGTAGAGAGAGCCTACCTTCTTCGCAGTGGCCCTGGCAATGCTTTCAATGTAATTGTTCCAACTCATGTTTCCTGTGAACATTGGGCCAAGGAGTTTAAAAGATGTACTCACAGATATAGAGTCGTTGGCCATTGCTATTGGTGGTAGAGAAGGTTTCTTGTAATTATTGAAGGAAACTAGTTGAGTCGAGTGTGGAGCTTTTCTTAAAATGGAAGAATGTCGTTCCAAGCTCAAAAATAAAAAAATATCAGCATAAATGCAGTTAGAGAAGCTTTTCCAGGTAAGGAATCAATCCAGTCACAATCGGCAGAATATATTGGTCTCGTTATGTTGAGACCCATAGCTATCACTGAAGTATTCAACAAGATTCAGCATGTTTTATGAAGTGATTTTTGGCATCTGATTTGTTCGTTATTATCACACATGAATATAAATAAAATCGTTACCAATCTTTGTGGTTATACGCTCCTAACACACCGAAAAATATTGCAACACTATCCATACGTAAATGTTTGAATTTTATTTAAGATTTGTCAGAACAACTAAAAGTAAAGAGCTGATAGATAATCTGAGTTCAGAGGGTTCAGGAATGTTCTAAGCGAAGAAGGAATTGTTTAGAAGTTCAGTAAAACATGTTGTTTTGGTTGCTGCACTATGAGTTTTCACAGGACAAGTTCACAGTGTGTGTGCTGACTAATATCTGTGTGTGTGTGTGTGTATATATATATATATATATATATATATATATATATATATTAGGTTGACAAAGAAAGTTCTTACGGGATCAGAGCGTTGATGATGTAAAGGTAGGAGCTTGGTTTTAGATGCATTAAAAGTAATCAGCCATCTTTTCCCCCACTGTACCATGCGCTCAAGATCAGAGGAGAGAGAATCAGAGAGGACTTTGTCATTTACGGCTTTTGATGTGTTGCCATAGGTGGTCATGTCGTCAGCATAGATGTTAATGAATGATTTAAGTATATGTTTTGGGAGATCATTGGTATAGATCAGGAAGAGAGTTGGGCACAGGATGGACCCCTGAGGGGCTCCAACATTAATACTGTTGGCCTCAGATTTCTGCCCATCAACCACTACTCTTATGAGCCTATCAGAGAGAAACGATTTAATAATTGAAAAAACATTTCCAGTTATACTGTAGCTGGAAATCTTGTGAAGTAGGCCTTTATGCCATACCTTATCGAAGGCCTTTGATATGTCAAAAGCAATTGCCCTAGAAAGGAAGCCGTTGTCAAGAGATTCACTAACCCTATGAGATATAACCGTTAGTACATCTGCAGTAACTCTAGCAGAACAGAAACCATATTGCATTGTCACTAAGAAGGTTATTTCAGCTGAGGTGGTTGACTACTTCTTTATTTAATACTAGCGAGGGTACACGGCATTGCCTGGGTGTTTCGAGGTGTGTATGCTTTACTTTTAAATTTGTGGAATTTCTTCAAAGAAAGGCGATTAAAAATATATTTTTCAATTAAACCTTGTATTAATGTAAAATTTGGTCTTTGTTGTTATGGTGAAATAATTATTATTTAGAAAACTATTATTTAACATGGAGAGGGTGGGGGTTAACTATTCTTCACCATCACCTAACAATTTAATAAAAGAAACACGTTCCGAGTGAACGCTGAGTTACGTCCGGTTATTTTAGAGTTAAAAAAAAAAGGGCCAACTTTCGGTGGCGTGTGCGTGGACCATAAGTTTGTGTTTAATTTACTACTAGAAAACTGAACAAGCCGTGAAAAGTCATAAAAAATGATTTTAAAAAGTATTTTTTTAATTATCTGATACATACGTCTCTATTGGATGATATTAACAAGAAAAAAGTTTTAAAAAAGTGAAAATTATGGAATTTATAAGGTAAGGCTTAAGGCTCAGATTCCGGTCTTCCCAATTTTTTTTCTTTTAGTCTTGCAAGTAAGAACGGTTAGAAAAAAAAAAGGATGCTTTATCTAGGTAACTCATTCCACCTTATTTATTTAGTTGTTACTTGTATTTGTCAATTTTGTTTTTGTGTTTTTTTTTATTTTGTTTATTTTTTTCTTTCTACTTCTCTCTTTTCCTTATGTAGTGTAAGAACTAATCGGTTCTTTTTAATCTGTTCGAAAAGTCCAAACGTTAATTAATTTGCTTGCAAATTGAAAACCCATATATCTACGAAATAGCCTAAGTTACCCCACCCCTACCCAGTAAATGTGACAAAAACAAACAAAAGAAATCTACCCACGACCTCGACAGTATAAGTCAAATCCTCCGGCATATAATAAATATGTGGGACCCTCAACTCACCCACTTTGAACATGTGAGGGGTAGAGAAGAATGCCAAACGACCTGAAATGAAAAGTATAACTAAGGGTAAGGGTGTCATGTTTATTCCACTTTTTAATTCATGAGTAAACATGGGAGGGGAAGGTATCTTCAAATATGTCTTTAATTTCAACTTCAACTTGGTATAAGTAAATTATTAATCCCTTTCTTTTCCTTCTTATTTTAATACTAAGTAGTTTATGAAAAAAAAAAGTGATTTATTGGGGTCTACTTTGTTAAAAATAATAATTGTCCAAGCTGTTGATGCTTTATTATTAACTAGCGAGGTGTTTGGAGGTGTGGGGGGGGGGGTTAAAAAAAAAAGTAAGTATGAGGATCGAACCCGAACTGTTGAGGCAAAGTTGTAAATTAAAGTGTGAAAAAAAAAAGAAAAACGTGCGACGTTAACCATTGCCTCACTGCAAGATGCTAACGAAAACACGTTTGAATTTATTTAATTACTTGGATTTGGCAGATGCCCGTTTTAATGAGTTAATGAGGTCAAGTTTGACTGCGGGATTTTTATTTACCCAAGATGTTATAGGAAAAAGACTAACCCACATGCAGCGAGCGACAAATGTTGAATATTTATCTTCCCGAAATCGAGCAAATTAAATAGACAGGCGAGCTTCGTTAACTGTGAGATATTACGATTTATATGTGATATAAAAAGTTTTTAAAAATTGTGAAGCGACTGACCGCTTCTCTGAAAGAAGCCTTTTATAGACATACAGAAAAAGCGAACACACATACATACATACATACATTTTCGCTTTTATATTTATAGATGAATCGGCTAATAATTTTGAAATAAAAATTGAATAAATACGTTTATATTGTGAAAGAAAAAAAAATTTCAGCCCGGCGTTGCCCGGGTGTTTGGAGGTGTATGTTGAGCAAAAAAAAAAAAAAAGCGGTTAATTTTTTTATAACTTTGACCACTATTATGACCTATTAATATTGTTTTGGGTCAAATCAAATTTTTTTTTTTTTTTTTTTTAATTACATTTTCACCCTAAACAAGGCACATTGCCACTTTGGTGTAGGGGGCTACTATCAGGTGCAGCAACTGCTGGGGCACTATGTTGGGATATGGGCAGCAAGATGTCGGTTCACGTTACACTTGAACTTCTGCATGTCAGTACAGTTGGGGAAGCAGGGACCTGGAATGGAATTCCAGAGTCTAGCGGTTCTGGGGAAGAAACTACTGGAGTAGAAAGATCTTTTACATCTAGGGATCTCTACTGTGTGGGGGTGGGATTTAGCTGCCTGTCGGGTTTGTCGAGGGTGTCTACGTCGTGGAGGTACAAGTGTCTGCAGTTCGTCAGAGCATTCACCATTAAAATACTTGTAGAAAAGGTAGAGGGATGCAACGTTTCGCCAATGGGACAGAGGCTGAAACTTAGATGCCAGTTCAGGACCTATCAGATTGGTGACTCTCTTTTGAACCTTGTCTAGGAGTGAGAGACTAGCAGCAAATGCATCAGCCCAAATGTGACAACAATACTCCATACATGGGCGAATGGTGGCCTTATAGAGGTACAGGATACTTTCAGGTGTCAGTAGTTTTCTAGCACGGTAGAGAGAGCCTACCTTCTTCGCAGTGGCCCTGGCAATGTTTTCAATATAATTGTTCCAACTCATGTTTCCTGTGAACGTTAGGCCAAGCAGTTTGAAAGATGTACTCTCAGACAGGGAGTCACCGGCCATTGCTATTGGTGGTAGAGAAGGTTTCTTGTAATTATTGAAGGAAACCAGTTTAGTCTTGGCAGCATTGAATGTGACAATAGATCCATATCCAAGGAACCTATATCTAAAATTTCAAGTGTTTAGACCCAAAATTGTCGGAAAAGTTTGGTAGAATTCTCAAAAGTCAAATCGTTGAACTTTGACCTCTTAACAGCCAAATATCTGTCCGAAAACCAATCACAAAGATTTTCCCAAATATCTGTACCTTGTATATATCAAATTTCGAGTCTGTAGACTTAAAATTGACAGTTATTGCGTAGGGAAATGTAAACAGATGCACACAGACATGTTCACTTTTAAAGATATATAGATTGCATTATTTATTTCTATTGTTTTTCATTTTAATTACAGAGTTTTATATATGACTAGTAGGGGTACCCGCCATTGCCTGGGTGTGTTGAGTAAAAAAAAAAAAAGAAATCAAAACAACAGAGTGGAGAGAGGTGTAAAAAAAAGTTGTAGTAAGCAGGCAGGCTCAAACTCGTAACGCGAAGGAGAAAAAAAGAAGAAAACTTGTCAGCTTAGTCGATATCTCCATTACGCAACCGAAAGTTGCGAATGTCAAAATTAAGCATAGTCAATTGAAAGGGGAACGGTGACTTGCAAAAATAGTGACACAAAAACCGACCCCTCCTTGTAAAAAACTGGCCAGTTGAGGGTGAAGGAATTGATATTTTTTACCAATTTTTCGATATTTCTCGTCCGAAAGATCAAACTTGAAAATGATACTGGTCTGGGCAGATGCCAACGCGTCTGTCAGAAGTTTTTGGCAGTCATATAAACACACACACACACACACACACATTTTGCTTTTTATATATTAATCTTTATTTTTTTAAATTTAAAAAAAATTTTTTTTTTTTGCAATATAAACAAATTTTTATTACAAATTATTTAAATCTGGAAAAAAATTAAAATTTTACTAAAAAGTGTTTATTTTTAAGTCTGTAAACTTGCTAACTAGAAATTCTTAAGGCTGAACAACATGTCACATTTAAGATATCCTCGTTTTAGCAAAAAATAAATATTGAATCATATGTTCACACCATTAGAAATTATAACATAATATTTATATTTATGAGTGTGAATTTATTTTTCAGTTTTAATGATTTTTTACTTAGTGTATTTTTTTTTTTTTTTAAACTATCTCAGCAATTTCCAGGACTATGCTCTACTTGAAGTTATTTCATTCTTCAATTGATTATTTTAGCGTCCCAAATTGTCTTTTGCAAAAACTGCTTATTTTTGTTTAGCTGATACTAGTTGTCTCTCTATATAATAGTCACAAACCTCATTAGCACTGTCACGTTTGCCTTTGATTACAAAGTTTTCTACATTATTGGTGATGTCTCATTTGCACGGCTTCCACGGGGAGACTGATTTTGCTTCTCTCAGCTCAAAAACCTGACTATTTGTTCAACTCTGTTTTGTCTATCACTTGATCTGCTGCCTCTTCTCTCAACTTTATGTGACCCATCTCTGGGAATGATTCTGTTTGCAAATTAAGGTTATCGTGACATGCCTTTGCATCATGGGTTCGAGCTTGCCTGCCTACTAGCACTTTTTTCTCTATCTTTTCAACACACATCTTCAAACACCCAGGCAACGTAAAATAAAATGAAAAAAGTTCTCTGGAAAAATGATTGGGTGTTTCTATTGCCCCAGAAAGTATTTCGCTCCTGAGGCAATCCTCTACTCTATTCTAAGAGTCAAATATGTCCCAAGATGGAGTACTGTTGCCACATTTGGGGAGGTGCCACTCGGAGGAGCACTCTTTCCCAACTTGACAGGGTACAAAACTAACTTCAAAATCTAGTGGGAGGATATCATCTTCTCATCCCTACAGCCTCTTTCTTACAGAAAAAAAGATGTTGCTAGCCTTTCTCTACTCAACTGAACTCTAATCTACGGTTTCACCCTGTAAAACATTTACAATAAAAACTCATGTCAGCAACAGCAACTCTAGATAATCTTCCTTTCTACCTCCGTTTCCTTAAATGTAAACAAGACTTCATGAATAAAGCTTCTTCTAAAATACTATGTCTGTGAAACACGTTACCATGAGGCTGCTTCCCAACTGAATATGACACATAGGTTTTCAAGTCTAATGTAAAATTCTTGTTGAGCTGTTCTCTTAAATAATCACGTTTCTGGCCAGTCTTGACTATTGTAACCAATCCCCATGTTGTTATTAACTCTTATCCTCCAGTGGCTTATGTGCCTTGATAAGTGATCACTTGTTAGTACATATGCTTGAGATTAAAGTAGTTTGCTTGAAGCATTGTTTAATGTGTATATAAAAGAAATTTAGGTTTAATTTAGGCAGAACAATGTAAGAATTGGTTTACGCCATGTTGCTATCGAAACGATTGACGGGACGTTTAGTCTTACAGCTGACTGTGTTTGGATCCTTGCTTCAGTAGACAATTTCATATATAAGTAGTCAACTCGTAACGTGAGTGTGTTATTCTAAACCCCTGTTGGTTACTGAAATCGAATTTCAACCAATGAGACCAGGGTTTTGCAACCTGATGAAGGCTGTCGCAAGGATGGCATCCAGAAAGTTGGTGGGGATTCTGTCTTTGCCCCCTATCTACCGGGTGTCCATCAGCGGCTTCACATTTCTCCTCTGCCAGAACAGGAGGTCCGTGCCAACAAACAGGGGGTCAATTTTACATATGTCCTCCACTGATTTAAAGGGGAGAGCGTTATGGTCCTTTTTCTTGTGGTGAGAGGGAGATGCTGATTGGCTTCTTCTTGGTTCTTTCCGGTTAGGATGGAGTAGTCGGTGGGTAGGTGCTGGTGTTTGATTTGGGTGCAGTGTGCCGGTGGGTATGGAGACTGGTGCTTGTGGTGGATGTTGTGGGAGTAAGTGTTTGTGGTGGTGTGTGTAGTGATATTTTGTGGTGTTTGGGTGGGTGCATGTACATGGGGGGGGGGTGAATGACAACTTTCTTGCCCTCATTTCTGACCCTCTTTTTTTCATCTGCTTAAAAACTTTGTTCAGCTCGCCCACCTAGTACAAATGTCATTGAAATCAATACATTTCATGGCGGCCAACGTGGAATGGCGGATTTTCTCTTCTAAGCAGATATGAATGTGTTACGTACATGTGTAACATTATCCGGTAACCAACACGTTGTAGCCTCAGTCACAAAGGAGACAAAAAGAAAAGAACTTCAACTCACTTTTATTTTGTAATAACAACATTTATTTTCTCATTGTTATGGCCATGATGTCACCCACGTGATCTCGAACATGCTCCATGTCTTTAATGTGATCGTCCTTTCGAAAGTTTTATTTTTCCCTATGGGTGATGTCATTTCACATGCATTTGCATACACACATCTGCGTTATGTTAAACATGTATATATATTTGGTTTACCAACCCCACAAACCTCTTGCCCGTGGATCAAATGAAAGTTCCATTCGAAATTTAATACAGGTTTCTGAGTTGGAAATCATGCACCCTAGGAAGGACGGAGGTTACAACCTGATAACACCATGTTGTGTTTGTTACTAATAAACTAATTATATTATATAAAAGGAATTTTGTCTGCATGTGTATGAGTTTGTTCCCTATAAACTCCAAAATTGCTCAACTGATTTTTATTAGATTCACACAAATATTCTTTATATGATCTAGCAGTTTTCTTAGAGAGGTTTTGTATTGGATTCCAATTGGAATGTCTTCGATAATCGAAATAAAACCAATGCAAGAATGAACAAGTGATTTTGACCAAAGTTAACACCTTATACAGCCTAACATCACAAGTGCATTTGAGAAGTTTTATTACCATACAAGTAGCAAGGTTAGACATATAAAGCAGCAGTAGGTTTTTTGATATGATAAGGACGTGTTTAAAATGAATGTTTCTGTTTAAAGCACAAGTGACTTTTTCATGTTAAACTTAAATGCGAGCCATTATCACCGCACAAGCAGAAAAACCTGACATATAAAATCAATAGTAGGCCCTTGACAGGGAAACGTTCAAAATGGATGTTTCTGTTTAGAGCATAATTAAACCATGATACATGACTTTTGCATTTTAAACTTTAATTTAAGCTGTTAATAATTTAAAAAAAATGAACAATAGGTTCTCTAGTGCAATGTAGACTACAATGTATTGTAGACTAATTCACTGTGGGGGAGGTATGTGATGTGTCCCCAACTATAGCAGACAATCAATTGATTTGATATAAAAATGGGCAATTTCACTGATTTCAATGACAATAAAAATGTGGGAGTGTGAAACATTCGTTAATCATCATTTAATCCTGGGCAACGTCGGGTCTCCTTGTTCGTAATAATAAAATAGCACTTAGTCTAAATTATAAAAAGAAAACATCTGTTGCATTTTATAAGGTATTAAGTTATGAATCCAAAAGTCATTCTTTGTCACGTGAGTTTGGGTGGTTAATTTAAAAAAAAAATTCTTTTTATATATAAAGTTCACTATAATATGTTAGAACTCATCATTTTTTTTAATTTTATTTTATTTTTTTGTGATGCCATGTTTTGGAGAGGACAAAAGAGATTTGATTTTTATAATAAGGAGAGTAGAAAAGTAGATCTTGGGTTTACTTTTCTCTTATTTTGTCTTTTAGTCTTCACATTCTATAATCAATGCTTCTGACAAAGAGGGAAGAATTGCTGTTTTCCGGGCTAGAATCTATTCTAGTCATGGCCAAAAAATGGTAGAAAAACCAATTTTTTTTTTTTTTTTAAACAAATTAAAATCTATTAAAATCCATTATTCTTAAGCAACGTTTTTTTTTTTTTTTTTTTTTTTTTTTTTTCAGAAAGATAAAAACCTGGATTTTATCATATGAAAAGCAGAATAAATACAAAATTTGTTCTATTATTTTTAATAGAATTTTAAATTTACAAAAAAAAAAAAACACCATTCACTGCCATGTTTGTCTTGATGGATAAAACATTTATATATTTTTTAAAAGGTTTTTGAATCAATTTTTTTTTTTTGTCTAAATAAGATTTTGGATGATTTGTTGTAAGAATATGCAAAAATATTATGGCATAACTACCTGGATTTCAAATAATTTCATCTTTTATCTCAGTCTATAGATTTTGTGTGGCGAAATTTAAAAATCCAAAATTTAATGATAGTTTTGAAGAAACTACAGTAGCCTTTACATGAATAAATGAAGTCGTTTAGTCATGTCAATTTCCATGTATTTTTAACGTTTGTTTTGACGATTAAGTGAAGAATCAACTTTATAATGATTTAATTCTTTTTTTCATAAGTGATACATATGCCTACATAACCCACAAAGTTAAGCAACGGTGAGGCTGGCCAGTGCCAGATGGATGACAATGTTAACTCCTGCATCTATTATCACGTTTGGTCGTCTTGAACCTGCCTTGCCATCAGGACCAAGTGTTTCTGGACAAGAGAGTGTTGTATATGCAAGTTCCTCACACTTTAAACTAATCAAGCGCAAGTCACAGCAAAAAGGAAAAGGGGGAGATAGCAAGTGTTTGTAAATATGAACAACTCTTTGTAGGCCTTTATGGTCTATCGATTCTTCAAAGCATTTCCTATTTAATTGTATGTTAGCAATATTAGGCTCACTAAAAGAAAATTAATAATTCATTTTTCAAAGATTTAAAAGTAGTTTTTCATAAAAATAATTATAAAATATAATTTTTTTTTTTTTTTTGGCTAATCTGAAAGAATAATTATTATTAACATATTCAACAAATTTTACACTTCGAAACAATGGATGAAAAATTAAACACATTCAAAATTCAAATTTTCAACCTTAAAATCTGATACGTGTATACAGTTGTTTTTTTGTTTTGTTTTATCTACAGTCTTCACTCTCCCTACAAAACAATATATTTTTTTCAGTTTCAGCTGATTATTTTAAGCATATTTATAACCACAAATAAAGAAGGGGGGGGGGTTGTAGGCAAAAACAAAAAATAAATATCGATTATGAAAAAAAAGTACAGTTATAAAGTTCATTCTTCATTGGATAATCGGTGAAAATTTCTATTTGATTGGCAAATTACTTGATTTTTGGTTGATTTTTAAAGAGAGACTCCATCAAAAAATATCTACTCCCTCTTTCCGTTTTGCCTGTGCCTAATCTATTCCATCTAACATTAATGGTTGGCAGGTTTTTGACCTTGAAGTAGTATTTTTATGGTCTTTTTATAGCTCTTTACATCAAGTGGCTTCATGCCTTGTCTGGAGTAATTTCCATTAAAAAAAATCTCTGTTATTGGGTAATCTAATCTGCCAGAAACAACAAATACAATTACATTTGGCAGTTCTGGCGTCAGAACCATGACGTGTACTTTTGTAACATACTTTTGTTGATACATTTTTTGTTAATTATACAACTGTGATTGTCTGGATTATTACTGATCTAAAAGTCCACACCAATCTCAATACATTTTTTCTTTTAAAAGATCACCTGGTTTTCTATATATTTATAAAGTTTAACCATTTGCCACACTGTTGGTGCAGTTAAAATGCCACAGCTTTCTAATGTACTTACTTCTGTCTATGCGGTTAATGTCGGAAAGTTAACTAATTTAAGAAACTTTCTTTAATTAACTATTCTTTTTTTTTGTTTGTTTTTCTTTTTTCTGTTTTATTATTTTATGACTGCTTTTTATTTTACCCAGAGATTTATTTACAAATATTTTTTATGCCATGAATAAATGCTGTCCAATCCTTCCTTAGTATTTAAAAAAGACCAAATACTATATTTGCAGGCCAAATACGCAAAATTTAGCTTTAAGAAGCCCTGGGCAAGAATATGAGAGTAACCTCCCTTTGATGTAGCCTCGTTTTCGAATATCATTATGATAATATATGATGGTGTGAGAAAAGAACTCGTAATTTTGATGTGCAATGGTTCTTCACCGAAGAAAGATGTCAGTGTCATAAAAAGAGAACATTCGAAAGAAACAGGGCAAAACAAAAAAGAACATTGTTTGCCAAGAGGTTCTGGACTGAAGGAATAAGTTAAAATCGTCTCTTACAATGTAATTTTATTATTTGTATTGAACTATGTAGCACAATATTACTTTCTGAGTATTTATTAGTACTTATTAATTTATCTTATTTGGGTCAGTTGTATATTTAAAATACAATGGACACTGTCTTCATAGAAATGTTAGTTAATCATATTTACTGCATGTTGTTGTTTTTTCTGTCCCCAAAACTAATTTTTTGTGCTATCTATAAAAGTATCAGTTTTATCAAAACATATTTGTTGATTAAATATATTTCTCATTCAGTAGAATTTCGATGGGTCTTGCTGGCACTTATGAAAGCTTTTAAGTAATTATTAGTAAGAGTAGCATTATAGATACTTTAACTACTTGTTGTTCTTGACACACTTGACATCCCAAAGGGAACATCATGCCAAATTTGGTGGAATTCTGTCAAATAGTTTTGGAGCTTATAAGTGTTTTATTTTTAGTATTAGTAATAATAGTGTAATGTTACGGGGGAGGAGGATTTTTGTCTTTTGTGATTGTCTCATTATTATTAATATGTTTGTCTCTTATTACATGTCTGTATGTAATCGTGATGCATCTAGTGTCTGTGCATATACATACACCACAAAAGTCTTGTTTTTCTGTTTCTTGGTCTTCATTGGGATTAATTCTTCCCCTCACTGATCGATGCTGTAAAGGAAAATCTGATGAAAACATAACGCCGATTTTCTGGCATGGATTACTTTATTCGTCTACGAGTGAATGGGGGGGAGCATCGCATTGTTGACTCGAGCTTTCTTTTTGCGTTTCTTTTTTCTTCGGTGCATTTATGCGTTCAATTTGACACGTCTGTTTTGCACAAAATCAGAAGCCAGGCTGCACTTGTATGCAAGCGAAAAGATATTGTCCTCTCTTTTTTTTATGCTCCCTCTCTTTCTTTCTTTCTTTCACATGAACCGAATGACATTTTCCAGGTGTCACCATCGACAGCATTTGACATGTCAACAACTTGACCTTTTAAACTCTTTTTACACTGACCAACCTGCACAGCAAAATCACAATTTTCAACATGCTGGCGTAACTTGGGATAGATTATATATTAATAGTATTAACATTTCCTGGCACCTTCACTAAACACACCACGTTTCATCAATGCTTCATACCAAATTTGGTGGAATTTTGTCAAATAGTTTTAAAGCCTATAAGTACTTAATAATAATATTGACAAGCAAGTATATACTCCCTGTAGTCACATATTTTTGCTAGGCTGGGAGATCCATTCATAATATAATGAGCATTTTTAGAATTATACTAGCCTGGGTGCCTGGCGTTGCCCAGGGGTTTGGAGGTGTGTGTCGAGCAAAAAAAAAAAAAAAAGGAGGTGGTAGTAGACAGGCTTGAACCCGTACTGCAAAGGAGGAAAAGAATGTGAAAAACAAAGTGACTTTGCTGTTACACCCATCGCCAAACCAGAAGTGTTTCAATTAAGGCTAGTCAGTCGAAAAGAGGGGATGACTTTCGAAAATATTGTCGAAAAAAAGCGATCCCTTCCCTGTAGAAAAATGCCAAGTTGAGGTTGAAGGAAATAAGCTTTTTGGCCAATTTTTCGATATTTGTCGTCTGAAGGGTCAAACTTGAAAACGATACTGATCTTGTGAAAATCCGTCGCCCCTGTCGAAAGTTTTAGGTAGACATAAAAACATACATACATTTAAACAAACAAGTGAGATTTATAGAAGATAATAAAGAAATTCTTTATTCAAAACTACATGTTGATGCACTAATGTTTATAGAATTTTATTTATATAAAAGCTGTACACACGTATTCACCATTTTCTAAGAAATGTTCTTTTTTAGTTCATGTTAATAATATATCTGAACTTAATGAATCAATATATATATATATATATATATATATACATAATATTTATAATATTTATTTATATATATATATTTATATATATATATATATATATACTAGCATTTCAGCCCGGCGTTGCACGTGTGTTTGGATGTGTATGTTGAGCCCCCCCTATCCCCCCAAAAAAAGTGGTAGTAGGAAGGCAGGCTCGAACCCGCACCAAAAAACCTGACGACTTTGTGGTTACGACCACCGCCAAACCTGAAGTGAGTTATGTTTAAATTAAGGCTAGAAAATCGAAAGGAGAAGATATCTTTAAAAAATATCGGCATAAAAAGCAATCCCTCCCTCTGTAGAAAAGTGCCTAGTTGAACGTAAAGATATTAATGTTTTTAGCCAATTTTTCGATATTTGTCGTATGAAAGGTCGAACTTTAAAACGATACTAATCTTGGTAAAATCCATCGTCTCTGTCGAAAGTTTTAGGTAGGCATGCAAATATACATACATTTATATATTGGTAACTAAAAATTTTCGACCCAAACCGATGAAAAAGCTTGCCCTATCGCTGAATACCTTTTATGTAAAATTTCAAATGTTTAGACCAGAAATTGTCTGAGTAATTTGGCAGAGACCGCAGAGGCCAAATTTTTTTAACTTTGACCCCTATTATGACCCATTAAGATTTATTGTTTTCGACTCAAATCAAATTATTAAGTTAGATCCATGTCCAAGGAACCTATATCTAAAATTTCAAGTGTTTAGACCAAAAATTGTCGGAAGAGTTTGGTAGAGTTCTCAAAGGTCAAATCGTTGAACTTTGACCCCTTAATCACCAAATTTCTGGCTGAAAACCAATCACATAGATTTTCCCAAATCTCAGTACCCTGTATATCAAATTTCGAGTCTGTAGACTTTAAATTGACAGTTATTGCATAGGGAAATGTACACACACAGACAGACACACAGACACATTCACTTTTAAAGATATACTAGCATTTCAGCCCGGCGTTGCCCGGGTGTTTGGAGGTGTATGCTGAGCAAAAAAAAACAAAAAAAAAAACGGTCAATTTTTTAAAACTTTGACCCCTATTATGACCACTTAAAATTGATTGTTTTGGGCCCAAATTGAGTTATTAAGTTAGATCCATGTCCAAGGAACCTATATCTAAAATTTCAAGTGTGTAGACCCAAAATTGTCAGGAGTTTGGTAGAGTTCTCAAAGGTCAAATTGTTGAACTTCGACCCCTTAACAGCGAAATTTTTAGCCGAAAACCAATCACGTTGATTTTCCCAAATCTCAGTACCCTTTATATCAAATTTCGAGTCTGTAGACTAAAAATTGACAGTTATTGCGTAGGGAAATGTACAGACACACAGACACATTCACTTTTATAGATATACTAGCATGGGTGCCCGTGTGTTTGGAGGTGTAAGCTGAGCAAAACAAAAAACATAAAAAAACAAAAACGGTCAATTTTTTTAACTTTGCCCCTTAAAATTTGTTGTTTTGGTCTCAAATTACATTATTAAGTTAGATACATGTCCAAGGAACGTATATCTAAAAGTGTCGGAGGAGTTTGGTAGAGTTCTCAAAGGTCAAATCGTTGAGCTTTGACCCCTTAACAGCCAAATTTCTGGCTGAAAACCGATCACATAGATTTTCCCAAATCTTAGTACCCTGTATATCAAATTTCGACTCTGTAGACTGAAAATTAACAGAGTTATTGCGAATGAAAAATGTATACAGTCACACAGACACATTCACTTTTATAGATATATATATATGACTTTGGTGCTATCAGCTAGAATCGAAACCAAAACACAATTTTCCACTCTTCTTCCTTAGCCGTTGAGCCATACCCATATGCATGCATATATATATATATATATATATATATATATATATATATATATATATTTCTGTGGAAATATGATTATTTCAATTATATTTCACTTTTTATATATACCAATCCTTATTAAAGAAGCTCAATGTAATTACAGAGCATATAATAAATAAATGACAAAAGTCTATATTCTAAATTTCATGATGTTGACCATCTTAAAATTTATTCCTTTAATTCCGTTGACATTTACAATTCTTGACAGTAACTAAAATCATTCATTTAATTATTATATTAATCAATGAATCTATTTTGCCTTTAACTCATCAGAAGGAATAGCAACAATCAATCAATCAAAAGAAAATAAAATTGGAAGAGAAGCTGAAATTACCTTATTGTTAGCTTACATTACACCATTTAATGGTTGGTTAAAATCAGAAATGGTTGCTTTTCACAGAAGAAACCGGGCCTCAATGTTTTGAAGCATGATGTAAATTTGAAATCTATGACATCACGTCAAACATATATTTTACTAGCAAAAGTACCCGTCATTGACTGGGTTCAAAAACAGCCTACAGAAAATGGACTCTGATTGGTGAAAGTATGATAGGTTATGAAAAGGAAAGGTTGTAAAGAGATAGCTTCGAATTTGGGGGTATCAAAACCAAAGCAAAATATGATGAAAGTAAAAATAAAATAGATAAGCCCCATAATTTATTATACCATACCTGTTCACACTGAAACACTTATCACAATATTCTGTGGATCTTTTATTAAAAAACCTTGTTAAACTTTGTGACATATTTCCATTCTATGAAGGTCAGGTGCGAACGAACACCCCATAATTTTATTATACCATATTTCTTCAAACTAAAACATAATTATCAAAATATACTTACGCAGATGAATATGAAAAGTCTGTATTAAAATTTGTTCCTATTTCCATTCTGCAGACCCCACGATTTTATTATACCATCCCTATTTAAGTTAAAATATGCTTATCAAGGTATTCTTATGTACATCTATATCAAAAACACTTGTAAACGTTTTTTTTTTTTTTTTTGATTAAAAATTTTTTTATACTTTGTGGACCAGGTGCGAACGCAGACCCCACAATCTTTATGAACCACCGTTCTGCCAGATCAAACATACCCATTCCTGTGTCTCAATACATCTTCTATCATTATATGTAATCAGTTTTTAAAATAGTCAACCATATAGGAGCCTATTCGTGACCAGACACACACACACACACAGCTTTATATTATAGATTAAGGTAATGTTTTAAGATTTATTTATAAGAAAATCTAAAAGGTTAAGTTCATAGAACATTAGACTGAAGATTTGAAGGTTTCAGTTTTTGATTTCCAGTCATGGCACCTGCTTTATTTGTTAGAATATTTATTTTAATGTAAAAGTGAATGAACTATGAAAGGCAGTAATTACTGGGGATACAGTTATGATACCCAGCATTCATATCCCATCGCGGTTAATCACCTGAGAAAGGCCAGAGGATGAGTGTGCCGAAATGTGGCGAAACAACGATAAACAACTACAAGGATGAGGATAGCAATCCGCAAAAAGAATGAATCTGTCGAATCTGTCCGTCCTCCAAAAAGAAAGCCAATTTGCTGACTATAAACAAGCTGCTACACCAAAAGGTAGGGGAGGGTGCCACTCCATTCGTAGGGTGACTCCACTTCCTCTTGATTCTCCTCTTATAATGCTGAGTGTTTAGCAAGGAAACATCATGTACCATTATTTTAATTCTTTACCATAACTTAGCTGAGGATTTAATCTCAGTCTTCAAGCCCATTGGTAAACACTGTTACCATTATGCAATCGGTGCCTTCATTCAGTCTCGAAAGATAATGGATACTCCCTATAAGGGTTGCTGCATGTGTAATTGTGATGGAAAGGTTGTGGAATCTTCAACCACATTTTTCCTTATTCAACACTGCTTGAATCCAGCGGGAAAGAGAAGTGCAGGATGAGTGGAAACAATGCCAAAATAAGCAGAGAGCATACAGCATCTGATATTCCCAAATGGTCACCCATCTGGTACTGACGAGGCCCAACGTTGCTTAACGTTGGTGATCTAATGGGAATCAGTGCGTCAGTGTGATTATGCCATACATTATGCAATAATACTCTGAATATATGGTTTAATCAGGTTGACACACCAGTTCTTATTAGATCACTGAAGTTAAGCACTGTTCAGCCTGGTCAGTACCAGATGGGTGACCATTTGGGAATATCAGTCGCTGTATGTAGGAGGACATTGACACATTTCTGCAAGAGCTGCAAAAATTAAACATCATCTCTCTTGATGGTGATATACATGCAACTGGGGACTGTTTGTAAACTTGATATTCCCATAAAACTTCCTCCTTTGGGAGGAAACCAATTCAACCCATCTATGGTGAATATCACTGCTTTCTTTTTTTTTAATACTCTGGGGAAAGGTATGAACCCACAATTTCCTTGAGTATGTGTCAAATAGTGATATATGTTCAATTAATTGTATATGATTAATCGTCAATAATAAGTTTTGTGTTTGAGCATTAATTTTGGAGTTACTATGCTGTAAAGCAGACGATGCTTCTGTATTTACCAACTTGCAGTTTCCACAAAGTTGGCTTGGGCTCACTCGGCAGCTGATAGAAATAATCAGAAAAGGTCGGTCGAGCGTTTCTCAAATTTTACAAACACGCTGTTTCAGCTAATACAAATCAATGAAGGCTACTTTTTAATAAATGGGAAGAAATAAAAAAATTAATTTTGATTGTGCAAATTCGGGTTAGGGTTGGGGTTAAATACATGTTTATAATTTTAATTTATTTCCATCTCTTTGCTGTTTATCATTATAATTTTCTCGTAGTGGTTTAATGTTTTGCGATCGAGCACACCTGGGAAAACTTTGTGGAAACCGTGGGTCACTAAATGCTGAAGTACCAAACAGACAAAGTAGACATGCTGTTACCTCGTGTAAACATCAGAAATTATCGTATTTTGAAAAACTTATTGGAAAATAAGTCTGGAGGCGACGCATGTGACATTTCAGTTCTGCATTATATTTGACACGGAAACCTAATTATAAACAAAATTGCATTGCTTATTATTCTATTGCTGCACTGGTCTGGACTTTCTTGGCGTTAGCTGCAACAAGTGTCTCACACAAGCGTGTCACCATTTTTCTTTTTTTAAATCAACATTTCCTTTCATTTGGTCGAAAAGTTAACATCATAATGACAGTTCAAAGCTTTTATTCCACCACTGGCCAAGGACTTTTTTCACGTGAGCCAAATTTGTTTGAAAACTCCCGTTTTTATCTGTACCCAATTTCCCATAGACCCACACTGGGGGTGAGAGGGTTGCTACTTATGGGTACTCTCAAGATAATAGAAAGTGGACCTTGCATTTACTTTTGGCAGCCTTGTAACTTTCCTGCCTTGACAGGGTACAAAACCATCTTCGAAATCTAGTGCGCGAGGACCTTTTCGCCTCCCTGCTTCCTCTTTCTCGCAGAAGAGATCTTACGAGTCTATCTCCGCTTTTATAGCAAGTACTTAACGGAGCTTCAATCTATGGTTCCCTTCCCCCTGTAAAACTTTCATAACAAACACTCGTCTTTCTACAACAATTATCAACAATTTCCCTCACTCTCTATCTGTGTCTAAAATTAAATGAAAATTCCATGAACGGAGCTTTTTTCTTAGATCTGTCTTTCTGGTGAATACAATACCATGGGACTGCTTCCTAGCCGACTATAACATGGTTATTTTCAAGTCTAATGCAAATAAGTTTTTGTTAAACCATCCTATTATATAATTAAACCCTACCCAAGTTCAACCATTACTGATAGTGTTGTCTTACATTCATTAACCCTTATCCTAGAATGGCGTTTGGGCCTTTATAAACGGTGACCCTCAAGTAATCTCCCCCCCCCCCCAAAAAAAAACTTGGTATTTCAAGCTTCATTTGGTAGGATGAATGATAATGGTAGGTGTTGGTAGCACCTTGCCAGGAATGCACTTAGGTCAGTTTGAGCAAGGTCAGTTTAGGTCATGCGTCAGTCGTCCTATTTTGTCATCGTCCATGAAAGATGTTTATGACAAAAGGAGAAGAATTACTGTTTTCTAAATTGATTATTGTTCTGAGTGGGTGGTATGTGGAGATCCTCAATCCTCTCATAGTATTCATCATCATTCAACTGTCAATCTATTCACACCATCGTAATGATTGGTAGTGGTGAAAATTAGATAGAATTTGATTGTTTAAGAGAACGGCTCAGCAAGAATTTGTTTACATCAAACTTGAAAATGTGGGAAAGAAGTCGATCATTTGTTGCATTTCAACTTTGTGTTATATACATGCAGAAAACCGAGTTGCCCTAATCGCTCCAGAAATGTTAAAGTTTAGAAATTGTGTTCATTCTTGGTATCTGCATGTTCTCTTTGTACACACTTCTGCACGATCCTTCCAAACTAAGGGAATACCACATGGTAAATAAGGGTAATTTATACTTTCAAAAAAGATTAATTCGAACAAAATTGATTGAAGACGTTTATTCAACTTGAACTTTGCTACAAATTTCCGACTAGTAGAAAAAGGAGAAAGAGAGAGTTATCGAAATCACAAATTAATTATATTTTGTCGGCCCATATCATTTTACACGTTCACATGCTGCTTGCTTCCAAATGGACTCTCTTATTTTCTATCACACTCTTTCTGTGAGCCACATGATGTTATATTCATTTCTATTATATTCCTGCAGCTTGCCAATTTTAACCTCTAGATAACCAAGTTGACCCCCCCATTGAACTCTCAACAGTTTCCATTTCCTCATATTAATTTTTTTATGTTTACTTAGAGTCACCATTTACTACGACGTGAAGGCCACTCAAGGATAAGGGCTAATCAGTGTATGGTGGTCAGTGAGACAATAGCATAATGATTGTTTTGTATTGGACTTGAAAATAGCTATGTTGTAATCAGCTGGAAAGCAGCCTTGCAGTACAGAGTTTTACAAGTGGTAAGTGAGACAATAGCGTAATGCTTGGTAGTGGTGGAAACTGGGTAGGATTTGATTATTTAAGGAGACAGCTCAACAAGAACTTGTTTTGTATTGGACTTGAAAATAGCTATGTTGTAATCAGCTGGAAAGCAGCCTCGCGGTACAGAGTTCTGCAAGTGGGCAGTTCAAGGAAAGAAGCTTTGTTCATGGAATCTGCATTTAGATTAAGGCACAAATAGAGAGTGGTGGAAATTGTTGATGGTGGTTGTAGTGTAGTGTGTTTTGTGAAAGTTTGGGAAGGGGGGGGAGCATAAATTGGAGCTCAGATGAGCACTTGTCATGAAAATGATAGAACATAAACACACTTGTAACGTTTCTTCTGTGGGAAAGAGGTTGCAGGGAAGAGGAAAGGGACATCACCTATTAGTGGAAATTGTTGACAGTGGTTCAACTGACTATTTTTTAATGGATTTATTTGCGCATCTTGTCCGCTAATTCTCACCCTGACACGTCACTTTATCAGAGCTTGTCCCCCCCCCCCGCTTCTTTTCATTATGCAACACTTAATTTAATGTCTTTCTTTTTAAATTTTTTTTGCAGAATTAGCAGTTTCTGATTGGGTGTACCATAAGATGGACGTGTTCAACAAATTAAAAACTGCTGTAAGCAATGTGCTGCCAGGCAATCCTTTATCCAGAGACTTTGAAGTTCTCAGTCAGATTGCAAGTGCGGGACCGGGTCTTTTGTGGAAAGTATACAATGGTGTCAAGAAAACAACAAAACAGGTAAGCATAAAAAATTTTTAAATTAACATTTTTTTTTTTAACGCAAATAGATCACAAATAAAATTTTTGACTAATTTCCCAACTGTATTATGTCGCTCATAATGATAAAAAAATTTTTTTTTTTTTGTTTACATTTTAAATGTTTTTATTTTGTAGTCATTGCTATTAGCAACATGAATTTTTTTTTTACAAGGGAGTCACCACTTTTCAAGACTTGAAGGTCACTCGAGGAAAAGGGTTAATAAGTTTACGATAGTCATCGGAACCACAACATGGTAATCTTTGCACTAAGAGATTTTTGTTTTTGCTCTATCATTATTTTCATATCGAGTGTTCATCTGAGCTCCAATCTGCGGTTCCCGTCTGGCCAAACCTTCACAAAAAAATGCTCCAATATTTTTTTTTTTTACAAGGTTGTCACCACTTATCAAGGCCCGGAAGCCACTCGGGGATAAGGATTATTGTGTGTACAGTACGTTAGTGTTGGAGATTTGATAAAGTGTCTTACTTAGGGCAGCGGTTCATCAGGAATTTGTTTACATTGGACTTGATTCCCAACCATCTTCAGTAAATTATAGGCATTTTATCTTTCTTCTTTTCCTTATTGTCAGTATGTAACAATAAATACCAATCACAGACTGGCTCTCCCATTATTGAATAGAGACTCACAGAGAGTCACCACTTATCAAGGCCTGAAGGCTGCTCGAGGATACAGGTTAATAAGTTTATTGTAGTCATCGGGACAACAGCATGGTAATCGTTAGTAGTGGGAATTTGGTATAATTTGAGATGATGGGGATGGCTCGGCAAGAACTTGTTTACATTGGACTTGAAGATTGTAGTCAGCTGGACAGGTGGGCAGATCTAGCAAAGAAGCTTTTTTCATGGAATCTATGTTTAGATTTAGGTACAGATAGAAATTGGAGAAATTGTTGATAGTGGTTGTAGGTAAATGAGTGTTATTTTTGTGAAGGTTTGGCAAGACAGGGACCATAGATTGGAGCTCAGCTGAGCACTCACCATGAAAATAATGATAGAGCAGAGACAGGCTAGCAATGTCGCTTTTGTGGGAAAGAGGTTGCAGAGAAGAGAAAAGGGCATCATTTAGTTTCGACTTTTGAACTTTGTCAAAAATAGAATAAAAAAATATAAAGCATACAAAAAATTTCAAATGGTATTTTTTATCATTACTATGAGTGACATAATACCGTTCGGAAATTAGTCAAAAATTTATTTGTAACCTATTTGTGTTAAAAAATGTAAATATTTCAAAAAAATTTAAAGCAATTTACTGTAAACAATAGCCATGAGTAAAATAGTTTTTTTTTTTGCTTATTTTTATTTTTTTTTTTTGCTTATTTATTTATTTTTTTTTTTCAGAATTTATGAATTTACTGTAAATAATAACCATGAGTAAAATAGGGTTTTTTTTTTTTTTTACTTATTTATTTTATTTTATTTTTTTTCAGAATTTGTCTCTGTATGTCAATGTTTTTAGCATCTCTTTCTTTGTGTATTTGTGTCGGAATGATTAGTTGGAATTAAGAATAAAAAGTAAAATTGGAACTTTTGAGGGTATCGGAATCAGAGACATTTTAGTCTATTTTCTAATTCTAAAGACAATCCTTTTAAATAAAATAAAATACGCATCAAGTGCACTTGAAAGCCAAATTACGTTATATTAGGAAAATAAACAAATATTTTACTTGTTTGAAATTTATAATTCAAATATATTTCGGAACCAAACTCCATCCTCAGTATGTGTTCTTTTTTTTTTTCTCTTCTTTTTTCTTGCCATGTTGTAAACTGGAGAAAGAAAAGTCTGTTTGTAAAGAGCCGCACGTTGTACTTTTCTTTCTCCAACTTTACAACATGGCAAGAAAAAAGAAAGAAAACAACATAGTGAGGATGGAGTTTGACTGAAATATATTTGTCTAAATTTCAAACAAGTAAAATATTTGTTTATTTTCCTAATATTATGTTGTGATTTGGCTTTCAAGTGCACTTGATGCATATCTTATATATATTCAATTTAAATCAACATTTCTATAATGGAATTCACATCCTTAACAATTCTTTTAATTTTTTTTATTGATCAAAACTGAATTTTTTTTATTGCTAGTGCTAATTTATATAAATAAAACAGTAGATGTAGGTATGTGTGTCTGTCCATGTGTAAATATTTAACCAATAAACTTTTAAACTAATGGTCACATATAGAGCTCCTTCAGTCTTTGACAGACTATGGATACCCATGAAGGGGTGTGTGCACGTGAAATTTTTGTGGCAGGGAGTGCGCAATCTCCAACCACACCTCTCCTGAGTTGACATTGTTAAATACCAGTCACAAGTGAAGTGTATGTATAGGACTACTGGAAACAAATGCCGAGATAAGCGGAGAGCACATACAGTGCCTGGAATTCCCAAATGGTCACCCATGAGGTACTAACCAGTCTCAACGTTGCTTAACTTTGGTGATCTGATGAGAACCGGTGTGTCAACGTGATTATGCTGTATATAATGGTCACATAACACTAAAATTAACAGGAAATAGTCGTCAAACACCGAGGATGGTTTATTATAATTAAAATCTTTGTTTGGATGTTTGAATAATGCGTACAGAAATATGTTGACAAGTTTAAATGCAAAATGTTCATTTCAACTTGCCGACATATTTCTATTACTTTTATACATGCGCAAATTCAAAGGTAGAAGCAGTTTAATTTTAAATCTTTCTTATATATCTGTTGATAGCTCAAACAGTAGGGAAACATGACTCGAGCAGTAAATGTTTTAGTTTCGACTCTAACTGATGACATCCAAGTCATTTTTTTTTTTTTTTTTTGAAACTTTAGAAATCAGTATTATTAGGTACAATATAATATTCAATAGAGAATTAGCTCTTTAATAATAAGTACAAAATCTGCATGAATTAAAATATATTTAAGCATATTTTAACACCGGAAAAACTCTCAAACCCCACCCTCCCCAGCTGCTAGTGAAAAATAAATATTTATTGTTTTTATACAAGTAGCAAAACTAAAATCTATAGATCACTAGCAAGCCACCTGGCATTGCCCGGTAATAAGATACGCTTAAATATGATATTTTAATTCATGCAGATTATGTATTTATTATTATAAAGACAATTCTCTATCGATTTTTATAATAAGCCTAATATATAGCAGTGAGATCGAAACTAAAAAATTATATATATGATTTGGATGCTATCAGCTAGAATCGAAATCAAAACATACAACTCTCTACCCTCATTCTTTAGCCTCTGATACGTGTGTGTGTAATATATATATATATATATATATATATATATATATATATATATATATATATATATATAAAAAATTCACCTGTCATCCTTTTTTTAGAAGATAGAATTTCATGATCATTGAAGACAAGATGCAAGCAAGCAAAGTTCACATAGTGAGTTTGCTTGTTTTTACATCAGAGTGCTATAGTAAAGAAGCACCTTATTTCTTATATAAATGTCATACTTGAATATATTACATGACTTTTGGTTTTGATTACTTTTATGTACGTCGCAAGTAGGATTTCCTTTGTTTTTCATATGGGTACTGTACTATACAAGTACCTTATTTCTTGGGTAGGATACTGCACAAGTACCTTTTTTCTTGTGTGAGATACTGTACAAGTACCTTTTTTCTAATATAAAAATGAACAAACTCAATACATTTATGAAATTTTCTGTTGTGCTAAATTTTCTGTACGTCAGGGGGTAAGAATTTGTTTTTTAATCTGGGTGCTACATTGAAGAAGCACATTATTTTTTTCATATGTAAGTCATACTACTCGAATATTTAACGGGATTTATGGTTTTAATAACATGTATATCACAGGTAAGATATTCTTTGTTTTTTCATGTGAGTACTATACTGCTCAGGTACATTATTTCTGGGGTAGGATACTGTGAAAGTACCTTATTTTTAATATAAAGATGAAACTACTCAATGATTTTACATAAGTTTTTCATATGAGTAATATACTGTACAAGTGTCTTATTACTTGAATAGAATTCTTTGTATACATAAATGCATTAACAAAGTAAGTGACCATTGTATGTGATTTTTGGAATATGACATCTATAGACATATACAAACATATACATTACATATAATTCATAACGGTCAGTTAATTAGTTTTGGAATGGACACAATAATATATAATTATATACACATAATTAAAATTCATAATGATCGGTTAATTAGTTTAGGAGTGAATCCAATACATATATATATATATATATATATATATATATATATATATATATAACATATACACATTCTTAAAGTTCATAATGATCGGGTATTTAGTTTAGGAGTGAATCCAATAATAGAAATATATAACCATACACACATAATTAAAATTAATAATGATCGGTTAATTAGTTTAAGAGTGAATCCAATAATAGGAATATATAATAATATACACATAAATAAAATTCATCAATAATCGGTGATGCTACCCACTACACAAAAGAGACAACTGCTTTCATACACTTGTAAATTTACTTAATAAATAAATCTCTGTTACAGATTGTGCGCATGTGCACAACGACGCCATGGGCTATACTTGTCAAGTTGTCATTTCTTTCATTTCTTTTTTTAATCCCTTAACAATTGTTTTAACCAATTAAACACCTTTAATAAAATTCTGCACCCTATATGCAATCTTTTGAGCTACTGCATGCCATGAAGCGACCATCTGTCTAGGAGAAGATACAATTTAAAAAATGGAGACAGACAGACAGACAGACAGACACACACACACACACACACACACACACACACACACACACACACACACACACACACACACACACACACACACACACAGTGAGATTTAGGTTCAAAATGGCACAAGAAAAACATTTACTCTGTAAAAGTGGCAGAGACAAAAATGGCACAATTAGATAAATAAGAAAAATGAGTTTGTTAAAACATTAAGAAGTTTGTCAAATTAAAAAGAAAGTTATATCTACATTTGAAAATGGATGAGGACTCTACATTAATCCCCCTCCCCCCTGTGAAATTCTAATTTTATTCTAAGCGATTTTAGAATTGGAATCGGTAAATGTATCAGAATTGAAAATTTCGGACAGAGTTAATAATTATATTAGTAGCTGAAAAGATATTCGGATCGTTTCTTCTCTATTTCTAGTATTATCGAAAAGGAACTTTGTGTATGAGTTCGTTCCCTGTGGCCTCTGAAACGGTTTGGTCGATTTTTATGAAATTTCACACAAATATACTTTATGTATCTGGCAGTGTTTTTAGATAGGTTTTGTATCAGAATGTTTTAGAGAAGTATCAATAATGGAAAAAATCTGATGAAAGAAGGAAAAGGCGGTTTTGACCACAGTTAACATCTTATACAGCCTAACATCAAAAGTGAATCTGAAAAGTTTTATTACCACAGAAGCAGAAAAGCCCAGCATATAAAATCAACAGTAGGTTCTTTGATATGATAGGGACACGTTCAAAATGAATGTTTATATTTAGAGCACAATTGGCTTTTTCATTTTTAAACTTTAATTTCAGCTCTAAAAATAATTTTATAAAATCAACAGCAGATTCTCCACAGTGCAATATAGACTATAATGTATTATGGACTAAGTCACTGCAGAGAGGTATATGCAGCTTCCTCCCAGCGCACCACAATAGGTCCTCAACTAGAGTAGGCAATAATTGATTTGCTTGAAAAATGAGCGATTTCAACGATTTTGATGACAGTAAATATATGGGAGTGTAAAACATTCGCTGATCATCATTCAATCCCGGGCAACGCCGAGTGCTGGTCATTAATATGTATTATATATATATTTTATTTTTAGTGTCTCTTCATGCATTAACCTTAAATGTACTTTCATTTTTAT